>NW_006435837.1:2247286-2269485 GCF_000325575.1 Pteropus alecto | reverse complement strand
CAGGTGGCTGAGAAGTTTGTTTTATAAAAATATAATATGAATTATAAATGCACTTACAAAACCAAGGAAAACATAAATTATAAATGTGGTACATGCAAGTTGATGCAGAGTATCTGAAAAAAATACTTTTTTTTCTTGGTGTTCATTTTTAAATCACACTTTTAAAATCAGGGTCTGTGTACTATAATTCTATAAATTATTTCTAGATATGTGTAAATGCAACAAATAGATTTTTATTATGAATGTAGTACAAGTACATCTCTTAAATTCTTAGCAAAATTTACAGCTATTTTTACAGCCCTTTAACGTTTATGGTTTTAATTATACTTGATAGGCAAATTTGAAACACAAATACAGTTCTTATGTGCATTATTGAAACACATTAATTAAAATAATTTGTAACATTTCTTTTACAAAGTGAACATGCTTAGTTTCTGTACACACTGACACTCTTGTTTTCTGTGAGATGAATTGATAGAAAGTAAAACCAGAACTTTGAGAAATCTCTCGGTTCTATGCCATCATCATATTACATGTAAGCAACTATGCTCAGAGAGGTTAATGGGCTAAATTCATATATCTTTCTAGTAGCAAAATTTGTATAAAGAACCCAATATGTGAAAGCTCAGAAATAGTATATTGTATAAGTCTGTTCATTGTTATAAAGACATCTCTGTTAGGAACAGAAGAGAATGAATTCTTTTGATTACTGGTGTCAAAGCTAGAGCACATCTTGATTAACACATACAACAAGCCTACTTCATAGAATAATCCCCTCAGTAAGAATGTTTCATTTAGATTTCATTTTATCATAATCGAATGTAAAGTTCTAAGAATTCCAAACTCCATTTATAGGGAGTTAAAATGCTATTAACTGCCAGAAAAACTTCTCTTCATGGTCTTCTAATCTCTTGTGTGCTATGACTCAGTGATTTTAAATCTCATTTTCTAAGGCTTTGCAGATTGTTAGTATAGTCCAGTGCAACAGGATTAAACAAATCCGAACACATAGTAGATTTCGTGGTCTGTTTAGAGCTAAATAAGTGGTTTGCTATGCTGAATAATCTATTACAATGTATTTATTTTAATAACTTGCCATTTAGTTATAAAAAATATACATGTATCTAAAATTCTAAGTGTGGAATAATTTTTGACCCAATGTTTAATTCTTTGTATTACTGTATTTATGACCTCATTTACTGGAATTAATATATTATAATAAATTGGTCCCTACTAAATACAAATAACTGTCTTTGATATATCAAAAAAAGTTTATTTCAAAGATCAAGGGCATGGATTATTTTAAAGTTTGTACTTATAGTTTACTTATTGTGATGTCCTCCTTTACACCTATTTTAAATATTCTCTCTTCTATATAGTAGAAATTGCATCAGTTATATTCTCATTTCTTTCTCTAACATTCCTCCATCTCCATGTTAGTTGAAGCCTCAACAGTTGGAATCTCTAATTTCAACAATTTATTTATTTATTTAAAGTCTAGAATAACTACAGCAGTGTGACATCTGCATTTATTAGTGGTATTTGTAAGGCAAGTAAATTACATGACCATAGTGAAATTTCTGGGCATTATTTTTTAAATAAATATAGAGATGCCAAATAAGGAGAAGTGATTAAACAAAAGTATTTAACAAAATAGAAAAAAACATATTAATGAATTTTTTTCCAAGCTTAATGTGTGTACGTCTTTTGTACTATGTGTGCTGTCAAGTATTCAATAAGCAAATGAAAATGTAAAGTACTTTTTCTTTCACCACTGAAATGCCATTGCGTGTGTTTTCTATTCTAAATTTCTTTCTAATGGCATTTATTGTCCTTTAGGAATACTTTTTTCTACATATTATGTTTTAGGTATTATATTTTTCAAGATTTGTCATCTTTTAAGAAAAGCAATATTATATAACTTAATCACTTGAGAATGAACTGTGGCATTATGCACATTTTCTGATAGTTGCTGTCAAAGATGGAATAATAACACTTTTCTTGCCACTATAAGAAGTGTGGTCACCTCAGGACAAGCATTGAGTCATAGTTCTGGAGCCAGTAGGAAAAGTTCGCATCGTTGGCAGCCACCTGGGCTCTTCATGTTCCATGACAAATGGCAAACTGGCACATGCTATTACTGAAATGTTTCTCAAATGTCCAAGTCCCAGGAAAAATTAATGTTAAGGGTAAAAACTGAAGTCTGTGACATTTCAGCACTTTTGAATTCTTAATTGTTATACTTGTTTCACAAATTTGTAATTGTTTTAAGTAAATTTATAACACCACCTATAAAGCACCTTATACAGTAAAGAGCTAAAGAATTGAGTCTTGTTTTTACATTTTTTAAATGAGTTAACCGGTCTCAATAACCCAAACAACAGTGGAATAGCACCCTTAATGTTTTTTCCTAACCGTCGGTAGATATACAACTGTTAATTTAGCCTAGATATTTGCTGGACTTCTAATTTATATGTATATGTAAAGTATTATGTAATTATGCAGAACAGTAATACAATATTTAAAAACTTGGTTGATTGCCCTAATGAATACAAATAAAATGTGGAACCATAGCAATCGCCCACCTCCATTTACTCAAATAAACAATCTTAAAGCATAAATGCTATTTTAAAGTGTTTTACTAATATGATTATCAATATCACTATGGTTAAGATAAATACCTTATAAAAAACAAAACCTTTAATTGAATGGCTTCTTTTTGAATGTACATCCTCAAGTTATACTTTATATTTTTTATGTGAAAATTCATTGTATATCTTTCAAATGAAGGGAAATTTGTTTTAGAGACATTTTTCCCCCTGTCTGTAGTCTTAATTGAAACATATAATTTGCTAATTATAACAGAATTAATTCTGTAGGTTTGGGTAATATTTTTATTTGTGTGTGGGTTGTTTAGTTTTTTATAGGAAAATACGTGTTGCTACATAATTACGTATTTTGCAAGATTGCTCTAAACATTGGAGTCTACCATAAAAACCTTTTAGGATAGTGCAGTTATTTTCTTTAGGTGATCAGAATGTACCCATTCTAATTCTAAGTTTGATCAGAATTTTTGGTATTATTTCGTCACATTTATTTGAACTCTGTTCAGCCCTGCCCACCATTAACAAACCACCTCCAGGAATCTGCTCCAGTGGTCACTATATTATACAAACTACTTCAGTAGTAACTATATTCAGTGGGAAAAATGTGAGCTTTAAAGCCAAATACATCTGCATTTGAAGCCAAACATAGGTAGATTTAAAATCCAGCTTTGAATGGATTTCGGCACATAATAACCTCTTTGAGTTTCAGTTTTCTCCTTTTTAAAAAATGAGTAGATAACATCCACTTTAAGAGCATTAAGGTGTAAATGAAATCTGTGTAAAAGACAAACCTCAGTCTTTGGTATTTAATAAGTTTTAAATAAACTGGCTATTATATTGTTATTACTACCACCAACAGCACTTATAAAAGAGGGTTGTTGGGGAGCGGGTGATGATGTATGCAAAGATCATAGTAGGAATTAGAAATTATTGGTTATTATTGGTACCACCAGGTATCATGCCAGTAGCCTACAATTTATTACTGTAATTGGCACTGAATACAAATTATCAGGTATTTTTTTGAGCCACTCTATTTTAACTACTGTAATTACATAATGAAACTGGAGAAAAATAAAATATTATTGAGAAGATGGAAACAGACATAAAGATTTTATGAGCATTTGGTTTACATTTGAGTCAGAATCAGGACTCTTTTCTGGGAATGGACCACTCAACATGGCCTACTCATACTAAAATCTCTGATTATGCATCTGATGCCTTAATATACTTACATAACCCATAAAAAGGACATATTTCTGAAATGCAGAACTCTACTTATTTTCATTTGGTTACATACAATATTTTATTCAGATTTAGCAATGTCTGAGTTTCAGAAGATTTTAAGACTATTACCTGGCACATCTGTACAATACAATTTGTTGAATGAGCAAATGAATGAAATTACCGCAGCTAATAAGGTAAGCTACTACTGCTCTTAAACTTTTGTCTTCTATGTAAATTTAAGAGCAGGGCCAGGAATATTTTTCTTCTCTTTCTCCCTTTTTTAAGATCTAAAATAGATACGTTTATTTAGTTTCAAGAGCAGGGATTTTTATCTGTGTAAATTAAACATTTTTTCTTGGAAGCTTTTCTTCTATGAACTAAAAGTTCAAAGTTTGTTAGCAGAAATAAAAGATCAAAATACATAGAAAATATCATTTTTAAAAGAATACATTTTCTTTATTTTGGGCAAACTCACTTAAATTTGGAGGATTCATTATGAATGAGGAGAAAGCATTAATGAAAGAAATATTTGAAAACTTTTCTGTTTTAGCCACTCCTTTCTTCCTTACTTCTTTATAAGTGTTTTGCAATGATAAAAGTATGCAAATACAATTTTTAAATCTTTCAGTCCTTAAGAACACCATGGAATTTAAACATATAGCTATTCCTTGTTCAAGCTTGTTCTTTTGGGCCAAGGTATATCTTTTCTGTGCAGTGATTTGTTAAATTGGGAATTCTAGTATAAGCCAGGGTGTTAATGATACTAATAGTATTAGAATGAATGAGCTTAGAAAACTGGGTTAAGAAATGATCAGGAAAAAAATAAGAAGGCTGGATAGTCCACTAAAAAGGTAGTATGAGAATAGCGTGAATTTGTAAGAGTAAACAGTAAATAGCCTTTTGACTTTTTAAGTTTTGTGGTCAAAAAAAGAGGGTTTAAAATTAGAAATAATATATGTTCATATTTCTTGATATTTATCTAACTCTACAAACACTTGACCAAAATGTTGATGGCATGAACTATTAAGATCTGTCTCAGAGATAACTCATTTTTGCCTTTTTCAAGACAAATATCACTTGTGGATTTGGGGAGTGTAATATATAAGAAATACGTATTTGGTCTTCCTCCAGTTTCTGACCTTGAGCTCTTAAAACCCTTGGAATTTCCTAAGTGATAAGGGAGGTAAAGGCGACTTGTTAATGAGGTTACTTTTGGACCATACCTGTGGTCCAAAATACCTGTGGTTGCCAGTGGAGCCCCATGCGATTAGAGGATTGGAATTTTCAGTCCCACCCCCAACCTTCAGAGAGGGAATAAGGGTTTGAGATTGAGTTCTATCACCAGTGGCAATGATTCAATCAACCATGCCTATATAATGAGCCCTCCATAAAAACTCCACAGGACAGTCTTTGGAGAACTTCTGGTTTGGTAAACATGTGGAGAGTAGGGGAGAGAGGCCTGCTCAGGGAGAGCCCTTTCTGCATACCCTGCCCTGGGCATTTCTTCCATCAGGCTGTTCCTGAGTTACATCCTTTTATAATAAACTGATAATCTAAGTAAAATGTTTCATGAGCTATGTGAGTGGTTCTAGCAAAGTAATTAAACCCAAGGAAGGAGGGGATTATGAGAACCTCTGATTTATAGCCAGTTGATCAGAAGTAGAGGTAACAACCTGGATTTGTGATTGGCACTCTGAGTTGGAGGGGGTCATTAAAACGTCCATTTTGTGATTGGTTGGTCAGAGCACAAGTAACTACCTGGGATTGAGATTAGCCTCTGAAATAGAGAGCGGTCTTGTGGGACTGAGCCCTTTTACATGTGTAATCTGATGCTATCTTTAGGTAGATAGTATCAGAAATGGGTTGAAATGAATTCTCGGACACCCTGCTGAGTTTGAAGAAGTGCTTTTCTCCTCCGATAACCAAAAAAGGAAAAAACATGGCTGTCACACTCAGTCGTGTTGCTTTTTACTATCTATGTGTGGTGTGCAGGTTTGCAGTGCACAATCTACACAACTTTATGAGGTGTCCTCAAGTAACTAAGGACATGGAGTTGAAACCTAGAGCAAGTAAATGGAAACTTCATGAAATTCCTTATTTTGCTTATCCAATAAAATCAAGAAAATTAGAATAAATCATTAATACTTTAGAATGATTTGGTTTATGTTCATATTTAGATTAGGTAATATAAATGCTTAGGCCAAAGGCTATATTTGAATTTATGGTACTTAACAGATTTAGTATCTTTAAAGAAAACTTACGTTTGTATGATTTCTCCACTTTTAATCGACCAACTAATCTGAAATTTTAATGGCAAATGAGCACATAGATTATACTATGACATTTTACAAATAAAAATCTATCTTTTAGTATCTCAGAATATGAAAAATTTGACTATAAGTTTGACTCTTAAATATTTATGCTAAAATAGTAGACAGTGAAATTTCCATGTTGATTTGACATAATTTAATTTTTTGCGCTTGGTTTACCATCCTAATTATGTTTACGACATGATTTTTAAATTAATCTGTTGAATCCTTAAGCTCATGATTGAGTATATCAATCATCAAACCTATCAAATCTATTAAAAAAAGAGGAGCCAGGAAAACACTGAAAAAGAAAAACTAAGGTGGGAGTAGCTTTACCAGACATTGTTATAAAGCTTCTATTATGAAAACAGCATGGCGATGGGCCATGATTAGACAAATATACCAGTGGAGTCGAATAGAAAGCCCAAAACTGGATCCCAAAACATACAGAAATTTACTATATGACAAAGGTAAAATTAGATCCATACCTCATACCATATGCTAGAATAACCCCCAAATGGATTAGGGATCTAAATGTAAAAAATGAAACCACAAAAGTACTAGAAAAATCCAAGATTTTAACCTTGGTCTACATTTTTAAAGAAAATTTCCATACAATGAGAAATTTTTATTTTAAATTGGCACATTTCCCCCCTCATTTTGTGTATGTGATCATTTGCAGGTATCAGGCATAGGGGAAATCAATTCTTTAGTATTCTCAGTCTTATCACTCAATAACTGTATTCTCTTTTTTAAAACATCATGGCCTAAACTATGAATTCATACTGGTATTATTTCTTTAAGAATAGACTAACTCTCAATGATCATAATACATTTATGTACATTAGCAATTCTACCCTCAGTTATTTTTTACATGAACTTTGTATCAACTTATCTAACTGCATAAAATATCAAAGGCAACTCATGTTTCATGATGGTGAGACAGGGAAAGTATGTTAAATTCTATGACTATGGCTGATGCGTGTAAAGTTGAATTATAGAGAGAAAATAGTGAACTGTTATTGTTCACTACATAAAGGTTTTAGAAGGAGAAAATCTTGCCTAACATTTAAAGAAAACTCACAAAATTAATTTTAAATCTATGTTGCATTTAAGATAAAGCAATATATATATTCATTATGCAAACATGTATTAAATACCTTCTGCAAGCTAAATTCTATTCTGGAAATACAAAAATGGCATATACAGTCCCATAGCTGTAGAATCTTATCCTAAATAAAGGTCATTATATTGACTCTAATATATGCTTCCATTCTTTATACAGCTGCTATATTAAATTTCACTTAAACCACATGTTACTTGTCAGAACAAAGGATAAACTGGCACATTTTAAATACCTGCCTCCAGAAAATAGCATTTTGTAGCATACTATTCCACGTAGGGTCTTTCATTGCAGCTTCTATATTCATAAATTGAAATATGCAGCAACAGTTACATAGAGTAAGCTAGGTTGCAAGAATAGCTTACTTAGTTGGAAGAGTCAGAACACTTAATCAGTAACCTTTCACAGAATTTGCTTTGAAAGAAAAAGAACAATTCTGGGTTCCATATGTGAGAGATGTAACACAATTCTATAAGAAACAGTGGTGTACTACAGCTTAGCCTCTTAAAGAAGTAAAGGGAGACAGAGGGAAGATGATATTTTTATCAGAAGCTAGGGCTCATGTGTGTACTTTGAAAAGTACGCTGTCCTTTATGAGGGAAATATTTAAGTTTTGATGTAGCCATATCTGTCATTCCCCTCCCCCGCTCCATCCTGTCTACAGCTACTTAGTATTACATCTTGCTTAGGAAGACCTTTTCCATCTCACTATTCTTAAATCTTTTCCTAAATGTTGTTCCAGTATATTTATTTTTTAAAACCTTAATTTAGCTTTCTGATATGAAAATACATTTTAAGGACAATATATAAAGTAGGAGGTCTGACTATATTTTCCCAAATAGATAGTCCCATGTTCTTGTACAACTTATTGGACAGTCTATCTTTTCTCCCCATTTATTTAAAACGCCAACTTTATTAAAAATTAAAATGATAAACCTCAATCATAGATATGTCTGGTTTTGGATTCTCCTTTTTGGATCATTTATTTTCTCTTTCAGTGCAATTTTGAATTAATGTTGCTTTATAGAATGTTTGCTATCTGGATCGCAAGTCCTTCCCGGTGTTATGCTTTCTCAAATATTTCTTGGTTATTTCTCATTTTTCCTTTCATACGAAATTTAGGTTCAGTTTGTCAAGTTTCACACATGCAAAAAAAATCCCATTATGATTTTGACTGGGACTGCATTGAATTTATAAGTTAATTTGGGGAAAATTAGTATCCATCCACTATTGTGTCTTCTCATCCAGGAATGTATATGTCCCCTTCTTTATTTACTTGGGTCTTCTTTTATCCTTCAGTGAAATTTGATACCTTCAAAAAAATGTCTTCTACATTTCTTATTAAGTTTATTACTAAGTAGTTTGTTGTTTTTATTCCTATTGTGAATGGATTCTCTTTCATTACGTTTTCTATTTTTAATGCTGCATATAGGGAAGTTAATGGATACTTTTCATGCATTTGGCCACTTTAATTAACTTGATTATTAGTCTAATAGTTTTTCAGTTGATTTTCTTGGATTTTCTAAGTAGACAACTATATTATGTATATGTTGATAATTTTTTCTCTTAATATCTGTAACTCTTACTTTTTCTTGCTTTTTTGTGTTTACTAGGGCCACTGCTCGATATTGAACATCCTTGACCTTAATGAGAATGCTTCTTGAGTTTCACTTTTAAGTTGGTCTTATGATTCTGAATTGTTCTAAATATGTTTCTGAATTTAACAAGGTCTGGTTAATTGATATATTAACTTTCATATTGGTAATTAAAAAATAAATATCTCATATTTATGTAAATCCTAACAATTAGTTTAGAAGAGTTAGTTCAAGGAAATGATCATTAGTGGTATCTCAGGCTTAAGGATTTAGCTTCCTGTCCTCTAAGAAGCAAATTTATATTAAGGATGATTTTTATATTTTTTCCCTTATTAACTTATTTTATCAAGTAACTTCTTTTTAGATTTTATAATAAAAATAAAAGTTTAGCTATAAAATGTTTAATTCTATTTTGAGTTGATGTCAGTTTATTTATATGTACTGATGATATTATCGAGCTCCAATATATGAGTCTATCCACCTGCACGCACTGTCCAAAAGAAATGAACTAGCAGGGGTTGCAGTGGAGAAAAAAAGTAATTTATCATAGGATTGGTCAATCTGGAGAACTGGTGAGAAAGACCCAACTTCCTGATAGCATGTAGGTTACAGATTACATAGGGCAGAATCACCAGACACTGTGTGTTAGGGGTTCGGGGTCATGTTAGGAGCTGATTGATCTCAGGTGAGGTAAGATAATAAATCATTTCTTCAGGACTTGAGGACAGCTCTGAGGTCTGCTTGGAGTTTCCCTGTCTGGTTTCATGGAAAAGTACCCAGGGGGGTCATTCTACCTTAGGGCTCAGGGCTGAAACTTAACTTTGGTCAAGATGTTATCTGTAGCCTGCCAGAGGTCCAGGCTATTATCTTCTGCTTCCCAGGGGTTAATGATTATCAAAAGGAAAGACTAGGTCTATGAGAGGTGTAGCCAGGGGGAGGGGAGGATTATTTCTAAAGTCACAAATCAAAATCATGAGGACCCTTGGTTTCAGTGTTATCATTAACATTTTAATTATTGAACCATTAGAGTACTTTACTGTGCACCTCCTTTATTATTTAGAAATTTCCTGAAAACTATTTTTTATAATCCTCTGGAAATTCATAAAGCAAGCCTCTGAAAATAAAGAGATGGAGAGGTGAAACCATTTGACTACTCCTAGCATAGCCAGAGTATTTCGTTGTTTCTGATCTCCCCCTCTATTTCTTTACGTCAAGAAAGAAGAGTTGGGAATAGGATGTTTCTCTTCAGTTTATAGAGATAGTGATTTGAAATACAAGTTTGCAGTCTTCTTCAGGTCTTCTAAAGATGTGAGAAACGTTAGTCCTGTTGCTAATATAAGGCCTGTTTTTGAAAAGCAAAGGCGTTATCTGTTATTCTCCTCTATTTCTTTCTTAATGATTGAACTATATAAGAGCTATAAGTTGAAAAATTTCTTTGGTTCTGTTCCTCACTGTACAACACTTTTTGATTTTTTCGCTTTACTGGGTCATAGAGTAACACCACTCTTCTCATTTGATGGACTCGGCCAAGACTTTTAGTTGTGGAATATGGATTAGAACTTTTATTTCTAAAATCTATGAGCTATAAGATATTTTAAAGCAAATGTAAAACTAGTTAACATTGCACTCTTAAAAATTATTAGAAGGTTGAAATGAAGGATAAATAAATCTTATTCTAGAAGAAATGCCCCTATAAGAAATACCCCTAATTTATGGATTCATTAGCTATCCTAGGTTGAACCTAGTTAACCTTGACGCTGGAATATACTATGTGTTGGAGAAGGGACACCATAGTAAAGCAATGGAGTAGTTATGATAGACACACATGAGCCATATTTTCTTCCAGAGTCTCCAGATTAGTTGTATTCTGTGTCCTATGCTTGGCTTTTACCAGTTTTTAGTTTTTCATTTTTCCTATTGTGTTCTTAAAAGATTACCACCAAACTGCATACCCCTCCTATTCAAACAGAAATAATTTTTGTGGTTTTTCTCTTCCTTTTTGACAAGATTTGGGAATACCATGAAAAATAATTAATCAGTTATCAATAGGAATACAAGGTTCCATTTTTAACTCTTTTTAATATATTTTTTGCAATTATAGTTCACATATTTGATTAGTTTCAGGTGTACAACACTGTGATTAGACATTTATATAACTTATGAAGTGATCACCACAATAAATCCAGTACCCAACTGACACCATACATAGTTATTAAAATACCACTGATTATATTCCCCATGCTGTACTCTACATTGTCATGACTATTTTGTAACTACCAATTTGTACCTCTTAATCACCTCCCCTATTCATCCATCACCCCTCAACCTGATAATCATCAAAATGCTCTCTGTATCTATGAGCTTGTTTCTGTTATTTGCTTATCCTGTTCTCTAGATTCCACATGTGACATTTATCTTTGTCTGACTTACTCCTCTCAGCACTATAATACGTTCTAGGTCCATCCATCTTGTTGCCAATGGCAAGATTTTATTCTTTCTTACGGCTGAATAATAGTCTCTTGTATATATGTACCACCTCTTTTTTATCCATTAATCCATTAATGGACACTCAGGTTGCCTCCATATCTTGGCTATTGTAAATAATGCTGCAATAAACATGTGGATTCACATGTCCCTTCAAAGTAGTGTTTTGGATTTCTTCAGATAAATACACAGAAGTAGGATAACTGGGTCCTCCTTTGTTGCTTGTTATAGCCTTTGTTTTAAAGTCTATTTTGTCTGATATAAGTATTGCTACCCAAGCTTTTTGGTTATTTGTTTCCACTTTCATGAAACATCTTTTTTCATCCCTTTACTTTCAGTCTGTGTGTCTTTCAATCTGAAGTGAGTCTCTTGTAGGCAGCATGGGTAAGGGTCTTATTTTCTTATCCATTTATCCACACTATCTTTTGGTTAGTTCTTTTTCTGGATCATTGTTCTTGTTTCATATGGACATGCTTCTTTGTCTTCTCATTTTGGCTGCCTACTTATGTTTGTTTCTGTGTATTAGGTAGGGCTGTTATGTCTCTCAGTCTTAGTAGAGTGGCCTTATATAGTAGGAGTGCTGTGGGTCCCAGTGGTAGTCTTCTCTGGTCCATTGAGCCAGGTGCTCCAGGTATGTCCCTTATATGGGTTGTGTATGCCTGCCTGTTATAGTTGAGCCTTGGTTGCTGTTTACTCATCAATGGGAGAGATTGACCCTCAGGGTGATTGGTTGTGATGACCGGCTGTGACCAGTGGAGGAGCTGTTGCGCAGGGTCTGACCCCACAGGGCAGAATTCACTATAGCAGGGCCCTGGTGCCTGCCCTGTCTGCCCTTTGGGCGTGTCGTCCTCAGGTGTGATCCTGGGTGATGCTCTGGCTCAAACTGAAGCTGGTCACCGGGCATGCAGGTCAGGGCCTCTTGGAAGGGGCCCTCCTACAGGCCAAGTTCACCTGTAGCCTGTGCACTGCCTGTGGCCACTTGGCATGAGCCATCAAGCAATCTGCAGATGGCCACTACCCATACTGGGCTTGAATGTTTCTCGAGAGACTAAGCCACAAACCAAGGCTGGCTGCTGCTAGTGCCGGGATTGGGGCTACTCGGCAAGAGGTACAGGGCATGCTAAGGCCAAATGCTGCTTGTTTAGGTTTTGTGAACATTTGAGAGATTTTAGGAAAGTCTGCAGCATCAGCCAAGACAGGCCGTTTGTGTGGGAAATCCACTGGAGGCAGCTTGGGTAGGCCTGTATGTTGGTAGGGGCAGGGTCTCAGGGAATCACCAGGGCAGGGCAACCAGTGTTAAGTACATTGATGAAGACTCAGATATGGCAGCTGCCTGAGTCTGCAAGCTGGATGGGGGAGAATTTAATAAAAGAACAATGCCCTCTCCCAGCATTTCTGCCTAGGAGAACACTGCTCCTTCAGCTAGACAGTTCCTCCCTATATGTTTCTGGCACGTTTCAAGAGCTGCCCCAGCACTGGAGCTCAAAATGAGTGAGTCTGTCACCAAGTAAGTTCACATATAGGCCCTTTAAGGGAAATGTCTGTGACTCCAGCTGCCCTCCATCTCACTGAGTCACAATCTCTGCTGATCTTCACAGCTAGAAGTTGTGGAGACTTCTCTTCCTGGCACTGGAACCCTGGGTTGGGGAGCCCCATGTGGGGCCGGGACCCCTCGCTCTTCTGGGGAAACTTCCGCAGCCAAGTTATTTCTCCCCATTCTCGATTGCCACACAGAGGTGTGGGACAACCCCTTTCGCATCTAAGCCCCTCCTACCAGTCTCAAGGTAGCCTCTTCTATGTGTCCCCAGTTGTAGGACTTCTGTTTAGCTTGATTTCAGATGACTCCCAATGATGATTGTTCCATAGTTTAGTTGTAATTTTGATGTGGTTGTGAGAGGCAGTAAGCACAGCCTTTACCTGCTCTGCCATCTTGACCAGAAGTTCCATTTTTAATTCTTTACCATTTGGGGGGGGGGGGTTATGGCACTAAGAAGTCAGGATCAGAGTGCTTTTTATTCATAACTATGGGTGTCCAAGACTTTATTAGGAATTTAAAGTTGCCTTTATCATTATTGAATGAATCACATTATTCCTAAGTATCTTTTAATCAGTGATGCTATAACCAAAAGCAACATGTTTCCTGGGAGGCTGTTGACAATAAAAAGAAATGGTAGGTTTTCTTGCATTTTTACATATTTTACTGTATATTTTCTTTCTTGAAATGAAAAGTGTTCTTATACTTTTTAATTTTAATTTTTTTTTCAAATTTAAGTATAGTTAGTATAAAATATTATATTGATTATATTTGTTTCAGGTGTCATTTTTATACCTTAAAATGTTATCACTCCATTAATTCTAGTAATAATCTGTCACCATGCACACTTACCAAAATATTACTGACTATATTCCCTTTTCCCTTTTCATCCATTCCCCCACCCCCTCCCTTCTGGTACTGTTGGGGACTGCAAACTGGTGTTGCCTGTATGGCAAACAGTATGTAGATTCCTCAAAAAACTGGAAATAGATATACCATATGACCCAACAATTCCAATTCTGGGTATTTCTCCAAAGAAATGAAAAATTCTTTTCCACACTAGGTTTCTTCAAAAATTTTTCCATTTCTGGAAAAAATATCTTGAATTTGGTAATCTGCTTTTTAAAGTTATGAGTTGTGAGTTGTGTAGTATTGCCTTTAGAAAAGGAGTAGTTTTGACTCAACTATTTAAAATTAAAATAGACAATTTAAATCTCTCATATACATTTAGAAATGCCTACCAATGTTTCCATAGCTTTCACCAGGATCATTTTTAATGCTTATCACAGTCTTTTTATATTTATAACATTTACAAAACTACATAAAATACCTCTTAGTTCATGGCTACTCAAGATAACTCTCGTAAGTACTTGGTTCCTTTCACAGTTTGATTTACAGCTGTCTTCAGTATAGGCCTGTGTTTCAGTCAATGGTAGTATATTTATATGTATGCAAATATTGCATCTCTCAGGGTCTTTTTATTGAAATTAACAAATGGAACAATTTGGGACTGAATTGAAATAAAAGCTTGCTAAAAGATTGTTTGCACAGCTGCTTTCAGGCAGTGACCGAAGTCTCTTAGGAGGGTGAGTGAATAAGCTCTTGTTGGGCTGTGCTCAGAAGTTTTTGGGTAGCACTTTGCATAACATAAATTCATTATGTGTGTTGGGCCTTTGCCCTTGCCCTAACCTCCTGGAGCTGCACAGTCATTTTTTGTTTGTTTGTTTCCTTCTTGCTTGGTCTCCTTTCCCTGGAAGAGCTGATTATTGTATCTTGTGGAAAGACAAAATTGTCTTATAACATCAGTATCTACTGATCTTAAATTACATTTCATGTTAGACAGTTTTTAAATTCTGAGAACTGAGTGAAGGCGATGTCTGTGCATCTTTCTCTTCTTATAAACTGCTGTCTGTGAAACTAGGCTTTTGAACAGTAATTTAATCAGGAGAATGACAAGAATATTAAGTTCCATTAACTGTTGGATTGCTGACAATATGAATCTAGGATTAAACTGTGACTTAGAACTTTGCAAATGTCATCTAAAAGTTAATTCTTAAGTCCTTGACAAGCACTTGCAATCTGCTAAGAAACAGATGTTATGGAAGTTAATTTGTGGATAGAGAAGCAACGTTGTCTCTTCAGTAAGGTGTAAATGCAAGATTTTTTTACAAGTGTGTCTTATCAAGTTGTTTCTTTGATGCAGTGTTAGCCAAGGCTCTGATTCTCTACCTCCTCACTCTCTTTCTTCCCTACCCCCACCCAACCCCTTTGATTCATATGCATCTCTGTAGAACTTTTTCCTCCTTTTTTTCTAATTTTCTACTGTTTCTGATTCTGACTGTGTCTGAAGGGAACAAAGAAAGCAATACTTAAGCAAAGCACCCTTTTTCATTTTGATTGGCAAAAGGAGAAACCCCAATTCCCTAACAGATAGTAATTGCAGTGGAATGCTATCATAATGAAGGAGAATTTTACTGAGCAGAGAGGAATTATGAGAAATATTAGAAGATTCTCATATTTTAGGAGTTCTTCGAGAAATTCTTAATGATAAGGAACATGAGCTTGTATTGTTTGTGGTTTTGTTTCCTTTTTTGAAGAAATTCCGCTGAACTCTTTTATAATTGATGATAACAGTATTGTGAATGATGAAATGAATTGTGCTCATTTAGGCTGATGAATTTCTCCTTAGACTTAACATTTTAGAAAATTAGGAAGTTTTCTAAATACTTATCCTTAAAACATGTAATTAGGGATTTATTCAAATAAGCATTATTATAATTACTTTGGCATGGCCTTTCCACTTAGTTAAAATAATTTGTCTAGCTTACAATATTAGAAATTTGATACTTTGTGGTTTACAAATTTATGACCAATATTGTTAATCCTTGAGTATCATTATAAATATATTTTCTAATTGGAATAGGAAAGCCCTTAAAGGACATAACTAGATATTTAGCAACATAAGCCTACTTTTGTCAATTTATGTGCATTACCAGTCATCATTATTGTCCTATTTGATAATGACCTCATCACTTGTTGAAAAAAAATCAAGTCTCTTTTTGCCTCTGACAAGCATTGCTCTAGCAATGCCCATTGTTCTTGAGAGCTTGTTAGAAATACAAAATCTCAGGCCCCACACCAGACCAACTAAATTAGATTCTCCAGTTTAATCAGATCCCCAAATGTTTTGTATGCACATGAAATTTGAGAAACTGATGGGAAACTGATATTGTTTTGAGTTGTAATTAGAATTATTTTGAGGAGGTCTTATGAATTTTAGAGAGAAAAAAATCAGCCCCTCCAAATAGCCCATTTCTTAGGTCAAGTAAAATTTACATCATAGGCTAATAAAAATTATTTGGCTTTTAATATAAATGTATGATATTTATTGATTCTGATACATGAAGGAAAACAAATATAAAGTTCAATATCACCACTTTTTTTTTTATTAGACAAACCAGAAATGTCTGTGGGATACATGTAGGATTGTTTTTATCCTGAAAAGTAAATCCTTATAAGTACATTTTAACTTTGTGTTAGAAAGCCATAATTCATAGTTTAATTTTAATTTTAATATTTAGTAAAACTGAGTGATATAAACATTAGATGGAAAATACATGTCGACTAAAAACTAAATTGAGCCTAATATTTTAGAACTTGTTCTAGGAGTCATAAAAATTTAAAAACACCAAAGGTTTCTTTTTTGGTTGACCATGTGAAATTATTGAAAAGGTAATAATTCTGACATTCATTTTTAGTGGGGAAGTATGTGTGTTTAACAGTGGAGGAATCTCCATACAGTGGATTTGAAATGCTAATTAAGACTTGTTTTAGATTCTTGGTCAAGATGGCAGACTACGTAAAAGCAGGGTTCACCTCTTCTCCGGTCTGCATTAAAATTACAACCACATTATAAAAAATAATCAACATGAGGAATCCTCTGAAGTCCAGCAGATCATAATGTGTACGTCTGATCATGTAAAGGAGCCACATCGAAGCCAGTAGGAGGGGCAAAGCCTCGAATAGGGTTGGAACCACACCTGCGGGTGGTAGAAGATCACCAAGAGGGACAGCAAGGCCACAGAGGCCCTCCTGAAGGAGAGGGAGGTCCTGCCCTAATTTGGGGGCTCCCCAGCCCAGGGAAAGGGAGTTCCCAAAAAATCTGACTATAAAAATCAGAGAGGATTCTGGCTGTCGGGGTGAGACAGAAGGTAACTGAAATCAAAGACGCCCCATTAAAGGGCCAACGTACAGGCTCTCGCCCACAGATACTCCCTATGACACCGGCTATTTTTTTTTAATTGCATTTGGGTACAAAGGAAAGATAGCAGACTAGGTAAAAGCAGGGTTCGCCTCCTCCCAGGTCCACATTGAAATTACAATCAAATTATAAAATTATCAACATGGAGAATCACCTGAAGTCCAGCTGATCATAACACCTCTGTCTGATAATATAAAGGAGCCACATCGAAGCCAGTAGGAGGGGCAAAGCCTCGAATAGGGTTGGAACCACACCTGCGGGTGGTAGAAGATCACCAAGAGGGACAGCAAGGCCACAGAGGCCCTCCTGAAGGAGAGGGAGGTCCTGCCCTAATTTGGGGGCTCCCCAGCCCAGGGAAAGGGAGTTCCCAAAAAATCTGACTATAAAAATCAGAGAGGATTCTGGCTGTCGGGGTGAGACAGAAGGTAACTGAAATCAAAGACGCCCCATTAAAGGGCCAACGTACAGGCTCTCGCCCACAGATACTCCCTATGACACCGGCTGGGACCCCAGCGGTGAGTCAGAAGCTCAGGCAAGATTCCATGGAGAAAGACTGCATTACCTGGTGCCAGAATGAAGGCTGGACAGGCAACCGCCGTTGTGCCTTAATGGGGCGGCGGGGGCACGTGTATAGTGCAGTCTACATACTGGAACACCAGCTTGCTTGTGCAGATCCCTTCCTCCACACAGCCAATTCTGAAGCTGCACTGGCCTGAGGAGATCGGCCAGCCCCACCCAACCTGCATATTGCCAGATGTGGCTGGTTACTGGGCAGCGGCCCCACCTTGCCCCTCCCCAGGGCCACACATTCTCTGCAGGCAGCCAGCTCTGGGAGCACATTTTGGGGACAGTTTCAGACAGATCACTGCTGTCAACATGAACCTGGGCAGATTGCGATGAGCTGTGGGCCAGTCTTACGCAGCAGCTGGTCTTGCTGTGATCTGTGACTTTTGTGGGAAAAATGGGCAGTTAGAGAAGTAGCACGACAGGCTATATTGGCCTGACAGCCATTGTTTCTTTGAAACCCCGCCCTACTCAACTCACAGATTGCCTGAGGTGACCTTTTGATAGGCAACTGCCTCTGCCCTGCCCCTCTCCTGGGTTGGGCATTTTACTCAGTCAACTAACCTTGGCTAGCACAATTAGCACATTTAGGGGAAATCAGTTGTGGATAGAACCCTGCTGCATGCTCGAGCTGCAGTATCGCTTGGGGTGATCGCAGGGGTCTGCAGAACTGCCCCAAACCATAGCTGGTCACAATGTGATCTGTGTCTACAGTGGGAATGCACAGGCACAGAAGTTGCTGCAAAACTAAGGCTGTATTCACCCAATGGCCCTTATTTCCCTGAGATTCCTCTTCACCCAATTCACAAATTGCCCTGGGAGGCCCATTGACAGGCACCCACCTCTGCACTGCTTATTTCCGGGCTTGCGCCCCGTGCAGTCAACAGATCTTAGCTAGCACAGTGAACGCATTTTGAGGAAATCAGTTGCAGTCAGACCTCTGCTGCCTGCAGGAGTTGCAAAACCGCTGGGGGGGAATCACACAGGTCTGTGGGACTGCCCCAGATGGCAGCTGGTCTCACTGTGATCTGTGACTACAGTGAGAAAGCACAGGCACAGGAGTTGCAGCAAAACTGAGGTTGTATTGGCCTGAAGGCCCTTGTTTCCTGAGATCCCACTTCACCCAAACCACAAAGTGCCTGCAGCTCATTGACATGCAGCTGCCTCTGCCCTACCCCTCTCTGGGGTTGTGCATTCTGTGCAGGCAACCGTTGTCAGCTAGTGCACTGAGCAAATTTCAGGGAAAACAGTGACGGGCAGATCACTCCTGCCAGCATGAGATACAATACCACTTGGGCAGATCACAGAGTTTGGTAGGGCCATGGAGACAGCAGGAAGTCCCACAATGACATGTGACTTTTGTGGGAGCCTGCGGTCACAGAGCTGGCAGCAAAGCTGGTGCTATATCGGCTTGATAGCCCCATGCCTCACTGAGACACTGCCCCACCTAACCCAAATATTACCTCTGATAAGCCTGTTCCCAGGCAACCTGGTCTCATCCTGTGCTTTCCTTGGGACACAAATTCAACACCAAAATACATCACTCAGTTCAGGTGGCACATGCAAAGCCCATGCCCATGAGCATCAGTAATTCTTGAACAGATCATGGATGTTTGCAGGCCAAAGGTGGGCAGTGGGTGACCTTGCTATGAACTGAGACTTGTACAGGGAGCCACAGAGACAGTGCTGGCATGTAAACTGACACTGCAGGGGTAGGAGGAAATCTGCTCAATTTATTCAGGTAACTCCCTGGGTCCCTGCACCATCCAACACATGTATCATCCAGAGGCTCTTCCAGTTGCAGAGTCTTATGGGCAACTGACAGGCAGCCTCAGTCCTTGAGGAGCACTGGTCCCTCTGCTAAACTGCCCTAGGTCAGAGACAGGGGATAACCGGACCACTGCCTACAGCGTTGTCTCTTCCACTTACCTGTAGATCCAGCATAGGCAGCAGTGATCTGCGGATTGCTCTGTAGTTTTCACTGGGTAGCCCTGAGCAATCAAAGGCAATGGCTAACTTTGGTCTATGGAGGAGCCTCTCTCAAGGACCCACAAAACCAATGCACCTGGTGTCTGGCACTAGAGCACAAAAGAGCAACTACTGATATTAGCACCATAAGCAGTACACATGAAGGGTGGTCTCAACAAACTACACAAACCTGCTATGGCAGATCTCACTAAATGGGGTCAGCCCCTACACAGCAACTTGAACATATACACATTCAACATGGGAGCATCTATATACATAAAGCAATTATTGACTGACATGAAAGGAGAGATAAACAGTAATACACTCAAAGTAGGAGACTTTAACACCCAATTGGCAACAATGGACAGATCTTCTAGACAGAAAATCAACAAGGAAACAGTGACCTTAAATGACACACTAGACCAAATGGATTTAATAGATATTTTCAGAGCATTTCACCACAAAGTGCTGAAATTCTTCTCAAGTGCACATGGAACATTTTCCAGGATTGACCACATATTAGGCCACAAAGCAAGTATCAATATTTAAAAACATTGAAATCATACCAACCATCTTCTCTGATCACAATGGTATGAAACTAGAAATCAGCTACAAGAAAAAAATTGGAAAATACACAAACACACAAAGGCTAAATAACATGCTCCTAAACAATGAGTGTGTTAACAATGAGAACAAGGAAGAAATCAAAAGATGCCTAGAGACAAATTAAAATGAAAACACAATGACTCAAAATCTATGAGACACGGCGAAAGCAGTCCTAAGAGGGAAATTCATAGCAATGCAAGCATACGTCAAGAAACAAGAAACAGCTCAAATAAACAGTCTAACCTTAAATTAAAAGAACTAGAAAAAAAAAAAAAACAAAGCCCAGAGTGAACATAAGGAAGGAAATAAGATCAAAGCGGAAATAAACAAAATAGAGTCTAGAACAACAATAAAAAAGATTAATGAAACCAAGAGCTGGTTCTTTGAAAGGAGAAAAGAGAAAGGACTCAAATAAAATTAAAAATGAAAGAGGAGAAATAACTAAAAACTCCACAGAAATACAAAGGATCATAAGAATATACTACAAAGTAATTATACACCAAAAAATTGGAAAATTTGGAAGAAATGGACACATTCCTAGAAACATACAAACTCCTAAGACTGAGTCAAGAAGAGACAGAAAATCTGAACAGACTGATTATCACCAATGAAATCAAATCAGTGATCAAAAACTTCCAAAAAAAAAAAAAGTTCTGGACCAAATGGCGTCACAGTCGAATTTTACCAAACATTCAAAGAAGAATTAACACTTATGCTTCTCAAACTATTCCAGAAAATTCAAGAAAAGGAAAAACTCCCTAACTCCTTTTATGAGACCACCATTACCTTAATTCCAAAATGAGACAAAGATATTACAAAAACCTATAGGCCGATATCTCTTAGGAGCATTGATGCAAAAAATCCTCAACAAAATATTAGCAAATCAAATTTAGCAATACATTAAAAATGTCATACATCATGATCAAGTTGGATTTATTCCTGGGTTGCAAGGTTGGTACAATATCTTCAAATCAATGTGATACACCACATTAACACATTGAAAGATAAAAATCATATGATCATATCAATAGGTGCAGAAAAAGCATTTGACAAAATCCAGCATCTATTTGTGATAAAAACTCTCAGTGAAGTGGGAATAAAGAAAACATGCCTCAACATAATAAAGGCCATATATGACAAACCTACAGCTAACATCTTACTCAATGGGGAAAGATTAAAGTGTTTTCCTTCAGATCAGGAACAAGATAAGGATGCCCATTTTCGCCACTTCTATTCAACATCGTATTGGATGTTCTAGCCACAGCAATCAGATAAGAAAGAGAAATAAAAGGTCTCCAAGTTGTAAAGGAAGAAGTAAAACTCTAGTTATTTGCAGATGACATGATGCTATATAGGGAGAACTCTAAATATTTCACCAAAAATCTGTTAGAACCAATAAACGAATTCAGTAAAGTAGCAGGATACAAAATTAATATTCAGAAGTCAGTGGTATTTTTATACACCAATGATGAACTTTCAGAAAAAGAAATTAAGAAAACAATCCCATTTACAGTTGCAGCAAAAACAATAAAATACCTGGGAATCAAATTAACCAAGGAGGTAAAAGATCTGCTTTCAGAAAATTATGTCATTGAAAAAAGATATTGAAGAAGATACAAATAAATGGAAGCATATACCATACTCATAGGTAGGAAGAATCAACATCATTAAACTGACCATACTACTCAATGTAATCTATAGATTCAATGCAATCCCTGTCAAAATACCAATGACATTTTTCAGAGAGCTAGAACAAATAATCCAAAAATTTATATGAAACCATAAAAGACCCTGAATAGCCATGGCAATCTTGAGAAAGAACAAAGTTGGAGTTTATCACACTACCTGATATCAAACTGTACTACAAGGCTACAGTAATCAAAACAGCATGGTACTGGCATGAAAACAGATACATTGATCAACGG
>NW_006435837.1:2245252-2246496 GCF_000325575.1 Pteropus alecto | reverse complement strand
TTGTTCATGGCAGCACAATTTACAATAGCCAAGATATGGAAGCAACCTAAATGCCCATTAACAGACAACTGTGTAAAGAAGTTATGGTTCATATACACAATGGATTATTACTCAGCCATTAAAAAAATGAAATCCTACCACTTGCAACTATATGGATGGACCTAGAGGTTATTATGCTGAGTGAAATGAGCCAGACAGAGAAAGATAAATTCCATATGATTTCACTGATATGCAGAATCTAAGGAACAAAAAGAAACGAATTGAAAACAGACCCAGAAATATAGAAGACTACTGTTGATTGCCAGAGGGGAGGGGGATGGAGAGACTGGGAAAAAGGGGTGAAGTTTTAAAGAAGTACAAATTAGTAGTTGATAGAGGGTCACGGGGATGAAGAGCACGGCATAGGGAATGCAGTCAGAAGTAAGGTAATTGTTAGGTGTAGAGCCAGAGGGAAGATAGAGCAATCAGGGGGATCATTTCATAAACTATATAAATGTCTAACCAATGTACTGTCTACTTGAAACTAATAAAAAAAAAAGATTTGTGTTAGGGAAGAATCATAGATGTATTGAGCTTAGTTTTCATAATGGATGTTGCCCTTTGTTTCTGCAGTTACTTTTATGCTAGAGTTTTTTTGTTGTTTGTTTTTTGTTTTTTGTTTCGGTTGTTTTGGTTAAAGTTATTTCCGTCAGAATTAATGAGTTCCATATATCTGAAAAAGAAGTAACATATCCAAAGGCAATTTTTTAACCTATCACCATGCTGTTTCTAGAATCACCATTTTAAAAGATGTTTCTAACTTTTATCACATTTTTCTGTTGATTTTGATTTGTTATTCAGGCAGCTATGGATATTGTCATAAAAATGACATGTGGAATAGATTCCACTTGTAGGTCTTTTTCTTACCTTCCCTTACCAGGAGGAGAGGAGAGTAAGGGGAGTATATACAGACACAGAGGAATAAAAGGGCCAAAGAAAGGACATGTTTAGGAAAGCGGAATGCTTCAACTCATATAGCTGAAATAGCTAATGAAATGGAAGTGCTGAGCAGAAAGATTAGGCCTTGCCAGAGATGATCCTTGCTTTGGCAAAAGGCAAACTGGCCACAAATCACTGTTTTACACGTTGAAGCCAGAGAGAGCTTTTCTGAACACAAATCGGAGCACAACCCTTAGTCATGCTTGCCTTTCAGTGCCTCACACTCTCCACCCCGTCTCCCACCCCTGGGTCTTTGCTGTTTTCAG
>NW_006435837.1:2174977-2245227 GCF_000325575.1 Pteropus alecto | reverse complement strand
TTGACTCCCACTCATCCAGACCTCTGTTCTTGCCACACTTTTTCCAGAAAACCTACCCTTGATATCTCTGATTTGGTCAAATGCCCCTATTATGGGTTTTTGGAGCGTCATGCAAAGGTACCTTTCTTTCCCTTCAATTTACTTGTCAGGGTTGCTTCTATGATTCTCAAGTTAATGTACTTCTTTCTCAGTAGTCTATTAGCCCATGAAGGCAGAGACCATGTCTACTTCTGCTCACCTTTTTATTCATACTCCCTAGAATAATGCTTAGCCCATAACTAGGCATTTGATAAGTATTTATTGGATAAATAAATGGAAGCTGCTATCAGGAATTAGAAAGACAATGGGGTGGGGATCCTGCTATCAGGAATTAGAAAGACAATGGGGTGGGGACAGGAAGGGAGGGATCACTTAGAACAATAAGCTAGTTGGTCTGAGAAATATTGTATGGAGATCCAAGCTGTGGCAGCAGTGTAAGGAACAAATAGTTATTGATTTAGGAACCAGGTTTAAATCTGAAGAAATCAAGAGTATAAAGGGAAGCCTGGAGCTGAGATAAGCCAAGATCGGCTGTGTCTCCAGAAGTAAAGTTGGGTTAACAAGTTTTGTCCTTTTCAATGATGGCTGTCCCCACCACCAACACCCCCTACCCCCATGGGAGACAGCTCCTTTTGCTCATGGGCATGCCCTCCCTGGAGAAGGGAATCTATCCTAGCATGCAGACAAAGATAGCTGGTTAATCCTTGTGCTACTATCCTTTCGAAATTTGTCAGAATGACACTTGGATACAAATATTTTCCCCCCTTGGTATGTCTAATGTACAGTTATTTTAATAAAATTCACACATTGCTGAAACAATTTTAAGCACACCTAGTAATATTGTTTAGATATTAAATGGAAATAGTAAAAAGATGACAGCTGTATTAAGTCCCATTGTGATTAGGCAAATTACTTTTTCATAATGAATTAATAGTTTGAGTGTAATATTATATTGATGAGTTCCATGTAAGATTTACTGAATTTAGTAAATCATTGCCTTTGGTGGTTTCTTTGTAGTCGATAAAAGGAAAGTTGTGTTTCTATTAGACAAATTTGGTGACACCTGGACATATAGTAATCAGATATAAAATCGTAACTTATAGCTGTGGCTTTCATATATGCATGTACCTCCCCAAATTCTTAAGTCTAATTAATATTTGAAAGTAGCAAGTAAGCCTATTTAAAATTAATCTTTTTACTTGTACTTTTTTATTGTAAAATGTATATCACATAAAATTTACCATTTTCATCATTAAATTTTTTAATTTTTAAATTATAAAATACATATGACATCAAATTTACTGTCTTTACCATCTTTAAGTGTACAGTTCAATGATAAAGATATTCACATTGTGCTACCATCACCACCGTCCATCCACAGAACTCTTTTCATCTTTCCAAACTGAAACTCTGTACCTATTAAACACTAACTTCCCATCCCCCTCCCTCAACCTCTTAATCCCTGGAAACCACCCTTCTTCTTCTTTTTATGAATTCCACTACTCTACATACCTCATATAATTAGAATCATATAGTATTGTCCTTTTCTGACTGGTTTATTTCACTTATCCTAATGTCTTCAGGATTCAGATTTCCTTCCTTAAGGCTGAATAATATTTCATTATATTTATCTACCACCTGTTGTTTGTCCATTTGTCTGTTGATGAACACTTGTGGTGTTTCCACCTTTTGGCTTTTGTGAATTATGCTGCTGTGAATGTGGATGTACAGATGTTTTTGAGACCTTGCTTTCAATTCTTTTGGATATATATCCAGAAGGGGAATTGCAGGATGATATGGTAGTTCTATTTTTAATCTTTTGAGTAACTACCATATTGTTTTCCATAGCGGCTGCACCATTTTTCATCCCTACTAACATTGCACAAGGGTCCAATTTATCCACATCTTTGTCAGCACCTGTTATTTTTCCGTTTTCTGTTTTGTTTTGGATAGTAGCCATCCTGATAGGGGTGCACTGGTATCTCATAGTGATTTTGACTTGCATTTCCCTAACGATTAGTGATAGTTATCTTTTCCTTTGCTTATTGGCCATCTATATGTCTTCTTTGGAGAAACATCTATTTAAATCTTTTGCCATTTTTTAATCGAGTTATTTGATTTTTGTTGTTGAGTTATAGGAGTTCTTTATATATTCTGGATATCAATCTCTTGTCAGATTTATGATTTGCAAGTATTTTCTCCCATTCTGTGGATATTGCCTTTTCACTCTGTTTATAGTGTCCTTTGATAGGCAAAAGTTTTTAATTTCAATGTTTAGTTTATCTGTTTTTTCTTTTGTTGCCTGTGACCTGTACATTTTTAAGTAAAAAAAAAAAACTGTAAAGTTGCTTTTCAAGATAAGAAGTATGGCAATAAGAGTCTTTCATTCTAAATTGTCATTAAATTAAATGAATATATAGTATGTATTTCCAAAACATTTTAGGTACCTGTTAACAAACTATCAATTCTCCAAAATTGACTTAAATACAACTCACCTATTCAATTTTTAACGTTATAAAAGAGAAGTCTTGCTAGCTATTTTCGCCATAGAATTATAACCTTTTGATAAGTTGTAACATCTTTAAAGCCAGTAAATATAAATATTATTTTTCTCTTCATGATTACCAATTATTTGGTGTAGAATGTAATTTTTGGAAAAAAATATATTTCAGCATCTCAAGAAACAGTCCAAAGGGAACTTGATGTTGTATTTATTGAAAGAGTTTATTGAAGGTGGTGTTCATTACAGCACACAAGGATTGCTTCCTAGGAGAAATCTTTTTTTTTTTTTTTTTTTTTTGATCTGGCTTTAGTGTCAGGAATGGATGGGCTTCTCTAAAAATCTGGCTTGCTTTTATCTAATGAATGCTTTAAACTGTGTACCCGATCCTGCTTTCTCCTTCATTAGCTTCGAGAACATTTACAGGCAATGTTTAGGTCTCCCCACACTTTAGCAAGTCTGATATTCTGCATTGGTATGATTTTTTTTTTTTTTGTATTACGATTATTTCTGGCTTCTATTTTAAGACTAATAGTATTTTCCCTTAATCATTTTTTCTCATTTACTTTTAACTTGTGTGAGCCTGCAGAGTCGTATGTGCACATGTATGTGTAAATGATGTATCTAAATCCCTTTTGATGCCAATATAATTTAAATACAGTAAATGTATTTCAAAACAATGTCTTTAAAGTTTTAAATGGAAAATGGAAAAATATTTTTAATATGACTTTTGGTATGGTACAGATGATCAGTTTGGAAACAAACCTTTCACCCCTCCCTCATTCCTTTGAA
Source organism: Pteropus alecto (assembly GCF_000325575.1). Lineage (NCBI taxonomy): Eukaryota > Metazoa > Chordata > Mammalia > Chiroptera > Pteropodidae > Pteropus > Pteropus alecto. The sequence goes on along the minus strand of NW_006435837.1, from coordinate 2,241,896 downwards.
TTTAGTATAGGCTTAAAGGGCAGGGATGTGGTCAGGGGACTTGGATTTAGACCTTGCTTTACTGTTTATTAAGCTGCAGGATCCTGGGCGTGGTCACTAAATCTCAATTTTCTTATCTGTAAAACCAAGATAATGACATATAATTCCTCAGATTGTTCTAAAGATTAAATGAGAAAATGTTCCCAAGGTGCTTGAAACAGTGCTTGGCACACAATGAGCACAAAAAATAAATGGGAAGTATCACTGTTAATCAACATCAACTCTTCCATTTGGAAGGAATGGGAAACTCCTGCCAGCTTAGCATTTTCTAAAAGAAATTAGAACATAGTAAGTGCTAACAGGCCCAGAAAAAACTAGTCCTTCCTTTTCTGTTTTATTTGGTTTTCTTGAGAATCCATGTAAGAAGAAATCATAGACTATTATAGGTCAACTGCTTGCTTATAGAAGGAGGTGATGGAAGGATGGCGTTGAGGAACGTAATAAAGAGGAGTTCTCAAGTCAGGGTGTCTTATATTGGTTTCAGTGATATCTTAAAACTGTTGGCAGTGTTTCTCCTTCCATTCATTTTATTCATTCTTCAAATAGAATGCTAACTGTGTACTCTACACTGTATTCAGTTCATCAGAGTATACTGGCATAGAATTCAAACGTAGGTAATTTAAGCTTTTTTTTTTTTCATGTAGATCTGAAGGATTATTATTTTATTAACCACTGTCCTATGTTATCTCTTCTTCATTTTAACAATTGTATGTTTCTAGCAGCCCCATTTTACCCCTTTCTTTCTGAAAGCATATAAATACAATTTATTTTGAGATCTATTTTTTTTTTCAGTCTTGAAATGGTTTTATGTAATCAAAACATATTGGACTTGAGAATCCTCTAGGACTAGGTTTTAATCCTTGCTCTGCCAGTCAGTTAGTTACTGTGTACACTTAGAGAGTTACCTAATTTCATAAAGCTTTAGTTCCTTCATATCTAAAGTTGGTATAGCAATAGTCCCTTTTGCCCCATGTGACACTTTCCTATCCACTCTCCATCCTTAACGATACCATGTAATTTCCTAAAGGAATATTCTACATGCAAGTCCTCTACTTTCTCACCTGTCAACTCCATGCTCTGCCTGGTTTCTATTTTTATAATTATGATACTCTCTGGTTAAAGTCACTGATAAATCTCCTACTTGTCACATTCAGAGTGGGCTTCGAACTCTTGGCAACCTGACCTAGAGTTTTCTTTTACCCCAGTCATGTATTACCAGTATTAAAACATTCTCTTCCATTCCTTTCTGTGATACCACCCTTTCTTCATTTCTTCCATTCCTCTCTGGCTGCACTTTCTCAGTTTTCCTTACAGATTTGCTTCTACCAAAGCCTTTACATTTTGGAGTTTCTTAAGGTTCAGTTCTAAATCCCCTCTTCGCTGTTGTCATTTTCCCTCATAGCTTCAATTTTCTACCTTTACACCAATGGCTTTCAAATATGTCTCCCGAGCAGATCTTTATTTCTGACTACTCAACATTGCTACCTACCTGTCTCAAAGGAACTGTAATCCCAGTTTGTCCAGAAGGAAACTGCTTCTCCTTTGATATTTCCATTGTCTCTGAGTAATGTCACCGTTTATCCATTTCTGTGATCCAGAAATGTAGGCACATCTTCCTTCTCATCTTCTGCTTCACACACTCAATCCAGCACAAAGTCCTGCCTATTTTATCTTCTATCCAATCTATCTCTTCCTTTTCTGCCATTATCCTAGGACAAGCTACCAGCATTTCATACTTAAAGTACTTCAAATGTCACCCAATCTGCCTCCCTCTTGGCAGCCTCCAATTCATTTACCATACTGCAGCTGGAGAAGTGTTCACAAAACACAAACACTTTTAATGCTACCTATTTCAAACTCATTAGTACTTTTTCATTACTCTTAGGGTCACAGGATTCTGACCATGGCCTGCAAGACCCTACATTGTCTCTCCCCTGGCCCATCTCTCTAACTGAATCATGCTCCATTTTCTTCCTCATCTCTGCATTTCAGCCACACAGAACTCTCAGTTTTTCAAATGTGCAGTGTTCCTTTTGTAGTATGTTGTTCCTTTTGTCTGCATTGTCCCCTCATCTCCTCCTCTTTGCCTAGTTAACTGTTTTTAAGCTTTTTGTTTTTCACAGCACAGTGTATTTTTCCTTCATAACAATTATCACAGCTTGTATTTATATTTTGGCAATTAAATGATCAATGGTTGTCTTTGATATTATACTTTAAACTCCATAAAGTCAGTGACCATATCAGTTTTTGCTAGACATTTGATTCCTAGTGCCTAGCACATAGTAATCACCTCAGAAATGACTGAGTATGTATCAGTGATGCTGCCCTTTAAGGCTCTATAATCTATTGAGAGAATTAAGATAGTAATACAAAGATTATAAAGGAATAGCATAGGTAATAAGTACCATAGTATAAAATTTATAGATATTAAGAGAAGAGAGACCCATCAGATTCCATGATTAAAACCAGATGGGGTTTCAGCAACTAAATATGTAGAAAAAGATAATCTGGTAATAGGAATCACATTAAGGAAATAGTTAAGTTCTTCGGCTTGGCTGCAACATAGGATATATGAATGATAATATGATAGAAATATAGTTTGGGGCCTGAATTTGGAGGCCCTTGAATACCAGAATAAGAGATAGGGCTTAAGGATAGGGCCTATCCTTAAGAGATAGAGCCAGAATAAGAGAAGGGCTTAAGGATGTCCTTAAACTTTGTTCAACTAACAAACAAGCAAAAATGATTATCTGTTAGATTGTAAAATGAAAGACATCCCTAATCCCTAGGTTTACAACTAATTCCTACCTGTGACTCATATTAAAGTTGTTTTTCTGTTAATAAAATATTTTTAATAAGGACTGCGAAGACTTGCAAAGAGAAAACAGTTTCAGCTTTAGTTAAAACTTTCTGAAACTATTAATTTGGGAGAGAAAGGATAATCTTGAAATAATTGTATAGAATATTTAGAGTTTATTTCATCTTTACATAAGGAACATTTAAATGTTTGTAAGCTGTCCTAAAAACCACTTGAGAAAAACTGTTCATTTAGCTGATTTACCATGTTCTGTATACAAAACTTTACAAATTTACAAAACCATTCGAACATTGTTTTGTGTAATGTGCCACTGCATTTTAAAGGTTGTTGTCTCAGATTACCATATATCAGTATTTTAAAATTAAGCAGTTTTAAGCAACTTGATAGTGTGTCTGTGGATTACTTTGCCCTCTCTAATTGGCCTTGATGTAGTATATCATTGGATATATTTGTAAGTACTTTTTTGTGAATATTCTGATTTGATATGTCATAACAAAAACAATCTTTATGTGGTCAAATCTATCTGTCTTTCCTATTTCTGGCTTTGGTTTGATACGGAACCCAGTTTTCTTCTAGAACCTTTTTATTTTCTGTATCCTGTATTTGTTTGTTATTTCTAACAGTTTTTAGTGGAGTCTTTAGGGTTTTCTATATAGAGCATCATGTCATCTGCGAAAACTGACAATTTGACTTCTTAATTCCCTATTTGGATGCCTTTTATATCTTTCTCTTGTGCCCAATTGCTGTAGCTGGGGCTTCCAATACTATATCGAATAGTAGTGATAATAGATGGCCAACAGCCTTGAGTGCCTTTTTATTTTATAATATTAAATCTTTAAGTGGTTGGCACTATCAGTTTCTATGCTGATATAGTGTTCTTCCTTACTTTTGTTTTCTTTTGAGCATCTAATAGGAGAGGAGAGTTTTAAACCAGATAAAATCTACTCTGGTTTAAAATGAAGAACCAGAAACAGATTGCAAGGAAAATAGTTTTGCAAAATGGGACAATTGACATATTGCCACTCAATCGAGATTTTGTTTTAGTCCCTGTCTTAAAGACAACATTAAGTTGTTAGAGAAAAAAATAGGTCTGGGGAGAGTAGAAATGGTGATGGTCAGTATAGTGAGGCTTGGCCTTCCAAGAAGCCTTCCGAAGACCACAGGGCAGTGATTGGTTTCCTACTGCGTTCATCAGTATGCATACCCTGCATCCTATACTAACCTTCCCAGACAGAATCCTGTTTATAGCCTCTGAGGTCTGCCAATCATCAAATTTAGTTAAAGGCCTCAATATACTTAAGCCACCACAGACTTAGTAGGTACTTCATAAATAGTTGTTGAATGGAATGCTGGCAACATTTTTCCCTGGCTTGAGTCTTTTATGTCATACACTATGATAAAACAATGTCAGAAAGAATTTTTTTCCAACAAAATTTTCATTTTAATAGTATTTTCAAAACATAGCGTAGCCTATAATTCATTTGTAATTTTAATTTTTTTATTTTTAAAATTAATAGAATAAAATTGACATTTAGGGTGCTACAGTTATATTAGTTTTAACACATGTACAGATTTAAGTAACCAACACCACAACTGGGATATACAGCAGTTTCATTACCCCAAAGACTCCCTCTCTCATGGTGCTTCACAGTCACAACCTCTTCATATTCCCGATCCCTGGCAACTGCTGTTCTTTTCTGCTGCTATTGTTTTGCCTTTTTCATTGTATAATATAAATGGAATCATTCAGTATAACCTCTGTCACATTGACCATTTTCTCTCAACATACCCTTGAGATCTATCCAAGTTGTTGTGTGTATTTGTAGTTCCTTTTTATCGCTGAGTAGTATTCTATGTTGTAGATGTCCCATAGTTTATTCTTGTTTGTATTATTTGTCAATCGTTAAAGTAGACATTGCCCATTTTTATTGGAATTTAGAATTGTCTAGTAGTGTAGATGCTTTTGAAGAAAAGTTTTTCTTATTATTTTGGTCAAACAAAATGTAAAGCTGATTATAGTAAAAGAGTAAATACACTTTTACTTACTAAGTAAGAGTGATAACCAGCTGATCTCTGAATTACATCAAGAATTTCTGTGGCTGTATCTTCCCAAAACGATATAGGAATTGTTAAACGAACTGTTTAACTACATAGGTTCTAGAGCAAAATCTCATTTTCTAGAATACTTCAGGAATTTGCTTTATTAAATATTCTGGGTATCTGTTAAGTATCCTATACATTTACATAGGTTGGCCAGTTTGCCAATAATTAGAAAACAGTAAAATTCTCTTAGTATTGAAATGCTACTAGATATAATTTTATCTATCATCTATCTATCTATCTATCTATCTATCTATCTATCTATCTATCTATCTATCTATATAATGACGTTGGTTAACGAAATCCAGTAAGTTTCAGGTGTACAGTTCAACAGTAAGGCATATATATATTGCATCATGTAATTTATCCTTTCCAGAAGTTTTAGGAAGTAACACAAGATCTTAAATATGAATTGTTTTCTGCTAGATTATTTATCATTACATACCGTCCTATGTATAGAAGAAAAATGTGGTTATATGAGCTTTCTGTCTGTTTACATTATAGAAAATGCCATTATTGTCTATAGTAGATGTTGCAATTAATACCTGAATGCTACATAGGTTCTAGAACTAAATCTTTAGGAATTTGATTCCTAACACTTTTTGGAGGTCCCCTCCCTCCAAAAAAGGCTTAAAAGTTAAAAAAAATTAAAAAGATCTTTGAATTTTAACCTTTTAGCAGGAGAATTCTTTGAAATTTTTGAATCAGGAAGTGGTTTTGATCAAGGAGTGTTTTTAGGGATGTGACAGTTATAGACTGGACATACCGATGCCAGAGGGAGCAGCTAGGTATCAGGGCAGGCTGTAAGCATGAATAAGTTGTTGACAGTGAGATCAGAAATGAGAGGACAGAGCAAGAACTATTTTGAATGAAATTATGTTTCTCACTAACTGGAAGATAAGAGATTAAATTGGGGAGTCATCAAAGATGGTCTGAGACTGGAAAAACTGTGGTAGAAATAGAGAAATAAGTTGCTTAGGGAGAATGAGATTGGAAATGAGGCAGTTGAATCTGGTATTATTGGTCATTGGTCATGGAAAAAAGCAGTGTCAGTGAAATGAGAGGACTCAAAACTAGCTTTAAAAAGTAAGATCTTCTGCCTTGAATTTTCATTCCTGTATATGAGGAAACAAAAAGATATTGGATTGATGCATGTTTGTTTTAATTTCCTAACTTAATTTGCAGAAGGGACACCGGTCCTCACAAATCTTCACGTAGTTCTTTATTCTTCACAGTAAATAGTGAGTGGCGACAGAACTCTAACAAATGAATTTACATTCTTATTTTTTTCCTGTGAACATCAGAGTGTGTTCCATTTTTATATAAGAGCACATGTGTTATGTATAAAATGACATATAAAGTAAAATTACCTGGAGTAGGGGCAGTCATTCTCTAACATCCATTTTAAATGTTTTTTTAAAAGATTTTGAACATTAAATATAATAATTTGCATATTCCATTTCTACTTCCACATTATGGTGGATTTATTTTTTTATTTTATTTCATCTTTCTTCTGTAATATCATTGATTTACTGAAAATTTGTTCATCCTTAGGATACATCGCAAATATCATTTTGTAAATGTTTCATTATTTTTGGAACCTCTTTCTAGCTCTATGATTATGTTCATTCCTCTTCCCTATAGATGGTAGAAAACAGTGTAATTTACCAAAACAGTCAGGCACATGTCATAGTTATGATTTCAAGCCTTCTTTTCAATTGTTTTAAGGCATGGTCTTAGACAAAGAGAATAGTTTGTTTAATGTTTCAATTGACAAGTGTATGATTTTCTTCATGGTAAATTTGTGTGGTTTAGAGTATGGATCAAAATGTACTTTCTATGTGTTTTCTTAAGAACAATAGATGGGAATTAGTAAGTGGAGGTTATAAATTTTACTTGGTATTATTTATAACATATCAATGAGAAAGGGTAACATTTTGCGGATCCTAAGGAAATAATTCATGCAACATTAGAAGTTAAAATCTTAGGAAAATGGGGTAGCAATAAAATTTTTAAAATCTGGTATATATTTGTTTGTCATTTTCTCTATCTACTGTTACAGTGTTGAAGACTAGTCATATAATCACTAAAGAATTTCTCATTCTTGAAAATAAAATAAAGCTCCACTTTCAATAAAATAGTGTGTGAGTGAGAACGGTTTTAATTATTACATGTATGCTGCATAGATCCTAGAATCATGAGGTTTAGATCTTTAGTCCTATTTTATAATTTATTCATTTTTGTGTTTTTTTAGATGACTCTTTCTGGACCATATTTTCTCCATACACAAATTTGAGATGTTGATTTTGACCTTTCAGTCAAAACAACAACTCGAAAATATTATAAAGTCATTGATTATAATTCAGGTGAGAAAAAATGTATAAAAGCACCTTCTAGTTCATAAATACTGACAAAAAGTCACATTACTATAATTTTGTTATATCCTAACTGTATATTTACCAAGATACTTCCTATATTATGGGGTAATATACTTTAATAATTAAATTAGGCACCAATTGATGAGATATAAGATAAGCCTGTCTCCCTTATTTTTAGCCTGCCACTTACTATGTGACTTGTTCTGTTACCTTAATAATGATGCTCTCATTGGTGCTCTAGGAGATCCTTTATCATTCCTTTACATAGAGGAATCATAAGAAAAATCAATATAATGACATTCTATCTCATATTATTCAGCAATGTATCAAGACATGAGTGCCTCAAAATGCCATGTACCAAACACTTTTTCCCTATTGTATTTTTAGAATTAGCTTTTATATGAAATGCTCCTTTTTTGCTCTGGCCAGGTTATATAACAAAATTAAATGCCTAATTTGTTCAGTTAATACTTATTAAACACCGCTCTTTGTCAGTCATTGCATTAAGCCCTGGGTTCTCCAAATTCAGAAGACACAATGCCCAACTTCAAGAAAATTTTAGGCTGTTTATTGGGCACACAGACATGGGAACAAAGAACTATAATGTAGGCATTGTTGTAGTGGAGGCTTGTAGAGTGGGAGATTGGGAAGTGTGGAGGATGTCTGGGATGAGTCATCTGTATAGGAAGGCAAAGTCTAGATCAGCAAGAGCCTTGAACACGATAAATGAGTTCAGATTTTATTCCATCATAAATATGAGGAAACATTGAAAAAGTCTGAGGTAGATAATGACATCAGAATTTTTATGTTGAGAAAGATGAATTGGAAGGGATCATGAAGCAACAAGAAAACCATAAAACTGCTTTAGTCCAGATGAGAGAGATACATGGCCTGATTTAGGAAGATGGCAGTGGAGAATGAGAGGAAAGGATATATGTAAGAGATATATCAGAGGAGCAATTGTTAGGACATGGATATTGGTTGGAATCAGAGATATAAGGAAGGTGGATAAATCTAAGATGGCTCCTATATAATTGGTTTTTATATTGGGAAAGATGGTGGTGCTATTCATTGAGACAGTGAATACACCAAGGAAGACTCCTCTGGAGAAGAAAATGAAAAATTGTAGACATGTTGAGATGTGTAGATACATAGGTTTGACATTTATGTGGGAGGTCTGAAGTGTTAGATGGTAGTTGAAGACATGGGCATGGATGAGATTGTTCATTTAGAATATAAAGAGTGAGAGTTAAGGGTGCCAGGAAAAAGGGGTCCTTGGAGTGGAGAGCAACAATATTTTAGGATAGTTGGACAAAGTGTCCTGAAAGGGGACTGAGAAGGAATAGACAAAAAAGCAAGAGAACCAGGAGAGAGCAATGTACACATACTAATGGAGAATGAAAGAAAAAGAAGATAGTATAGACAGACTACAGGGTAACTCAAGTTACTTTAAGAAAGTTTGAGAATATAATAAAGACATGTGTGACCTTGGTACTAGACCCTATCAGAACCAGGCAGCTCTCTCCGTGGCTACATAATCTTTCTATTATGGGATTTTGCTTCCCTTTGCACATTTGTTCTAACCTCATCTCTGCTTTCTCTACTTGCTTATAATTTCTGCTTTGTCATAATTTCATCTCCCTACTTGACATAATCAAGACCTTTTAGTATTTGCAAATTGCCTTATTTTCTTGGTATTTCTTACTTTAATAATCTGAAGAGAAATTATCTGTTTCGTCCAGTTCATCATTTGTATGAGGACATTTCATAGGTAATTGAATCTGACCCATTCAATGGTCTAGCCAATCACTTACAAAGTGCCCAGAGTACTCTTGAGAAATGTATTCACTTTGGACTTCCACTTTTGGATTTGAGTAAAACACAAATGATAGTAGATTAAGGAGTACATTACAGGTGAGGAAATAAAGGTAAGGGGCTTGACTCTGAAGGGAATAACAGACTAGTGGGAAACACAGGATCAAGGAAATCAAGGAAAGGGGAAAAGTTTTATTTTCTTAAGATGTCAGTGGTTCAAACATAGAAAGAGTCCATAAATAGGAAGTGGTTGAAATAAAGAAAGAGAGTATTTCATTTTTCAGTTGTTGAAGTAGTGTTAAGATGACAAAAGATGAGATTCCAGAACACTGATTAGCCTTGTAAAGGAAGAAGGGTATCTCTCCTGCTGCAATGGGGTTAAAGAAGGAAGGAGGAGTGGGATGCAGATAAGTTTGGAAGGAGGAGAACCTGCCCATTAGCACACTTTATGAAATAGTCAACAACGAGAACGGCTGAGACCAGAGGTAAAGCATCTGCGGTAATTGCTGAGGAAAATTCAAATAGGAATCTAACAACTAGGGATATGATGAAGGTATTCTGTGCCACCTCACCGCCCCCCCCCACCCCACTGCAGCCTATATATAGATTGGAAAAAGGTGGATGATTGAATTAATCCAGAGTTGAAAGGGACTGGACTTGTGGATTGGTAGGAGTTAATGCTTGTTTTATTTTTCCTATTTGTTTGGTTTAACTAGTTTTTATTCTCGTCTTCCATATTTTTCTTTTGCAGGTCTTGATGACTGTCTGCAGCAGTATATTAAGAACTTTGAGAGGGAGAAGATCAGTGGGGACCAGCTACTGCGCATTACACATCAGGAGCTAGAAGATCTGGGGGTCAGCCGTATTGGGCATCAGGAACTGATCTTGGAAGCAGTTGACCTTCTGTGTGCACTGGTAAGGACATAAAACTGGCAAGGAGGGAGACTTCACTTTGTCTCCTGTTTTCTCTCCTTTTAAAATTATTTTTTCCTCTTTTATGTTTTGTTTCTTTCCTTCTTTTTCTTCTCTTTTAAAAAAAAATTTAAATGCAAGAAGAAAAAAATCCCCCAATTCTCAACCAGCCGGATGTGGTATTTTCTTACTTCATTGAATTTGATATAATATAAAGTGCCAAATTACAAATCAAAGTGGCTTGTAACTCAACTGGTGGTGACATTACATGTGGCTGCTTGAAAAACTTAAATTAGAGCTCACTGAGGGAGCTTTCATATGAGCATTTGTAATATCCAATTGTATATAATCAGGTATAAAGTCCATTCCTTTCTAAAAGTTTTGATTTACTATCACAAATATTAAGTTATCCTATTTTAGAAAAGTCATCCTTAAAGTAATCAAATTATTTGTCTTCTTTATGTATACACCCAATAAAAATGGAATATTGTACATTATATGGTTACTTTTGTATATGAAAAGAGCATTGCCTAATTAGACAAGATAATTCAATGTCAATAATCCTGCAAGATTCTATTAGTACATTAGATATTCTGAGAGGAACATAGGGGTTTTTTTTGCCCATGTTAGTTAGCTAAGATAACACTAACCTGACTGGTTTTAAATTCTTCCAGATATTTGTGAGGGAGTTAGGACTACAATGAGAAAGAACATAAATCTTGTAATATAGAAATCTTGGATTGAAATTACTGACACTTGAAGTTACTGATATTTGTGGGCAAGTAGTTTTACCATAGCCTTATTTAGTTCTTTTATTTAAAATGGAGATAATAGCAGCTACCTTTTGGTGGTGGTATGAAAAGAAAATGAGATAGTGTTTAAATAGTGTTTAATTCAGTGCCTGACACACAGTAGGCATTTAGTAAGTAGTTTCTATTATTAAGATGATGATTAATAAGAAATGACTAGATAATTAAACATAATTCAAGAATCGATCAATACACTCAGCACTGTGTGTGTCAGATGTAAGATCCAGTTCCTGCCCTCTTGAAAAGCCTAGTAGGGGAGAGTGACATACAAATAATCAATTGCAGTACTGTAGTATAATTATTAAAATGAAAGTATGAGCTACGTATTATGGGGGCAGAGATGAGAAAATAACTAGCTTTGACTAAGATAGATGGGTTTATAGTACAAAAGAGATAACAGTTAAGCAGCCTAGTAGAGGATAATGGACATGTGTTTGGTAGGTAGAGGAACAGACGAAACAACACATAAATAGGCACACATGCCTGGTGCATTTGAAAAATGGTAAGCTATTTGGGATGACAAACATAGATGGGAAACAGTGGCAGAAAATTAGGCTATAAAAGATAGAATAATAGAGCCAGACTGTAAAATACCTTAACATCATGATAAGAAATTTGTATTTCCTAGTATGGGGATCGGAGAACCGTGCAAGAATGATCAAATAATTTTTTTAAGATAACTGATGGTAGTGAAAAGGATAGAATGGAGTGAGCATAAACAAGACAGAGAGAATAATTAGGAAATGTTGAAAATAATCTACTCAGGTTATGAGTAGGGCTTAAACTAGGATATGCAACAGGAAGAGAGAAGATCTGGTGAATATGAGGGGTGAGATAAAGGAAGGAGTTGAGAAAGATTCCATCTTTTCTAGCTGCAGAGATAGAGCAGATGATCTTGCAATAATGATGATGATGATTAATAAGAAATGAGTAGATAATTAAATGTAATTCAAGAATCAATCAACACTCTTACATGTACACTTATTCCTTATCTAAATCAGCAAGAATAGCAGCAAGAATAGATTTAAGTGGGAATATAAATTGAGTTTTGAATTTGTCGAATTTGAGGCATCTGTTGAACATATGAATTTGGAGTTAAGAAGTGGCTGAAGATACAGATTTTGGGGTCTCAAGGGTATAGGGATTGAGACCATGATAGATCATCCAGGAAGAGCCTGTAGAATATAAAGAACAAAGGATGCAGCTCGATATTTGGGCTGAGTAGGAAGAAGAGGAAGCTACAGAGAAGGCTTATGAGCAGTCAGAGAAGCATGAAGACAACTACAAAATAGTTGTCACAAAAGCAATGGGGAGTATTATTTTCATCAGGGCACATCAATAATGTCACCAAATTTCACCAAAAAAAAAAAAAAAAAAGCCAATAGGATAAGCAAGGAAAAAAGACCTGATTGAAAGCAGTTTCTAAAGAAGAGTAGAATCTGAAACCATACTGAATAGCATCTCCCACTTAAACATTACCTTACTTGTCATTTCCTTAGAGACAATCCTTGATCACTTCCTCACCCTCGTTTGGTCTAAAATTACCCCCCAACCACCATCACTGTTATTCTCTTTCTTAACCCTCATGTCATTTTGTAATTAGGTATTTATATTTGTATTTATCAGTTTAATGTCTGTTTCTTTCACTAGACTGTAAGCTATGTGGGAAAAGTGACTATGCTTATTGAACACCTAATTAGCACATATGCCTGGCAAGAGTGTATGCTGAATAAATATTTTTTGAAAGTGGCGATGAGAGAAAATTCACACATTTTGCACATGATAGTGTGAGGATCTTCTTATTTCTCTATTCCTGAGATAAATCAGTTCAAACCAGAACACGCACGCACACTAATCCCTTATCTGAATCAGATCATAGAAAGTGTACCTGAAATAAAAGAGTACCTGGGATAAGGCAAGGGTCTATAGCGTTTTTGCATACTGGTCTCCAAATCCAAGCCAGAGTGACCATGAAGGTGCAATAGAAGTGGCTTGGAGATGATCATCTGATCTCACAGTCCCCTATTTGCCAAATCTCCTATAACAGTAATAGTTGGGCATGTCAGAGTTCGAAGTCAGGGTGTATGTTTCATAAGCAGGGCTCCTCATAGATGAACCAATCATGTGCTAGGCTCCCTCACTGCCAATTTCAAAAAGGAAAGATCGATGGTTACAGTGTTACCTACAGATAGCTTGGACCTGAAGGCTTTTGAGTTTGGCCCATGCACAAGCTCTGCTGACCTAAACTTACTTAAAAGGATGGCATCAGAGATATATGACTAGACCATTTTGATGTTTGAGCCATGGAGCTATGGTAAATTCTTTCATATGCTGAGTTTTAATCCCTCTGTAGTTCTGAGTTTAAGCACCATAGAATTACATCATTTTCTTGCAAAAACTTCATTATCTTCTGGAGCTTAACACAGAAAAAAACCCACTAAATTCATTCTTTGTTTGTTTATTCAGCAATAAATTCCTTTCATTCTCCAGAGAAGTCAAATTTTAAACTTCGTTTTCACTGCTTCCTAATAGCTATACATCACCACATTAGAAGTCTAGATATCTTCCAGTTTTTGCAACAGATGTTTTCCGGTGAATATAAAGCAAATTTCTGAGCAATGAATTCTGATTTACTTCTACATGCCATTATAAAATAAGGAGGTGAGAACCCTCATCAGCAAGTGAGATGACTAGGCCAATAGTTCTGCTGTTGAGAATGGGGAACTATGTCCTGTCTCTTTGAAACTGTAATGTTTCTACTGGCCTTTGTACTTTTTCCTTACATCTACTATATTTATTTTTCTTTCAACATTTGTATATTCATGTTCAAACAGTGCTATCATGGGGAATACAAAGGTGAAAAAGGCATAGTCTGTGCTCTTAAGACATATACAGTCTGCTAAAGAAGACAACAGTCTTCTTTAAAGAAAATCCTAAGGGAATGCAGAAGAAAATGGTGAACATTGCTGAGGGATCCAGGAAGTATAGGTGGGCTTTGTATTGGGACTTGCAAAATGAGTAGATGTGTGCTGGACAAAAGTTTGGGGAAAATTTATCTAGGCCGAAGAAATATCAAGTGTAAAGACAGTTGTGAAAGAGTATGGAGTGTTCAGAGAGAAATGAGGATTTTCATTTGACTGGTGCAGAGTGGAAAGTGATGGGAAGAAAGGCAACTTAACACTTTGTATCGCATTATAATTCTTTGCTTAGATTTTTTTTTGGTCCTCCAGTATGCTTCCTGACCAGTGCTTAGCACACAGAGGATTAAATTAATGTTATCTTAATGAAGGTCTCTACCTTACTCCAGAGAACTGTAATTTTTTCTCGTGCCGACATGGCCTCTGACTCTGAAGTTTCTGATTCTAGTATAAGGAAGATACAGAACAATTACCAAATTCCTTTGTTTCTTTTAAGCTATGCAATATTTTCATCTGCCTTATCTTAAAGTTAGTCCTCATGGGGAATAAATGCTATGGCAACTGATGAAAATCAGGTTTATTTAGTAACTTGTTTATTCATACAACATTTATTCATTAAACACCAAGTGTATTGTTTGTACCATGTTATTCTAGAAAGAAATAAACTGTTCATGATTTGGAGGTGGATTAACTCTTTCAAGCTGTTATGCTATCATTTAGTACACTTAAATAGAGAGTACAGTATATTAACTGAAATAGTAAAGCATAAATTAAAATATACATAATTTAATGTATAGCCCTTAATTTATGTTCTGATAATACACCTTTTATTGGGAAGTATAAGTGAATCATTTATGACAGGATAAAAACAGTTTCATTTTATTCTTCATGTACTTTCCATATAATAGGCATTTTGCAGGAAAAAAAAATTTTGTAGTTTACCTTTCTTTCCAGCTTTATCAAAATATAATAGACAATTAGTTGCTCATATTTGCATTGTACAATTCAATGAGTTTTTTTCAAGTATAGTTGGCATACAATGATATATTAATTTCAGTTGTACAGCATAGTGATTAGAGATCTATATAGCTCACAAAGTGATCAGCCCAGTAAATCTAGTGCTCCTCTTCTCCCTTACATATTTATTATAACACTGTTGACTATTTTCCTTATGTAACACTTTATATCTCCATGACTGTTTTGTAACTACCTATTTGTACTTCTTAATCCCTTTGCCCTTTTTTACCATCCCCCAACCCCCTTCCCTTCTAGTAGCCCTCAAAATATCTCTGTATCTATTAATTTGTTTCTGTTTTTGTTGTTTATGTTGTTCTTTAGATTCCACATGTACATAAAATCATGTTGTATTTGTCTTTATCTGACTTACTCCACTCAGCGCGATACCCTCTAGGTCCATCAAGGCAACATCTTTTTCTATCCTCTTTTAGTTTGTGTGTCTTTTAATCTGAACTGGGTCTCTTGTAGGCAGCATATGTTGGAGTCTTGTTTTCTTATCCATTCAGCTACTCTATCTTTTGGTTGGAGCACTTAACTTTTTTCCATGAGGTACTTGTTGATAGGTATGTAGTTACTATCATTCTTTATTAACATTTTTCATACATGTTTTTTCTTCTTAAAGAATCTCTCCAACATTTCTTGTAAAGAATCCCTTGGTGATGAATTCCTTTAGCTTATTTTTGTCTAGGCAGTTCTTTATCTGTCCTTTGACTCTTAATGATAGCTATGCTGGATAAAGTATTCTTGGTCGTAGATCCTGGGTTTTCATCACGCTGAATATTTTGTGCCAAGTCCTTCTGTCCTGCAAAGTTTCTTTTGAGAAATCAGCTGCCAGTCTTATGGGTGCTCCCTTGGAGGTAACTAACTGCTTTTCTCTTGCTGCCTTTAAGATTCTCTCTTTGTATTTAATCTTTGGCATTTTAATTATAATGTGTCTTGATGTGGGCCTTTTTGGGCTCATCTTGTTTGAAACTTTCTGTGCTTCCTGGGGTTTTATGTCTATTTCCTTCACCAGGTTAGGGAAGTTTTCCATCATTATTTCTTCAAATAGGTTTTCAACTTCTTGTTTTCCCTCTTCTTCAGGTACCCCTACGACATGGATGTTTTTACATTTAATTTTGTCTCATAGGCTCCTTAAATTATTATCATATATTCTTGGCTTCTTTTTCTTGCTATTCTCACTGAGTGTCTTTGGCTTCCCCATCTTCTATATCACTGGTTCAATCCTCTTCATCCACTCTGTTTATTTCATCTAATATACTCTGCATCTCACATAATGTCGTCTTCATTTCTAATGGTTGATTCCCTTTTATAATTTCAATTTCTATTTCCATTTTTATATTTTTTATTCTTTTGTTAAAGTTCTCACTGAGTTCATCTACACTTCCCCTAAGTTCATTGAGCGTCTTTATAACCAGTGTTTTGAAGTCTATCTGTTAGATTGCTTGACTCCATTATTCCTGAATCTCTGTTTTGTTCTCTCATATGGTTTCTGCTTCTTTGTCTTCCCATTTTGGCTGCCTTTCTATGTCTGTTTCTATGTACTAAGCAAAGCTCCTCAGTCTCCTGGTCTTATTGCCGTGGCTCTGTGTTGTAGGTGTCCAGTGGCACAGACCTGAGAGGGGTTCAGCTGCAGGACAAGTTTAGCCTCAGCCTGTGCCCCTCTGGGGCCACCTGTTAAGATTCAGCCAGCATTCCACAGATGCTGTGCTTATAGTTGCATCAAGAAGCCACACCAGAAACCGAGGTCAGCTGCCACTAGTGTGAGTCTTGGAGCTGCTTGGCAAGGGACACAGGACTCACTGAGGACACAGTTGGATGTGGCTTGGGTGGGGCCACAAGTTGGGAGAGTCAGAGTTTCAGGGAATTCTTTGGGCGGAGCGACCTCTGTTATCCAGTTCCATGTTGTCTCAGTTACGGAGGCACTGTGTCCAACACTGGGAGGGGGAGGGCTCAATAGAGGAACAATGGATAAGGCTGGCACTTCTCTCCTGGAGAGATCCTTGCCTCCAGCCCTTGCTCCAACAGCTCTGTTCCCTTGTATCTCTCTAGTGCCTCACAAGCAGCCGACAGAGCACTGGTGCTCAAAGCAAGCAAGTCCATCACCATAAAATACAGTCGCAGACACGACCCCTTTAAAAGAAACATCTGCAGCTGCCTAGCCTCTGTCCCACTCAGCCGCTCGGGACTGGCAGCCTCACATCCTTCGCCTCCTCCTACCTCCTACTACTGCAGGATGATTTCTTACTTCTCTCCTAGTTATAAGACTCCTGTTCCTCTAGACCCCAGGTGACTCTGCTTGCTGTTTGCTCCATGTTACCATCATACCTTTGATGCAGTTGAAAGAGGGGATGAACAAAGCCTCTATCATTTATGCCATTTTGCCCACTCTCCTTGCCAGAAAATTTTGACATCTGCAGTTGCTAGGATTTGTTTCTTTGCAACATAATTGCTTGGTTCATTCATCGCAAAATAATTTAGTTCTAAAAAATTCATTAAAGCAATCCTTTTAAGACTCACTCATTTATAAGCAAAGTATTAGAAAACTTAAACATCTGCTACATGCTACATTCAAGTTAAGAGCTCTGAATAAAATAGCATTGACATTGTAAAATGTGGTGCCAGTATCGAATATTTTTAGTTAAGTGTTCAGTGAGAATTTGTCACTAGTGAAGATATAGCCAACTCGATTTTCTAAAATATTAAGTGTGTTCCTTCATTTCTTGGATGTGCTTTTGCATGCATATAATTGACAGAGAACAATATGAACTTAGCACCAATTCCTTACAACTAGACTGGCTATGTTGAATCAGTCTAGTCAGACTGGTTCTTGGCAGACATACTATTGGCCAAGTATTTAAACAAATAGGTAACAGAACAAAGAAAATTACTGAGTACATTTCTGTCCAAGCTTTTGTTTTCTTGATGTATAGTCCTTTCTATACTAATAGTAATTCCTAGTTTTCCCATGCATATCCAGTGTAAAGCAAGTCCATAACAAATAAACCTGCATTTTTATAAAATTGAGGTAGTACATTGCCTCTGGCCAAAAGCAAAGGGGTGCTTCATTTACTTGTCCCTTCTTTACATGGTAGGTGAAGGAGTATGATTTACTGGTGACTTAGCAAGTCACAGTAAACCAGCCCCTTTCATGAAAGAAATAGCAAGAAGATATCTATGTCGGCAGTAATTGATTTTGAGCTACTGAAAATCGTCATGATAAAAATTAACTTGAGAGATCGATTAATCCATCCCTTTTCTTAAAATAGTACCACATAGATACCTTTATATATGGATGAGCTTTTAACCTATTTTTACAACTCTTCTAGTATTGAAAAAAATGCTTTTGAATTATCAATTTAACTAGTTATATTTAAGTAGGATCAGTTGTAAGAATTTTCCTCTCCATTTTCTACTAATCTTTCATCTCTCCTTGCTTCTACACTCCTTTGTCCTCCTTATTTTTCACCTCTACTCAACATAGGACATTTCTTTTATAGGTTTCCAAGTTCGGAGGCCTTCTCAGGGTATCCATTCTTTGAGGTTTTGTCCAGAAGATTTTTATATTCTCTAATTCTTGAGTTGCATTAAAAATAATAATTTTAGTATTATCTTAAACTTAGAAGACTTCAAGATATTTTTACTTTGCCTTCAGATTTTGATTTATAAGATTTGTATTTTGAAATTATTTTTACCTTTTCTAATAAAATATTTGATGTTTCTATTATATGAATAGATACAACTTAAATTAATCTTCTGTGGAGGATAAAAGTTACAGAACAAAACTATTTCCAGGTTGATCGATTAGGATCCTCTTTAATAAACTATTATAATTTGAAATTCTGTAAGAATGTTATAATTTGTTTATAAACAAATATTTCTTCATTAAAATTATTAATATACAAAAATTAAAAATGCAAACACTATTGTACTTAAAGGAAAATGCTTTAACATGGGAAAAAACTTCAAAAATAGTTTTAAGGATTTCAGAAGTTTTATTTACATGTGGTCAACGTAATTACAAATTGTTCTGTCTAGTCATTAGGGAGTATCTTTTATAAACTTATAAAGAGATTTTCTTCTTAATATAGTGACAAGCTGGATAAAATCTCTCAAATGTTTCACAGATAATCCATGCTCAGATGCAATAGAATTTGAATTGAATGTTGTTTTGTTCGTACAGCCAAACCTTTTAACCTGAGAGAAGAATATTGTAATTTAAAATAAGCAGCAAATATTTATTACAATATGATTCTTTAAAAAAAAATCCATGGCTCCAAAAAAAAGTGTTATTTCCATAAAAATGTTAATTCCCAGCAGGGAACAATCAGACTTTTATCACTATTAAATCTTTAGTAGTAACATACGTAATATGACTTGGTTTTTAGTGTTTATGTATCCAAATCCTCTCTAGTGTCTCCTTTTCTCTCCTCCAAGTTCTCTCTTCTAAAATTACTATAGAAAAAATAAACCTAAATTTTATATAAACTAGGTATCCAGTGGTTTTTGACTTAATAATATAGCTAAATTCTTGTACCATTTGCTTCTCTTTTTTATTCCCCCAATATTTTATCTTCTATTTTGCTTCATCTGTTGTCACCACCCTGCTTTGAGCAGGAGTAGACTATTGGTGCTAAGGAGTTATAGTAGAGGCATTCCCCTAACAGGTGGCATGATGAACTCTGTCTTCTCTAAACTCTGAGCCCTATAAGCAAACCAAAATATCTCTCAGTGTCTAACTTTAATCAACTGTAAAAGGAGGGCAAATCAAACTTAGAATTGTTTGGGCCTCAGAGGCTATTTAACATTCTTTGGATTTTATGATTTTCTATAAGGTGATAATACTTTTAATTTTACACATGACAGTAATGTGCATGCTGCTAAGTAGTTTGATCAAGATCACCCTCTGATCAGGTTAATAGCCTTTCTTAGAGATGTTTTACATTTCACAATTAGCTGTTTTAAAACTTAATCGTAACTTATGAAATATTTCCTTAAAGTTAATTTGAAGTAATCCTATAATATTTTCTTATTGAATATGTTTTTTTTTAAGAAAGCTTATTTTTATTTATTTATATAACCCCTTTCTGCAGCAATTTGTTAAAAAAATGTTTAGGGTAAAGTAATAAACATTAATAGAAATTTAAAAATGAGACTAATGAAAAGAAATACACTTACCAGAAAGTCACTATGATTGCCTTAGATGTGCTTCACATTTGAGCTAATGCAACCATGCAAAAATAAAAATATGTGTAGTTTCATAATTTGTATCATAAAAAGGAAAATGTGTATTGGTTCACCTGAGGAAGCAGAGTTTTTCCTGGCACCATATTCTCAAAGAAACTTTTTATGAGAGTCATTAAGGAGAAGACACAGAAAAAAGGTACATTATGATTTACTCCTTTTTATTGTTGAATTGTGATTGCTTTGCTCACTTTGAGGAAGCAGAATTTTTCCTAGTACCTGCAATCATGACTATGCATGCGCTAATAGAAGAGGTACTCAAAATTAATTGTTGATAATAATGAATTTAGCAAGTAAATGAATGTAGGTGTGGGGTTAAAAAAAACGCTTATGAATTCTTATAAACTTTCTGTCTTGAGTGCTATAGTTCCAATATATAGTGCTCTCATCTTTCCATGTTCACATTAGTACTTAACACATTTTATTGTAACTTATTAGAAGTTTCCCCAGATTCTCACTTGATTGAGGGTTCAACTAAGCTGCAAATCCTGTCTTGTTTATTTATAACTCTTAAAACTAATTCCGTTGCCCATACATAGTAAAGTGCTCAGTAGGTGGTTTAATGGATGGGTGAATTATTGACTTTAAGTATATTTGTTTTCTCTCTCTTTATAATTCAGAATTATGGCTTGGAAACAGAAAATCTAAAAACCCTTTCTCACAAGTTGAATGCATCTGCCAAAAATCTACAGAATTTTATAACAGGGAGGAGAAGGAGTGGCCATTATGATGGGAGAACCAGCCGAAAATTGCCAAATGACTTTTTGACTTCGGTTGTGGATCTGATTGGAGCAGCCAAGAGTCTGCTTGCCTGGCTGGACAGGTAAAATCTTGCAAATGTTTCATAAGTAATCTTCTTTGGACACCGGTTTGAATATAACATTATTTCATGGTTTCTTGTGAAAGGATTAGAGAGGTAGAGAAATATCAAGTAACAAATGTCTCTTTATAATTCATAATATGAAATGAAAAAAATTAGATTAAAATTATATCTGGTTAAACATTTAATGGTAACACAGATTACAACTGTTTTTAAAAAAAACTAAATAAACTCATTTTTGAAAATTTTTATGAGTATATACTATGTTATATGGTTAAATAATCAAAATTTAAAATACATTTGTCTTTCACAAGAAGCTCTGATAATATATAATTTTACCAGAATTTGTTCTTGAATAAATATCAGTAGGATACACACACACATATATACATATAATTATATTGTTTTTTTTTAAATATGAGGTCATATTAAAAATAAAGTATTTGTACTTTAAAGTGAAAGTTAAGGTAATTTTTACTTATTTCTATATTATCAAAATTTAGATATATTAATAATAACACATAACATGATACTAAATCTAAACTCTAAGCTATATATTATTAACTTTTTGACAATTAATTGATGACAACATATTTCTTTTGCATTATGACATCATTAAAATTTAATTCTCATAATTGTCTAAACCACATTTATCAATTGTTTGAAGTAATTACACTTTAAATAAATAATTCTACAAGTTATACAATGGTCAATAAGCAAAATATATTTAAAATATGTCTTAGTCCTTAAGTAGCATAATACACTTGTTTTGGGAGGCTTCTCAGTTACCAGAAAGCTTAAAGAACACAATTGATTTTAGTTATATCTTCTTTACTATTACCTGCCTTATAATTGTAAATTTGCTCAGCCTCAATATTTGTATTTAGTGTATTTCATTATTTATCTTTTTACATTGGTACTCGTTAAATAAATAAATAAATAAATGAAATAGAATTATTAGGGAATGTTTTTACTTCTTAATGGCAGATATGGCTGTTTATAAAATCACATCAATAACTTCTAGAACACTATAATGGTTTCTGAAATTTTATTGTATTTCATAATGTTTCATAATGGCATTATTTTTATTATCTAATAAGATGCTCTTAGTAATGCCAATTCACATTAAACTCACATAAGTATACACACACATACAAAAATACATGCAAACATACACATAGCAATCCACAAAGTCAGTCAATGGTGTTTTATTTCCTAGGAAGAGAAACTGTGACCAAAAATCTAAAGGAAAATAATTTAAATCATCTGTTTGGCTTTCATTGCTGCAAAGGTTCTCAAAATGCTTATTTTATGTTATATCATACCACAGAGATCAATTAAACCAAAGGCCATTTAACATTTTGACCATAAAGGTGAAATATGTACTTGAAAGGAAAAAAAGTCAACTTTGTGATAACTTTACAATCTTCTACTGACTGAGACTTTTGTGAATTGAAAAAGGAAACTGAAGTTTATGTTTTGAAGCTCTTTTACAAAAAAAGCTCAGCTCCAGGCTGACTTGTGTATAATGATGATGCTTTAACAGTTTAACTTTTAAAAGGGAAAGAAAAAGAAGGAGAAAAAAATATTTGCCATGCTAATAAGACATTTGAACTTAATGCTGAAGGCATTGTTTAGGGTCATTGTTGTCTTCAGATCTGTGAATTTTGAGGATTACTTGGGCTACAGTGTTAGGAAAGATTAGAGAAGAAAAAGTCTAGAAGAAGGGAAACCAGTTAAGAGGGTATTTTAAGAACTAATCTTACTGCTGATACTGTTGGTGATTCTCATGCTAATACCTCCAGGCACTCTCATTTAATAATGTAACCCTAGGAGGGTTGTCTTCATTTTACTGATAGGGAAACTAGCACTTAAAGAGGTTAAGTTCAAAACCAAATGGCAGGTAAGTGGAGGAGCCAGTATTCAGACCAGGCATCTGACTACAGAATTGATCCTCTCCATGCTATTTATGGAGATTTTTAATTATAGAAATAGCAGTGAGGATGGGAGAATGTTAGAGATATTTATGCAGATAAATAAGACTTGGTGACAGGTACGATCTAGAGACTAAGGAAAAAGGACACATTCATAGTGAATAAAAGGTATCTGATTTGACTGACACAGTGGATGGTAGTGCTATTTATTATCAAAATAGGAGGAACGGGCTGTGGTGGAAGACAAGTGTTGAGTGTCGGGCATGATAAATTGTGATGGCTGGAGAATACTAAAGTGGAAAGGTCTTTATAGTATTGCTGCTCAGAAAAGATATGTTGATAGAGATTTGAGAATAGTTAAAATATAGGTGATCGTTAAAGTCACAGATAAATTAATATGTAGTCTAAGGACAGTTATAGAGTATATTCTTATTCTGTCCTATGTGTTTTCTATAACATTTACACCCTTCTAACACACTACATAATTTACTTATATATTATTCTTATTGTTTTTGTCCGATTACTCTTTATAGGATGTATACTTGAAGACAGTAGGGATTTTCTTATGCTTTGTTCAGTGATATCACAATTATCTAGAAGAGTTCTTGGCCTGTAGTGGATGATCAATAAATATTTCTGAGTGAATGCAGAGAACTGGGATGAGGAATGAGCTCTGTGAACTACCAACAACAGAAGAATGATTAGAAGTTTAGCTTATTGAAAAAAATAAGAAGGCATAAGCAGAGAGGTGGGAAAGAATTAGTTGAGAGTAGTGTCATGGAATCAAAGACGGTAAAAGTTTTTGTTTGTTTTTTGGTTTCGTATTGAAATTTCAGTGTTGTTTTATTTTTTCCAACTTTATTTAGATATAATTGACATATAACATTGTGTAAGTTTAAGGACTCCAACATGATGGTTTGCTGTTTATTATAAAATGATTACCACAATAAAGTTAGTTAAAACATCTATTCCCTCACATTATTACCTTTTGTGTGTGTGTGGTAAGAACATTTAAGATGGGAATAAAGAGTTTTAGTGGAAAAAGGAAATGGTCAGTAGTGTCAGATGCTGCTGAGAGATTAGATAGGGTAAGGACTGAAAGTATGTAGTGGACTAGAGAATCAGGATATATGTGACCTCACCAGCAACAGTTTAGTGTTTTTACTTAGAACTCATGAAAACTGGAATGCATGGATTGGTAGTGGGTTAAAGTTAAGTGAAACTCCTCTTTGAATAAATTTTTCTGTGAAATGTTTTGTCCTTCAGGATAGTTTTCTATCACATTAACTTTCCCTTTTCATAGATTCTTAATCTTTTAGTGGTGATGGAAAAGAGGAAAGGCAAATGATGAGTGCTACTTCTATATTTGGGAACTCGACTTTGCTTCTTCTTCTTGCCATGGGTTGTATGAATATCTAAACTTCTCCTCAGTGAATATACATTTCAGAAGGTCTCAAAATCAGTTTAAATGTAATAGGATTTTATCTATAACTGCCAAGTTAAATGTTTAGGCTTTTTGTTTTCCTCACATGTAGTCCAGACTTTTATTAGAATTAGAATTAGAATTAAGAATTAGCATTGAAAAAAGAGATGCAGCATGACAAAGGAATATGATACAATTCAAAGAGGAAGTAATTCTTAGGAGTGCAGCATATCTAAGCCTTTATTTGTACTTTGGTATTTCTCTTCAAATGCTAAAAAGTACCGCTTTTCTGTTTTTGTCCTTGATACCTCAAATCACTATATAGAATTTTATTTATTTAGAATTCATTTCTTCTTCTACTTTGATCTTTTAATATCATTGAAAAATTTTGCAGGTTTAAGACTTAAGAGTTAGGGTCTAGGAAAACAAGTGTTGGCAAGGATGTGGAGAAAAGGAAACATTCGTGCACTGTTGGTGGGATTGCAAATTGGTACAGCCAATATAGAAAATAATTTGGAGATTCTTCAAAAAATTAAAAATAGAACTATCTTATGATACAGCAATTCCACTTCTGGGTATTTATTCAAAGAAATGCAAAACACTAATTCAAAAAAATATATGCGCCCCTATATTCACTGCAGCACTATTTACAGTAGCCAAGATATGGAAGCAACCTAAGTGCCCATCCATAGAAGACTGGATAAAGAAGTTGTGGTACATATATAAAATGGAATATTACTCAGGCATGAAAAAATGAAATCTTACTATTTGCAGCAACATGAATGGACCTAGACAGTATTATGCTAAGTGAAATAAGTCAGACAGAGAAAGACAAGTACCATATGATTTCACTTATGTGTGAAATCTAAGGAACAAAATAAATGAACAAACAAAATAAAAACAGGTTCATAGATACAGAGAAGAACTCATGATTGCCAGGTGGGAGGGAGGGGCTGGGGAGCTGGATAAAAAAGGTAAAGGGACTAAAAGTACAAATTGGTAGTTATAAAATAGTCATGATGATGTGAAGTATAGCATAGGGAATATAGTCATTAATATTGTAATAACTATGTATAGTGCCAGATGGGTACTAGAATAATATGGGGATCACTTCATAAATTACATAAATGTCTAATTATTATCTGTATACCTGAAACTAGTATAAAATAATATTGAATGCCAACTCTAATTGAAATTTTTTTTTAAATATAAATAAGAAAATAAATTTAAAAAAAGAGCTAAAGTGCTAGGGGAAAAATATTTACAATTCATAAAAACTCCAAAATCAGTGGTGCTTCCATTCAAATGTTTATTTATTTTCAAAAACCAGCTTCTTACGTTTCTTAACTAAAATAAAATCTAAGGCTAACAAAATCCTTTTTTTCTTCCCATTTTAAATATTGACTTGAATGAAACAGCAGACTTTCCCAGAGGAAAAGCCTCAGAGATGAATCACAGTTGGTAGCTTTACTGTTTATTTTCAATGCATGGTTTACTTGTCTATTTTTAAACTACATCCTGCTGTTTTTCACACTTCATCTTTCTTGCAGTTTTATATGGCATTGCCAAATCAATCTATACTTGGAGTTTTACAGATCACTGTGTATATCATGTTGTACAGCAACATCATTAAAAATGTTCAAAATTGTTATTTATAGAAGTGTATTTTCCCATTTATGGTGAAAGTTTTTCTCTCATTTTTAGCATAAATACCTAATTTTGATTGTTTCTGAAATACCTTTCAAGATCATTCCATTTTGAAGAGATCAATGAGATATCTTTTTATATCACTGAAAACCTTCAAAGTGTTTAAGGCATAAGAGTTAGGGTATGTTAAAAATAAAATTTAATTAACTAAATTTTAAGATCTAATTGGCTTTATGAACAATTAATGAATTGGGCAGCATCCCATCTAGCAAGCAGAAAGTAGCCCAGAGGAGCTGTACAAAATGGAAGGCTTTTATAGGCAGAAGGGAGCTGGGGAAAGGAAGCTACAAACAAAAGGATTACTTCAGACAAGATGACCTTCCCTTAGGGGCCAGGACTTCAGGGGTCTTATCTGGCAGATTACCTCACTAGTGTTCATCAGAAAATTCTAGACTGATTGGTTTAAAATTCTACTCCTGAGAGAGGCTGAACTGCAATTGTGTTGGTTTGTCGACATGGGGCTTAGCACAAGTGACTCCATTTGGGGCCTGTTGAATTTTTTAATGGGTCCTGAGGAAAAAAAAATTTTTCTTTAAGAAAAAAGTAAGATTTCTTTCACATCTTTAGCCTTATCTAAGGAAATGGTTAAACTAATTTCTTCTGTAATAGGAAACTATAGGACAAAAATTAATTCTATAAAAGGAAAAATATTAGAGACAAAGAAAACTACTTCAAACACTACCAGATACCGTGGCTCGTTGTTTGGTCTTATTTCCCCTCATATGTTCACTGCTCCTACTGGGCACCTCTTTTTCCAGAGATGAGCAGCGATGTAGCATTGCCACTGTTCATGGACTGCCCTGCAGCCTCAGTAGTGCTGGGAAATAGTAAGGCCTTCCAGATTGCACTATGAATTTAACTTTTTAGCTTTCCATATTAGCTTCTAATTTGATTAGGATTTCTTAACCAGTAGCAACCTTTTCATAAATGTAATACTTTGGTTTGAAAAGAATACACAAAGAATAATTTCTTATAGAGTCAAAACCTTTACACTAGAAAGAAGTATAAGCATTGAATTATCCCTGTGATTTAAGAAAATTGCGTACTTTTTAAGAACTAGGTAGGGCAGTTTCTATAACATGCATTTATTGATGAGCCAAGGATTTTATCCTTTTTTAAAGAAAAACTTTCTGGCATTGAAAAACTTTTCTGCCATGAATTTTATTTCCTTTAAAGCCACTATGTTCTTTTTCTAAGTAGCTTGGGGTTTTTTTTAGAGTTAAGAACGAATTCCTTTCTTTGTTTTGTTTTTGAGCCAATCATGTTCAGTTACTCTATAGAGATTAATTTTTTTTTAATTTCATAATCATTAAGTCATGATTGAGTGATCAGTTTTGGTAACTCACAGAGATTGGAACCCTGTCTGACAGCTTTCTTTTATTAATGTACAAATATATCCAAAATCACCAATACCAAACATTAACATCTGCTGGCTAAGAATTGTTCTTGGTGTGGTTGTATATGATTTGCCTTTAAAACTAAAACTCTAGGAGAACTCACTGCAGGATAAAAATCAATATTTTCATTGGTATATGTTTAGATTTTTTCTGGTTGTCTTGACATTTAATCTTCAGCAAGAAGTTTGTCCTACTTGAAATACGAGTGTCCAGAAAAGTGGAAGACATGCCTTAGAATTCAGTTTGCTACAGGCATTCAGTCATCAGCAGGTTTTTCTTTTGGTATAGTTTGAAAATCAAATGAGAGTCTTTTAAATATTTATGGAGAAAATCATGCTGTATTTCATCTTACCACTTTTGAATTAAGTTTTTAGAATTTTATTAACAGACTTTGACTTTTTCAAACCTAGCAATCAATCCAAACTCTTTCTAATAATGCCAGAAGCATTTTTGAATTCTTAATTAAAATGCCAATTTTTATGCTTCAATGAAGCAAAAATAGTCTTTAGGTAGTATTTTTTTGTTAATGATTGTTTCCCTAGAAGTGCTTATATTTTACATCTTTTTTAAAAAATAGTTTTATTGTGACCTAATTTGCATTCTATAAAATTCACTCATTTTAAGTGTACAGTTTAATGAGTTTTAGTAAATTTAGATACAGCTATTCAGCCATCTCTACAATCCAGGTTAGAAAACTTCCATTAAGATAGATTTTTTAAAAGTTGGTCCTATTTACAACTAAAGAGGTTAATTATTTTTTAACTAGGAACATAGGTTAATTGATTACATATTTTTTCTAATTAACTTTATTTGAATTCTTAATGTCTTTTGTTTTAGTAATACATATGTATAAATAATAGTAATATATATAAATATACTGAGTTTTAGAATATAAATAAACAGATTAGTATAAAGGCAGCCTATAATAATTAGACTGTGGTGTATAGAATCATTTAGAAAAGAGTATGTTAAAGCCACTGGAAAAAGAAAGGGTAATTTAATAAATGGTACTGTGGTACTTGGTTAAGCCTTTAGAAAACAAATGATAGAACACTGATCACTAAAGTCATTTTAGGTATATCATTTACTTACATGGAAAACATAAATTCACAAGAAACTACAGAAAATATAGACAAAAAATGGTTTCCAGATTTAGACTTACTAAGTATTTAAAAATAGGAAATAACGTATAAAGAAATACACTATTTGACTTTGATTACATAAAATTGAAAAATGTGACAAAGTATAAGAAATGGCAAAATGGAAAAAAATACTTGCAACAAACAGATATGAGAAGCAGAAAAGTTAATGTGTATTATGTAAATATTACATTTAAATTAAAAACAAAAAATGCCAAAATGCAATAGATGAGCATATAAATAGACAATTCAGAAAAGATGAAACAGGAATTGCTGATAAGATGTATATACCAAACAACAGAGCTTCCAAGTACATGAAACAAAAACTAGCAGAAAAGAATAGACAAATCCATAATAATAGTTGGATACTTCATCTCCACTTTCTCAAAAAATGATAAAACTACTAGACCGAAAGTCAGTAGTTTGGTGGAAGAGCCGAACACCACCACCAAACAAGATATAATTGACATTTTTAGAGCACTTTATCCAACAACAGCAGAGTACAAATTCTTTTCAAGTGCCCATGGAACATTCACCAAGATAGACTTGCATCATCTAACAATCTTCAATAAATTTAAAAGATTTGAGATCAAAGTGTGTTCTTTAACCATAGTAGAATCAAACTAGAAATCAGATAATACATTTCTAAATAATCCATAGATAAAAGAGGAAGTCTCAATTGAAATAAAAAAAAATACATTGAACAGCATGAAAATAAAATAAACCATATTTTTTGTGGCACGTAGCTTAAAGCAGTGCTGAAAAGGAGATGTATAGCACCAAATGCTTAGGTAGAAGAGAAGGATCTCAAATATATTATCTAAGCTCCCATCTCAAGAAAATAGAAAATTATTTGCTAATTAACTGGCATAAAGTTTCAGTTAAGATGAATACCATCTAGAGATCTGCTGTAGTACAGTGTAACTATAGTTAACAGTACTGTCTTGTACACTTAAAATTATGTTAAGAGGGTAGATCTCATGTTAAATATCCTTAACAATAAGATAAAATTTTAAAAAATAGAAAAATAAGAACAAAATAGGCCCAAAGCAAGCAGAAAGGAGCAAGAAATAATAATAAAAGAGCAGAAATCAATGAAACTGAAAACTGCACAATAGAGAAATCAATCAAAATTAAAAGGATAATAAAGGAACACTACAAATAACTTCATGCATAAATTTGACAGCTTAGATGAAATAAACAAATTCCTTGAAAAACACAAACTACCAAAACTTACCCAAGATAAAATAGATACTCTGAATAATGTTATAACTATTAAAGGAATTGGATTGTACTTAGAATCCCTTCACAGGTGAGGATAAAAAGTTTCCAGGCCCAGATAATTTCACTGGTGAATTCTACTATATATTTAAAGAAGAAATAACACCAATTTTATGCAGTCTATTCCAGAAAATTGTAAAACTTCCTATCTCATTTTATGAGACAGTCATTATCCTGATGCCAATCTTCAACAAAGACAGTACAGAAAAAGAAAACTATAGACCAATATCTCATGAATTTACATGTTAAAACCCTCCACAAAATATTGGCAAATCATATTCAACTATATATAAATAGAATTATACACCATGACTAAGTGAGATTTTTTTTCCAGATATGCAAGTCTGCTTCAACACTTGAAAATAAGTCAATGTATTCCACCACATCAATGGGCTAAAGAATAAATAGTGTATGGTCTTCTCAGTTAATATAAAAAAGGCATTGGTAGAATCCTACATCCAATCATAAAAATTCTCAGCAAAATAGGAATGAAGTGGCAATACCTCAACTTTTTTAAAAGCATATATAAAAAGAGACAGCTAACCTTATACTTCATTGTGGAAGACTGAATGCTTTCCTCCTAAGATTGGGAATACGGCAAGGCTGTCCATAACTATTAGAATGACCAAAGTAAAAAATATATAAGTGAAAAATCAGTTTCAAAAAAATATAACCAATGAAAGGCCTTTCTCTTATATGGATGCATGTGATAGTGGGAAGTGCTTGAGTTGTAGAGTTTTCTAGAAGAGAGACAAATTCAGTTTCTAGCTAGGAGACAGTTCTATATAAGCATTTCCAGTAAATTGCCTAACGAAATTAATAGAGATGCAAAGCACTAAGATTCCAGTAATTTGACTAAATTTCACCTCCATATCTTTATATTTGTGATTTTGTTTTCTTTTCCTTCAGCTGTGCCTCTCATATCATAAGTTTGACCCCATAAAAAAACAAACAAACAACAAAAAAAAACTTTTGGCATTCACAAACAAGAGAGAGGAAAAGGAGTAATGGAAAGCCACTTTGAATTTATTTGGTGGCAAAACACTTGCTAGGAAAGACTGCTGCTATCTGTCTATGACAATCTTGAAAATATAGACTTTATACCAATATATGTATATGTGTATATATTATATATTATTTAGATACCAACTTGGTCTTTAAAGGATGTGAAGTGACCTTCACATAATCGGTGAAGTTGAATCTAGGTAAGTTCATCAAAGCAATATATCAGTGTTTAACTGTATGTGGAGTGGGCTCTGGAGTCATACTTCCTAGATTTGAATACCAGCTTCAGTACTTACTAGTTGTCACTTAACATTTCCATAACTCAGGTCTGTCATCTGTAAAATAGAAATAATAATTGTACCAATCCCATTAGTTGTGAAAATTATTCAGTACATGTAAAGCATTTAGAATAGTAACTGGCACATAGTAAGTCTTCAGTCAGTTTTAGTTATCATTATCACTAGCTCTTAATTGTGAATATTTCAGGAAGATACTGTACTCAAAATCTTCACTTCATTTGAAAGTTAACTAAAATGTTATCTGCCTAATGTATGCTGTTTTTGTCAATTTGTTTTAGATGTAGTGAAGAGACCTTGTAAGAAGTACCAAAGAACTTCTAAGTATTAAGAACTAAAAAAAAGAGAGAGAAATTTAATGGAAAGCAAACATAATGTTTCTTGAATTTAATTCTCTTCCAAGCATTTCCCTCATTTTTTTCCCTTAAATATGCCCTGAATGTTTTTATCACTATATAAAATTCAAAACAATTTATTTCATATTATTCCAAATCTTATTTTAAGCTATTGTATTTTGGAAGCTTTTAAAAGCTGTTCCTATTAATCGCAGTTTTTCTTTTTCCTTTATAGGTCACCATTTGCTGCTGTCACAGACTATTCAGTCACAAGGAACAATGTCATACAGCTCTGCTTGGAATTGACAACTATCGTGCAACAGGTATTAGCAGACAGACTTCCTTTCTGTTAATTTATTAGCTATTTCAGGTTCTATCAATGAGAATTACTTCTATTTACCAAGAGTTTATAAGATACTGGTTTGGGAGTTTCTCATTCAAAGATAAATGGTTCTAGAGAAACCACATATGTAATTATTCATTAGAAAATTATTCGGGTAATTATTATATAATACCAGTAAACAATTCTATCATAAATTATATAATTATTCATATAATCCCAGTAAATAAGGATTTTATTTACCAGAAGATGTAAAATTAAACCGAACCTCTAGAGGCATCATTATAGTAAGTTTGTAAGCCTTTTGGTCTCACACTTTTAGAGTGGGGTTGACTATATTGCCTTTTACAAAATTAAATTGCCCCATTTGGATCACAGTCTGAGACTTCTGCTCTAAGACACTATTAGTTCCTTATCAGTACAACTATTAGTTTCATTTATACTGGTAAACATACAAACAAAAATATAGGTTGACAGCCTTTAACATTGATCCACTTACATGACCACATATGTTTACTTTGAATATTATCTAAGTCAGGGATCCCCAAATCAAATGCCTTCAGGAGTGCAGCACCTAATATAAAAATGTTTATATCAAGCCTGGCATAAGATATGGAGAAAAGGTAAAGTGGTGAATTGGCTAGTACGTATCCTGCAAAATTTTATTTAAACCTAATAAAATATATCTGAGATGTCTGAGGCCTGCAGTCAGTACTCTGTATAAGACTATTGTCAGCCTGTTGCTGCTCTCCCAGAGCGCCATTATTTGTTAGCCTATCCAATGGTGCAGAAATAGGGAAAAGACAGGATGAAATATGATGATGCAAAAGATTATTGGGGAAATTGATGATTTAATTTATCCTCGTACTTTCTGTCCTTTATTGAGTTTCTTATATTGCCTGTATTTTCTCAAAAAAAAGCAATTTTATTAATATAGATTTAAATGTTTCAGCATATTTTCTGTTGTATATATTAATATTAGATATGTGCTCAGAGCAATCTATATACAAACATTCATAATAATACAATAATTATTAACACATATCTGCTACATGACAAGATCTGTGATAACTATTATGTGTATTATTTAAGCTTTTCATTTATACATGAGACCCAAGACAATTGAAATACCATGGAATTAAATGTGAGAATTAAAAGTTTATTTTTCAACTTTTCATACGTGAAAAACCCATACTTATTGTCAGTTCTATGAGAATACAATCTATCTCATGTCAAACTTCCAAAATAACTTCATTTCCAAGTTGTCGTTATGACAGAAAGTGGGTATTTTTTACTTCTTCTGTCTCCTCCAAACATCTGGATCTGGATGGCCACTTTGAAGTTTACTTTTGAGTAATTGGCCAACTCTTTGTTACCTTGTAAACCAAAACTGAAACTCTAAATGGTAACGATGATAAGTTTTCTTAAAATCTTGAAGGAGAGTACTCAGGTGTATTCATTTTCACTTAATTCATACATGCCTAATGTTTTCCCATAACAAAAGGGGATAAACAAAGTGATTTTGGAGGAAAAGTTACCTTTCTTTTAACTTTTACGTATAGAGTGAGGTCAGAAATGGAGTTTTCTATGTTTAGAACTCACAGGTTCCAGAGCATACCTTCATCACTCTGACCTTCAGATGTTACATTGAGAAGAATGGCTGAAATGATTTTCAATAAATTAAGATTTCCTGTAGAGAAATGTGCAGTAGTGGGAGTATAGTTTGTGTCAGATATGACTAACCCACCCGTTCCGCTATTTTAAGAACCTTCCATCTAAGTAGCAAGTGATTCAGTTTTTGTTTGTTTCCAGAATATATGAACACCTGCTATTGACAACTACTTCATAGAAAACATATGCCATTCTGATATTGCCCTCAGAGGTTTGTTCATGCTCTCAACAGGACCTTTTAATAGCTGTGCTATTTGGCTCAGTATTCTCTTTTAGGAATCTGACTTCAAGGCATGATGGGTATAAGTTTTGCTATTTACATGTCAGGAAACATTAGGTAGAATAGAGAGAGATGCTTTTACAGTTTGAATTTTTAAGTATATTCCATTTTGATCAAACATACAATTACTGAAATTACTCCAAATTGAAATACTCCACATATACTCAGGACCTTCTGTATCCGCCACCTACTGTATAGTCTGTTTTGAAGATGACTTGCCCTTCCTAGAACATTTTGTTCTAACATTACCTATTTTTGTTTTTTAAAAGTTTAGTAGCTCCAAATATTTATCACAGTTCTTTCTATTTCCCTCTCATTTTCCCATCACATGTCCTGTTGCACGTGTCACCTTTAAGGTGCTTCTGAACAAAAACCTCTATATGTGGGTGTTCTTGGTTCTTGCCTTGCCCACCCCATCTCAACTTGTACCTGACTTGGTATCTTAATTCATCTACTTTAACTAGGTCTTTTCTGTTGCACCTTCAATGAAATATTCATTGAAGTTTCTCTTAATAAAGTACATCTTCATGATATCCTGACTTAATCTACTTATAAATATAAATTCCATCACATTCAGACTAGTCATCCCAAAGCCTAGCTCCAATTTTGTCTCCTTCATCAGTTTTCCAATAATTTCCAAATTAATTACAGACACCTCTATTTGGAATTCAAATGGCTCCAAGTATGGTCCTAACTTAATTTCAGTCTTATCTTTCAGTATTCCCATGTATCTTAATTGTACTCTAGTTCAGGTCAATGACTTATTGTTGGTAAAATAAATCTTACATTTTCAACTTTTTATGATGTGAGGCCACCTCAGAACATGACCCATATATCTTTTTAACTCTTCCTGTTAAAATTATGTCCCATCCTTTAAGGGCTCTAGGAAATGCCACCTCGTTCATAAAACTTTTATTATTTCTCACAACTGTTTATACCTTCCCCCTATGGACCATTTGTATTTAATGTAGTTATTGATATGATTGGGATTAAATACATCACCTTGCACTTTGTCTTCTGTTTACTATATGTTCTTTGTTCTTTGCTCCTTTTTTCTGTATACTTTTGCATTATTTTTTTATGATTTCATTTTTTCCGCTTTGCTGAAATATTAGTTATAATTCTTTGTTCTGTAGGCAGAGGTAGGACTCCTTAAACTCACTTTAGCATTTTACATCTCATCTATGACTGTTATAGTCAGCTGTAAATAATAATTATCTGACTTCCATTAGATTATGAACTCCTTGAAGACAAGAAAAATGTCTTGCTCGTTTTCATATATAGTAGGTTCTCATTACATATTTGTTAAAATAAATTGACCTGAGCTCCAATTATCCCCTGTGGTTAGGACATGTTTGTTTGTACTCTTCTAAGAAAAATCTGGAATTAAATGCTTGAATTGTTACTCATTTTTATTTCATCTCCTGTGTAAACACTGCAGTTCTAGCTCTGCTATTCATGTAAGAACCCCAGAGATATCCATTACTATACATCTCTTTATTCATTACTTAAAATAAGAGTATTGAACTCTACCTAGCAAGGCTTTCAATTAAAATGTAAGGTGAGATAGATTCCCAGACAGGGAAAAGCTTAAGGAATTCATCACCAACAAGACAGTATTACAAGTAACGTTAAAGAGACTTGTGTAAAAAAATGGGGGGGGGAATACAAATAATAAAATGGCAGTAACTATGTATCTATCAATAATCATTTTAAACATAAATGGATTAAATGCTCCAATCAAGAGACATAAGGTAGCCGAATACAAAGGAAAACAAGACTCATATATATGCTGTCTACAAGAGACCCACTTCAGATCAAATGCCACTCACAGACTGAAAGTAAAAGGATGGAGAAAGATAGTTCATACAAATGGAAATGAAAACAAGCCAGGGTAGTGATACTTATATCAGATAAAATAGACTTTAAAACAAAGGCTATAATAAGAGACAAAGAAGAGCATTACATAATGAAAAAGAGATCAATAAATCAAGAGGAAATAATCCTAGTAAACATATATGCACCCAACATAAGAGGACTACATACATAAAGCAATTATTGACTGACATAAAAAGAGAAATCAACAGTAATATACTCATAGTAGGAGACTTTAACAACCCATTGGCACCAGTGGACAGATCTTCCAGACAAAATAAACAAGGAAACAATGGGCATAAAAGACACACTAGACCAGATGGATTTCATAGATATTTTCAGAGCATTTCATCACAAAGCAGCAAAGGCCTAAAAGACACATTAGACCAGATGGATTTAATAGACATTTTCAGAGCATTTTACCTCAAAGCAGCAAAATATACATTTTTCTCAAGTGCACATGGTATATTTTCCAGGAGAGACCACATGTTAGGACACAAAACAAGTCTCAATAAATTTAAGAAAACTGAAATCATGCTAACCGTCTTCTCGATCACAATAGTATGAAACTGGAAATCAACTACAAGAAAAAAACTGGAAAATCACAAACACATGGAGGCTAAATAACATGCTACTGAACAATGAATGAGTTATCAATGAGATCAAGGAAGAAATCAAAAGACACCTAGAAACAAATGAAAATGCAAACATAATGACTCAAAATCTATGGGACACAGTGAAAGCAGTCCTAAGAGGAAAATTCATAGCAATACAGGCCTACCTCAGAAAAGCTCAAATAAACAATCTAACCTTACAATTGAAAGAACTAGAAAAAGAACAGCAAACAAAGCCCCAGGTGAATAGAAGGAAGGAAACAATAAGGATCAGGGTGGAAATAAATGACATAGAGTCTAGAAAAACAATACAATAGATTAATGAAACCAAGAGCTGGTTCTTTGAAAGGATAAACAAAATTGACAGATACTTAACCAGATTCATCAAGGAAAAAAGAGAGCGGACTCAAATAAATAAAATCAGAAATTAAAAAGAAGAAATAACTGCAGACTCCACAGAAATACAAAGGATCATAAGAAAATACTACAAGCAATTATACACCAACAAATTGAACAATCTGGAAGACATGGATACATTCCAAGAAACATACAATCTCCCAAGACTGAGTCAAGAAGAAACGAAAATTCTGAACGTACCGATTACCACCAGTGAAATCAGATCAGTCATCAAAAAACTCTCACCCCCCCCAAAAAAACAAAAGTCCTGGACCAGATGGCTTCATAGGTGAATTTTACCAAACATTCAAAGAAGAATTAACACTTATTCTTCTCAGACTGTTCCAAACAATTCAAGAAGAGAGAAGGCTCCCTAACTCCTTTTATGAGGCCACCATTACCTTGTTTCCAAAACTAGACAAAGACATTACAAAAACAAACTATAGGCTGATATCTTTTATGAGCATTGATGCAGAAATCCTCAACCAAATATTACCAAACCAAATTCAGTAATACATTAGAAATGTCATACACCATGATCAAGTTATATTTATTCCTGGGATGAAAGGTTGGTGCAATATCCGCAAATCAATATGATACACCACATTAACTAATTGAAAGATAAAAACCATATGATCATATCAATGGATGCAGAAAAAGCATTCAACAAAATTCAGCATCCATTTATGATAAAAACTCTCAGTGAAATGAGAATAAAGGGAACATGCCTCAACATAATAAAGGTCATATATGACAGACCTACAGCTAACATCTTAATGGGGCAAGGTTAAAAGCATTTTCCTTAAGCTCAGGAACAAGACAAGGATGCCCACTTTCACCACTTCTATTCGACATCCTATTGGAAGTCCTAAGAATAGCAATCAGACAAGAAAGAAAAATAAAAGGTATCCGAATTGGAAAGGAAAAAGTAAAACTCTAGTTATTTGCAGATGACATAATATTATATAGAGAGAACCCTAAAGATTCCACCAAAAACTATTAGAACTGATCAATGAATTTAGTAAAGTAGCAAGATACAAAATTAATATTCAGAAATCAGTGGCATTTTTATACACCAATGATGAACTTTCAGAAAAAGAAATTAAGAAAACAATCCCATTTACAGTTGCAGCAAAAACAATAAAATACCTGGGAATCAAATTAACCAAGGAGGTAAAAGATCTACTTTCAGAAAATTATGTCATTGAAAAAAGATATTGAAGAAGATACAAATAAATGGAAGCATATACCATACTCATAGGTAGGAAGAATCAACATCATTAAAATGACCATACTACTCAAAGTAATCTATAGATTCAATGCAATCTCTATCAAAATACCAATGACATTTTTCAGAGAGCTAGAGCAAATAATCCAAAAATTTATATGGAACCATAAAAGACCCTGAATAGCCATGGCAATCTTGAGAAAGAAGAACAAAGTTGGAGTTTATCACACTACCTGATATCAAACTGGACGACAAGGCTACAGTAATCAAAACAGCATGGTACTGGCATGAAAACAGATACATTGATCAACGGAACAGAATAGAGATCCCAGAAATAAATCCACTCCTGTACACTCACTTAATATATGACAAAGTAGGCAAGAATATACAGTGGGGTAAAGACAGTCTCTTCAACAAATGGTGTTGGGAAAATTGGACAGATACATGCAAAATAAAAAAGAAACTGGACCACCTTCTTATACCGTATAGAAGAATAGATTCAAAATGAATTAAAAACTTAAATGTAAGACTGGAAGCCATAAAACTTCTAGAAGAAAACATGGTCACTAATCTCTCTGATATTGCTACTAGTCATTTCTCTTCAGATATATCCCCTCAGGCAAGGGAAACAAAAGAAAAAATAAACAAATGGGACTATATCAAACTAAAAAGTTTTTGCACAGCAAAGGAAACCATCAATAAAACAAAAAGGCAACCGACTGAATGGGAGAAGGTATTAGCTTTTGATACATTGGATAAGGAGTTAATATTCAAAATATATTAAGAACTCATACAACTCAACAACAAAAACAAAAATTCCAGTTAAGAACTGGGCAGAAGACCTGAATAGAGATTTTTCTAAAGAGGGTGTACAGATGGCCCATAAACAAATGAAAGGATGCTCAATGTCACTAATCATCAGAGAAACGCAAATTAAAACCACAATGAGATATCACCTCACACCTGTCAGAATGGCTATCATCAATAAATCAAAGAACGACAAGTGTTGGCAAGGATGTGGAGAAAAGAGAACCCTCATACACTTAGTGGGATTGCAAATTGGTACAGCCACTATGAAAAATGGTCTGGAGGTTCCTCAAAAATTTTAAATGGATCTACCTTTTCACCCAGCAATTGTACTTTTGGGTATTTACCCAAAGAAACCCAAAACAATAATTTGTAAAAATCTCTGCATTTCGTTGTTCATGGCAGCACAATTTGCAATAGCCAAAATATGGAAGCAACCTAAATGCCCATTAACAGACGACTGTGTAAAGAAGTTATGGTTCATATACACAATGGAATATTACACAGCCATTAAAAAAATGAAATCCTACCATTTGCAATGACATGGATGGACCTAGAGTTTATTAATGCTGAGTGAAATGAGTCAGAGAAAGATAAATACCGTATGATTTCACTGATATGCAGAATCTAAGGAACAAAAAGAACTAATCAAAAACAGACTTACAAATATAGAGGACAATTTGGTGACAACCAGAAGGGAAGGGTTTGGGGGCCTGGGAGAAATGGGTGAAGTTTTAAAGAAGTACAAATTAGTTGATAGATGATCACGGGGATGGGGAGCACAGCATAGGGAATGCAGTTAACAGTAATGTATTGGCAAGGTGTTGAGCCAGAGGAGAGAAAGAGTAATTAGAGTGGTCATTTCATAAACTATATAAATGTCTAACCAATGTACTATATACTTGAAACTAATAATGAAATTTAAAAAAATAAAAGTGTTGATCCTCATATCCACTTTCTAATGCTAGAATGAAAGTGAACAAAACTTATGAAACACCATGCAAATAAAATACTAACAAAACATATCTTTTAGAAGAAATTGAAATATAGGCATGATGTATGAGTGTTTATAAATCATCTCTTAAGTAATCTATTATTTTTCTTCTGTTATATGATATTCTATCTTTGATACCAAGTATTTCTGGAGTCTACAGTCTGTTGCTACCTATCATAGCAATAGGAATGAGGATGATAAAATAACGAAATAAAATATTTAAGTTTTTGTTTCTATATAATGAAAGTATGGGTGATTTTATTTTATTTAGATTCTACTTTTCTGCATTTTCCAAATTTTCTAAAATGAATTTGAGTTATCAGAAAAACAAACAGTGAAATCTCTGTACATTGAAGAAATACTGCTTTATTAAAAGAGCACCACATAGACAAATACTTATTATATTTTAAAATAAATTACATAGTTTACAAACAGTCAGTGTCCATCTAATGATCTCATTCAGCTATTATGTACACATTAATCACTGCATTCACTTGGAACTGTATGCAGTATCTGAAGATGGGAATTAAATTTAAGCTGCCAGTAAAAGAGGCCAATTTGAATAAGCAAAGTGCAGATTAAAAAAATATCTAGGGCATGCATTTATTACCAGGCTTTCAAGAAATCTCATCTGAACAGTTATGATAGTTATGCTTTGAAATATGCTGTACTTCAAATTATTCTTCACTCAACTTTAATTATTTTTATTCCCTTTGCAGCAAGATGAGATGATCAATATCTAAAAATAAACTGTCACAAATAGCCTTTTTTCCCATCTTAACTCAAAGGGGTGGTACTGTGAAGTAAGTGGAAAGTGCTTCTTGATATTGGCTATGTATATTTAAAGTAATGCTAACGCTAGAAGAGAAAGCTAATGTAAATTTTTTTTAACAAGTTCTGTTTGGAGGAATTTAATCTACTGTATCTGTTTTACTTATATCTAGTAATGGGTTTAGATAGTTATATTTGAAATCTTTTTAAAAAAATACCCCCCCAACACTTTCTTCCCCACATAAGATTGGTTATAATAATTCATTTGAACAAAAAAGGGAAACTGGTTTTAAAATCTTAATGGAAAGAATTCTCACAAAGAACTGAAGCTTCATTTAGAACACTGTCAGCAACTGAATCAGAAAAATGAGACACATACCCACGCATTTCTTGTCATCACTGAAATAATTGCCATGATGCCTGCCCTAATGGGTATCAGCTTAACCTAAAATTATTCCTAATGTACCAGTTTTATATTTTGCACTTAAAACACAAAAATGATTAATTAGATTGTCACTAGTTAAAAAATGGGCACAAAAGTATCAGTTTGCAAGGTGACGATTTGGTGGGACTTAGAACATTTGGGGCAATGAAAAGAGAGTGGGATAGAGACTTGAGACTTAGCCCTGTTGCTTCATGATTTATTTCACCATGAACAAACCACGTGATTGCTTGTGCCATCTCTAAACAAATAATTCTATATATCCTTGTGAGAATAAAATTAGGTATATTCAAATGGTTCATAAATGTGAAGTGAAAAACAAAAAGAAAGTAAAAGTAATATGTATAAAATGGACGAGAAATAGACACTTGATAAAAGGAATTAGAATAACAACTTTGCTCTAAATAATAAATGTACACAGATTTTTTCCCCTCGATTTGGCATTAGTTTTTAGCTGCATATACAGTGATATCTGAATTACATGCTGAGAGAAAAATTTCAACATGTGAAACATTTTAAGTCAGATTTCGAAATGTTTAATATAGAGTGAAAACTTTATTTTAAAATTTAAGTTCTGAGAATGTATTTTTACCTAAAACGGTCCCCTCTAAATTGTGAGTATTAAAACATCTTTCTGTTTTCTTATGGGCTTGCTCATTCTTCAACCTTTTAAGACCCATTTTTCCCATGTCTGCGTATCACTGGTTTTCTGAATTATGTTCAAAG
Source organism: Pteropus alecto (assembly GCF_000325575.1). Taxonomy (NCBI): domain Eukaryota; kingdom Metazoa; phylum Chordata; class Mammalia; order Chiroptera; family Pteropodidae; genus Pteropus; species Pteropus alecto. The sequence continues at coordinate 2,200,365 of NW_006435837.1, read as the reverse complement.
CATATTACTTTTCCTTACCATTCCCAGTTGAAAATTGGGTGGGGGGGAAGATCCGTAGTCTTTCACATAAGATTTTTGTAAAATAACTTTCGAGAAGAAATGCAAAGAAAAAAGAAATTCTAGACACCTTTCTTAAAACATCAATCTGTTTTAAGTATGTAATTTTTACCTGCTACATAGTCAACACTTTCCTTCCCCACCCTCTAAAATTTGAATAAATAGCATTTACTGTTAAAAAAATTGAACTGAGAATCATCACCAAGAACAGAAAGTTCATTTAGATGTTGAAGGAGAGTTTTTTAAGGTTCTTGCTTATTATATACATCAGTGTAAAGGTTTGTATGCCACATATTCTATACTCACCTAATGTTTTCTACTTCTAAATTATAAAAGTGATAAAATCTTCTTTATAGAAATATTTAGAATATTGAAAAGAAAAAAACCTTGCTTATAATTCTTCCACCCACCGAAAACCCCTGTTATCATTTCGCCCATTTTTTTCAGTTAGTATTATGCCATAATTTTTTAAAAAAATTTATTGCATAGTTCAAATTATGTTTTTGTCCTTTTAAAAAGTTTACAAAATAATAATCCTCATTAATTTAAAAATATAGAAATCTATAAAGAAAAATAGTTACACTCACCCCAACCTAAGCAGCAGAAACAACTGTGCTCCTGCTTCGGTCTTTCCTACAATAAATGTCCTTAAGTCGTTATTCTGACTTTCTGACAGCTCATTTGTTTGATTTTGTTCCATATTTACCTGTCAGATGTTTTTTATTTCTTTTTAAATCTTTATTCAAGAAAACAGAAAATATTTTTCAAAGATCAATACTGAAAATATATTTTTTGATGGACAACTTCTTTTAAATTACATGTGTGTGCTTTCTGATCACTTTTGTTACCTTTACAACATTTTAAATACCAATCAAAAGTAAATTTATGAACTAACTATATTCTAAATATACTTTTTAAAATAAAAATATAAATGAGCATATTGACTATCTAGTGTCTTTAAAAGTATTTCTGCTTGGATTTAATCTAACCTATTTTGTCTTAATCAGAGTATTATTTACTTAAGGTAAATACCTGAGAGAAAATAAGAGCTTTTTTAGGAGTTATTGAATTGTTATTTATGGTTTAAATTCTTAGAGTAAATATCTATAAATACTAAAAAATAAAAACTAAAAAAAGATGTCAGAATTTTGTAATAATAAATAGCCTAGAAGTGATTTTTAACGTTTCATTAAGGATTTATGCAAGCAAATATGGCCCATTAGCTTATTAACAATGGCTATTATATTTTATTACATTTCATTTATATAATAGTACCTTCTTTACCTTCTAATTGACATTTTATGCCATTTACTCTTAAATTCTATGGCAAAATAGTTGTAGTGGGTGGGCTTTGATATAAAGTAGGTCCAACTTCTTCATCCTGGCTCTGCTTTTGACAAACTGCATAAACGTACACAATTTACTTCATATCTCTGATACTCTGTCTTTATCTGTAAAAGTTGATCACTACCTTGTTGGGTAATTGCGGGGTTGCTGTGAATATTGGAAAATGATCTAGCCAATAATATGGTATTTAGTGGGTGCATAATCAATGGCAAACTTAATTATATAGCAAAAGTGCCTTTGAAAACTCTAAACTCAGCTAGTTTTTACTCCACCAAAGAAATTAAAGGAGTGATGCTCTGCTTTTGTTAATGAGTGGCAATGAAGAATGAGGAAGTTGATGATCATCTGCTGCAGCACTTGGAAAAACAAAATATGCCAAAGAGGATGGAACAGCATTATGAACAGAATGCATTTGGACATAATTGTTCTTCAGAGAAAAAGTTATTTTCCTTTATGGCCAAATTGTAATATGTTTGATTCACATGGGAAAACTTTGAAGTCATATTTAGATTTAATCAACCAGAATAGAAATGATGACTTAAAGGGACCTGCTGAGTTTAATGGAGATGGGAGATCCTTTCTTCATGCAAAGCATGAGCAAGCTCATACTGAAATCCAGTTCCACGAAAGCAGTAAACTCTTCAGGACCAAGCCACAATTCCTTCAACTTCACCAAACACACAAAATATAGAAAGCCCATGAATGTACTGAGTGTGGGAAACCTTCCTCAAGAAGTCGCAGCTCATGGAATGTAAGAGAATTCATACAGGAAAGAAACCCTATAGATATAGCATATGTGGGAAGACCTTCTTCAAGAAGTGTAAGCTCACTGACTGAACATCAAGAAATTCACAATGGAGAGAAACCCCATGCGTGCAGTGGGTGTGGGGTTTCACACCCTCAGGAAATTTCAGCTTACTGAACATCAAGAGACTCATGCAGGAAATAAACCCCATGTGTGCAGTATATGTGGGAAAACATTCTCCAGAAAGTTTAAGCTAACTAAACGCCAGAGAACTTATACAAGAAGGAAACTTTATAAATGCACTGAATGTGGCAAAGCCTTCTGCAGGAAGGCAGAGCTCATTACACATCAGAGAAACAAAAGAGGAGAAAACCACGTGGATGCAGTGAGTGTCAGAAAGGTTTCCCCAGAAAGTCACAGCTCATTCTACATCAGGAAACTCATATAGGAGAGAAACCTTATATATGCATGAATGTGGAAAAGGGCAATCTTATTATACATCAACCAACTCACAATGGAGAGAAACCCTATGGCTGCACTGAAGGTGGTAAGGCCTTCAGCCAGAAAGCTTTCCTCATAGCATATCAGTGATTTCCTATAGGAAACACTCCCTTTGTGCGTACTGAAAATCCTATTCGCAGAAATCAGGACTCGTTAAACATCAGAAAATTCACACAGAGAGAAACCCCACACATGCAGTGTCTACAAAGATAATGCTCATTGTCCATCAAAGAACACACACAGAAGAGAAACCCTATGGATGCAACACATGTGGGAAAGCTTTCTCCCTTGTGTCATGTCTTGTGAAACCTAACTGGATACATGAGAGAGAAACATGTAGATTCAGTGAAGGTGAAATATTTTTCCACAAAGGGACACAGCTTATTAGATACTATTGAACTCCTGCAGAGAGAAAGCCCTGTTAATGCAGTGACTGTGCTAATGCCTTCTGTGATCTCTCAGACATCATTAAACATCAGTGGGCTCCTAGCAAATAGGAATGTAGTCATTGTGGGACAGCTAATTGCCAGATGTGCACCCTCAGCAGATAGAGAGTTCATACAGGAGAGAAACCTTATGAATGCACTGAATGTAGTTATACCTTCAGTGGTCATTACATCTTATTTTGTGTCACAGAGAACACATAGGAAAAGACTGGTATTTTAATTTGGAAAAACCCTGAACAATAATGTCTAGCTGATTATATGGTTATGTGTCAACAGAAAGCCTATGAATGCAGAGGCTAAGAAAGTCGGTTTTTGGAAGATAGACCCTGTCTATCACCAGCGATCACCATAGATCATCAGTGAGCTCATAGTAGGTAGAAGTATGATAGTGGAAAAGTCCCTGCCCTCAACAGGTATTAGTATATACTGGGGAGAAACTGTTGGAAGGCAGTAAATGTGACATAGTTTTCAGTGGTACATTCTGCTTCATCTGTTAGCAGATAAAATCATATAGAAATAAAATATTGTAAACACACTAAATGTGGGATACCTTTAACAAAATATTAAAGTTCTTGTGAATCAAAAAAAAATCAAGTGGTATTTAAATACTTGTTGTTCTTATTTATGGGTATAAATTATACTAGAGTAGGCAGAATATATATTCTGTAGTTCACATAGTAAGAATTAAAACATATAAAAGCCCAGCCAGGATAGCCTCTCATTTATCTGAAATGTGGCTTTAAATACTACTTTTTTGTATATTCTCAGGGTTAGTGTTTAAGCCTTACTGAATCAGACATTCTAGGTGACCTGAAAATTTGACTGGAGCTCTTGGGATTGAAACTGGGGCATTTCAGACCAAAAACCAGGACAAGCTTTATATGTAATTTTTAAACAACATGAATTATATTATTTAGCATACCTATTGAAGGCAATATGAAAGGTGATTCTGTTTTTTTTTTACTTTATATTTAAACAATATATGTGTAGTTCAGTATGATTATACTTACTCCTTTAAGTTTTCTTTAGCCGTTTCAGTTCATAGAAGAAGTAAAACCAGTACCTTTAAAGTTTTCTATATAATCCTAATATAGTGAATCAGAAGTTAGGTATAGAACTATTAAGCATAGTATCCAGATAACTTGAGGAATTTTTTCTGAAGACAAATATAAAACTAAAAGAATTTACAAAACTGAGCTTATGTTATATGTGTATGCCTATACCACTTCAAAGGCCTAGAATATAGCATTATAATTAAATAGTTATAAACATGCGCAGAAATTCTCATTCTTGGTTTAAAAAATGATTATTGGTAGCTAACAATTATATAAAGGCTCAGAATGAAAAGGTAAATGAGAGTAATGAAATCACATGCTAAGACTTTAGGAAAGCACTATTTAGAACATTGAGACATAATAATTTATTATTTTTCCAGTTTTCTGTCACTGACTTGGCTTGTGAATAAAATCTTAAAATTTTACTGTATATTATATGAAAATTCTGAAATATATTTTTTTATTAAAATTATTGGAGTGACATTGGTTCGTTTTCATAGGTTTATTCATTTACAAATTTAGACTATATTGCATGTTATCTGAGCATCCTGCCAAAACAGTTTTAAAGATGTAGATAGTATCATCATTAATAATAAAGAAGAACTAGATGTGTGGCATACTATGCAGAACTAATTAAGTTCTTTAACCAGCAAACGGCAGGATACTCAGACATCTGTTTTGTTTTTTTTCCAGTGTATTACATTTCTTAGTTTGTGTAATATTTTATATACAAAGGAATGTTTGCCATATATGTTATGAATCATGGTAATAAATACTCATCAATCTGCCATCTAATTTAATAACTAAAACATTACCAATGTGGTTTTATCTACAGTTGTGCTCTTCTCCCATTTCATCACCTTGCTTCTTCACAGGACGTTTATTATTTCATTTTTCTTAAAATAGTTTCATTTACTTTTCTAACCATCTCATTTAATTATGCTTATCTTTGAGCTTTGTATAAATAGTATCACTCTGCATGTTACTTTTTTCACTTGATATTGTATTTCTGAATTATTCATTAGTGTTCAGTCACTGTATTTCATTCAATTTTACTTCATATAATACTTGGTTGTGTGTATATACTTCTACATGTTTATCCATTCTCCTGACCATGAACATTTGGATACCTACAATTAAGTATATACATGGGAAGATGATTATTGGATTATACAGCGTGCACATGCTTATCCTTACAATTGTACTACATCTTGTTCTCAAAGTTTTATTGCTTATTTATGTAATGTACTTTTATTGTTTTCCTACTCTCTGAATTGCTGTATTTTTGTCATACAGTCTTACTATACCATTCACCTTTCAAGAAGTTTTTAAATTTTTTCTCACGAACACCCAAAAAAGATAGAACTTTTGCTATTATTGTTATATTATGTATATGGAAACATGTAGAAAGATGGGTAAGGTAGGTGATTCTTAACTCTTGTAGGTGATAAAATAAACTTCAGAAGAGAGTCCCTGATATGCTACCATTTATAATGTACCGTGATGATTCTTTCTAAAGAATCCAGCCAAAAGTAAAACCAATCTATTTAAGAAAAGATTTGCTGTGAGAGACTTGGTGAAAGCAGGTATCTGCTTCATGCACCTCTGTGCCTGGCAAATAAATGTTTGTTGAATGAATGAAAGGATTGATTTTCCCCTTAAAATTCAACCCAACAAAAGGTTACAAGATTTTAAATTTAGCTGCTGTAACTCACTCTGATGCTGATGAAGACTTAAAAGAGGAGTGAACAGAAAATACTGATTTTTCAAAGTTGATGAAATAACACTATGATTATTACAAATATAAAATTACTCCTTTAAACTGTAAGGCTGCTTCTTCCCATTCCTTCTCTTATTCTTGAAACTCCAGTGAGATGAGCTGGGGGGAAACAATACTGACAGCACCAGTCTCCACTATGAAACAGGTAAATGAGCTGGTGAATTAGGAAGGAGAGTAGAAAGAAATTACTGTGGAGAGGACCAGAAGCTTAGAGTAGAGGGGGTTTTGGAGCTAGAAAAGTTTCCTGCTACTGTTCAATCTGCTTCCCTCCCTCCCCAAATAAATCCATGTATGCATTTTTGAGTATCACTTAGAATGCTACTTTGTAGCTTAAAAATTCCAGAAGGAAAGGTAGTTGGGGGGCTGGGAGAAAGAGATGTAGGGTTAAAGAAGTACAGATTGGTAGTTGATAGATGGTCATGGGGATGGGGAGCGCAGCATAAGAAATGCAGTCAGCAGTAAGGCAATGGCCAGAGGAGAGAAAGAGCAATCAAGGGGATCGCTTCATAAACTATATAAATGTCTAACCAATGTACTGTGTACTTGAAACTAGTAATTAAATTTTTTTAAATTCAAATTTTGAACTGATATCAATTTGGAATCCTGATCCATAAAGAACTTTAGAATATGATGCTGTTGGACTATGCAATACCAGAGTAGGAGTTATAAAAGTACCTAAGGGGGAAAAAATTAAAAGGTTCAATTAGGTGTCTTTATTGGTTCTTGTTCTGTAAATATTTTCTTGTGTATGTTGTTTCCATTTAAGTGTTTTTTAACACTTTTTGAAATGTCTACCCTAGTGTTATTCAGCAATTATTAATACCATAAGTATTCATTTCCTTTTTAATGTCTTGTTTTTTCACAGCCCTTCTCACGCCACTAAATATCTCACTAGGCTTCTTGTTTCTTCCCATTTAAACTATTTACACAAATTTTCTCCTGCCCTGTCTTCCCAAAAGGATTCTGAACTGCCTTGTAGAATGGAAAATATATTCTGCTCTAGGCTAGTCTATTCATCTTTGTAACTCCTCCCTCAAACCATATCATCTGGAAAACCCTATTCCTTATGATATTTGAAAATTATTAGCAATAAAAAGGGCTATATAATGTTTAATAAGCAGAAATAATAGTATTACATTTTGAGGTTGACAAATTGCTTTTACAACATATTATCAGATTTGTTCCTTACAGTAATTAGGTGAAGTAGATAGACCAGATGTCATCTCAGTTTTGTAAATGAGTAAATGGAAAGTGACATAATCAGTAAGTGGCATTGGCCAGGACCTAGATCCAGATGCTTTAATGTGGTTCATAATACTTTCTGCTCATTGCTCCTCAATTTTAGCTTTACCTTAAAATCAAGTAAAGAGCTTTTTTTAAAAAACTCTGATATCCGCTCCTCTATCCAAGACTATTAAATTAGATTCTCTGCAGTGGAGCTTGGCATCAGTGTTTTTAAATGCTTGTTTCTAGTATGGAACCAAAGTTGATAATCATCGCACTGTCCTCATAATTTACTGGTTTAGTATGAGATGAGTATGAGTTGGGAAGAAAATGTATGTGATCAAGAACAGTGTTTCACAAAGAATGGTCCACGGATTATGATTCATCTAGGGAAGCTTGTTAAAAATGCATTTTTTTCCATACTTCACCATACGCTGAATGATTGAGAACTGTGGATCAGGAAGCTCAACTATTTATAGGTGATATCAGTCCAGAGCTCTCACATTTATAAAGGAAGCTAGTTAAAGTTTTGAATTTACAACCATAGTTATCAGTTGTTCATAGTACATTTGTGCCACAAATGCATATCCAAAAGGATTAGACTTGTTCTTTGAAATATCAGGTATAAATTATTAACAAAAATGGTCATTGTGCATTTGTAATAAGTGAAGAACCAGTGCTGGAAACTAATATGATGTCAATAGACAGGCAGGAAGTAGAGTTAGTAAAACAAGAAGAAATGATCAGAATTAAGAATTGATAATAATATTTTAGCATATACTATGAATCACATTATGATTAAATGGATTACATCAAGTCATTACAAAAATCTATGACATAGATTTTTTTACCTACATTAAATGACAAACCAAAAAATATATAGAGCTACTAGTTATAGGCACTGATTTTCTAAGGTATTTTGCCTCTGCTGACAGAGTAGTTTTTAATAACTCAAGCCCCTTGCGGTTGGGTCAATATGACTACCAACATCATATAGGTAATTCAGATAAAATTAGGCCCTAACAAAGGTGAAATAATGGCTTGAAATTGTAATTAACAGAGGCAGATTGAAGAACTGATTAGAATAAAGTAATTAGGACAAGTGAGCATGAATTAGATTTATAAAACAAGGCAAAAAATTATAAATACAAGATGGGAAAAAACTAGATTTGCATCAAGGTAACAGAATGCAATCCGAGATTAATTGTGAATTACAATATGTCAGGAATGACATTGCACTTCTGAAAAATAGCACTCATATTTCCTGAAATGAAGAGAAACAACATGTTAAATTCATGGAATAGTTATTGCATTGAAACTCTCCATTGATTAGGTCTTCATTTGCTTGTGTGTTCTATTTTGCCCCCTTGTATTTGATGGAGGATCGTATCAGTCAAGGTAAGTTAGATTGTGCTGCAGTAACAAATAACCTGAAAATATTAGTGGCTTGTAATAACACTCATGTCCAGTGCTCATACTCCATGTCCATCCTGGGTTACTATATCTCCACATCCTCTTCACTTCAAAGCCCTGAGCAACACTTACAGAAAACTGCTGGTCATCATGGCAGAGTGAAAGAGAGCATAGTGAACTATGAACTGGTTCTTAAAGTTTCTGCATGGAAATAATACATGGCATTTCTTCTGCTCACATTTCATTGGACAAAGTAAGTCACACATCCATGGCTGACTTCAGTGACTCAAGGAAATTTACTTTTACCTAAAAAGATGGAAGTGTATATTTAGAAATCATAATACAAATCTGCCACAGAAATGAATTTGTGTAGAATTTTAGTATAGCATTATACTAGAATTTTAAGGACAATGGTGTTATCTGAATATAAGAAGAAGCAATAAAATTAAATTATGTGGGAAAATTTTAAATATAAAAAAAAGAGCTTGCTAAAGGTTAAGTTTGAAGAATTTCTTCTCTCAATGTTGTGTTTGTATGCATGTGTGTGTCTCTTTGTATTTTGAGTATAATCTATTGGAATATGGGTGGTAGGTTTGGTGGGAGGGAGAAGACTACTTGAATTTTTTCAAAGCATAAAATTCTGTCTTATAAGCACTCAGTGTTACCATTTATAACCCCTAAGTGGATACAGATTTTGTGTAATATCTCTTTTAAATGTATATCAAATTAGGCCTACATTTACACTAGTACTGTTACGTGGACAATTTAGTATTTATTAGGATTTAAATAATATTACCAGTGATCTAAAAATATGTATTTAGTGCCTGGATCTAAATGGTACTTTTCAAATGTTGCACACAGTTACTAAAAAGAAATGGTTCTATTTTGTCCAAGAAAATGCAACCTAAATAGATAAAAAAGGCAAAGATATATGGGCTGAGGAATTTTTAATACTTAGAATTTGATTCAAATACACCATAACTTCCATTTATTTTCTGGCAGCCAAGTAGGTGATTTTGGATTGAAGAATTAATGTTTAATTTATATTTTTATTTATAATGGGGAATGGTATTTATCTTCGCTTGAACTCTTAATTGAACATGTCACATTGGAAAAATTGTCTCCAATTACTTAGACCCTATAGATTTTCTTTTCCTTGTTATATATTAGATGGTCATTATAGTAAGTAACTTGAACATCTGGAAGCTAGAGAGGCTTTTTATTATAAAGAAATGTTAGCTTCATTGTATGAATATAAAATTCTTGATATCTTTTACATAATATGAATCTTCATGCAGAGGAAGGCCCAATTATTTTTTTGTTGAAAATATCTGCTGAGATCATGCAGATTAAATTTAAATATAAACTCACACTTAAAATGATTTTAAAACTGTGAAATTCAGTTTATTTTTGTACAAAATAGGAGTGTGAAGAAACTAAATGTACTGTACTAGTTTATTCAGCAATTAGAAATTTTGCTTAAAAAATCATGGCTTTAAAAGTTTTATTTTTATACCTAATCTGTAAAACCAATATAAAATGTTTGTTATGGAATGTAAACATAGAGAATGGAATAAAATAATCGTAATTGATAAACTCAGATTATCTATTTCTAGGGTATACAGAGTACCTTGAGAAATTGAAGAGACAGTGCAGTTGAACATATAATTTTCTCTTTCAAAATATTGACAATATAATAGGAGATACTAAGACTAACAAATAGATAACTGATGGAAGCATAAAATATGTACAGTAAGTATATACCAAATGGGTCATTCAAAATCATTTAGGTCTTGGCTCAAGACATGCAGAATAAACAAACTTAGTTCATGATGGGGATTAGCTAACTGCCTCTTTAGGTCGTCAAAACAAAGCTATTATAGTTACAGGGATCACAGCCTCACTCTAATGAGTTTTCTGGTCATTTGTACCTTGACATTTTTATGTTTTGTCTCTTTTGACAGTTCAATCTTGAAAAGCTACAGTGGTTTTTTGATATGTTAGAGAGCCATTTGGATGCTGAAAAAACAATCAGCCTCACTTCTGCCTGCACCCCCAAGTCTCTACATGCTAAAAGATTAGTTTCTACACCCATTTAACTATTGGGACATAAATCTTTCATTGTTAAGTGAAAGATTAGAGCCAAATGGGTGCTTCATTTTAGATGGCTCCCTGGGGGAGAACTGGAGTAGAATTTCAAAAGGAATATGATGTAACGTGAGGAAGAATATGGCTATGTTCACTGACACAGACTAGAGGCCACTAAGGTCATGCTCACTCACATTCTCTTCCCATTCTTTATTTCTCATTTTATGTTATAACTTGTTACTGTATTTAACCTAATGAAAATCTTAGCCCATTCTTTTAAAAATTGGTCATTTAAAAATTTTGATAGATACCATTCTTCATGGACCTTCCTCTTCTGATTCTCAAAAGAGTGACAGGGCCACTAACAAGTTTGTTGTCATTGAGCCAGTCAAAATGGTGAAGTGGTTCCCAAGGAAGTATTTATGGGCTGATTCTACCTCTACCTTGTTTGCCAAGGACATTTATGTATCTGAATTTGGAGTTACACAGTGACATTTTCATTTCACATTCAAGAAGAATGCCGCTGCCTGTCTATTCACCATGAACATTCTTCTTTGCACTCGGGACACTCAATCAGCTTTTGGTCTTTGACAAATATAAATTTAGTTTGGACTGTTATCTTCCATCTATTGCAAATGTTTTATCCCTGCCACTGCTTTCTCTATGCACACAAAGCTATGTGGTGGGTACTTTGAGTTCCTTTTCATGGCTCTTTTCCATTTGTTGTCCTTCCAGAGAGAATTGGTTTCATTGTATTGCACTGCTACTGTAGATGTCATAATATACTAGAATCTGCTCTTTGCTGAGTAAAAAAAAAAAAACATCTGGTTAATAACTGGGAACTAATCCTGTTCATTTTCTTCCCAGACATTGCTTTTAATGTTATTTGTTTGAAATTCTTGTTAAATAGCTTCCCATTTTGGTTAGACTATAGTATATTCTCTAAACCTCTGGTGCTAACATAGTAACTACTAGCTGCATGTGACAACTGAAATGTAAATTTAAATTAATTAAAATTAAGTAAAATTACAAATTCTGATCTTCATTTGCAATAGTCACTTTTTAAGTGCTCAGTAGCCACATGTCTAATGACTATCGAATTAGGCACCACAAATATAGAACATATTATAACTTATTGCTAAAAAGTTTCATTAGATATGTCTTGTAACACCACTCTCTCCTTTTACTCCTGGTCACAAAGCTAACTCTTCCTCTGTCTGGCTCTTAAAACACAAGCATTGTCTGAGCTTGCATCCTCAGCTATCTCCTCACTATGCGTATTCTTTTTTTATGAATTTGATATCATTTTTTTCTTGTACCTTAAACTGTCACTTCAATGTAAATATCTCCCAGATCTGGCTCTCTTTTAGATCCAGTTCAGCTTTTTCAGCTACTTGCTGGACAGCTTTGTCTAATACATTCTGTCTCCCAACCACTACTAATTTCACACGCCACAAATATAATTATTTTATTCTTTCCAAATTCTCTCCTCCTATCATCTCTAGTATGTCGTTTATCTATTTGCTGAGGCTTGAATTCCTGAAGTTATGTTTAACTCTTTCCTCCCCATTATCCACTATATCTAATGAATCAATTGCCTGTTTCCTCTCATTCCTGGCTACATGTATGTCCTTGTGTTGGTTGCCTTACTTTTAATCATGCCTTTGTCTGTGTGTTTGCATAGTCTAAAATGATCATTCCCTGTGGACTCTCAATTTCCAGATTTAAAAGCTATTTAAAGCCAAGTAAAATATCATCTCCATAACGTCATTCCAGAGTTGACAAGTCAGAATTTATCTCCTTTTCTATGGGATCTTCTGTTAACATTTATCCTGTCTACCTTCTATTAGTTGAATGTCTTCTCCTCCACTAAATAATGAAATAATGATGACCAAAGAGCAAATTTATCTTTGATCACCCAATAATACCTGACAGTGAATTGTGTTTAGAAGGTGCCAAAAAAAAATTGTTTTGGTGAATGGAATTGTGACTTCAGTTGGTGAATTAATGAATGAATGAATAAGAATATAAAACTCATTATGTAAATTAATCATAAAAGTGTATGAAGACATTTCAATAGCTTACTAATAGAATATGTGAAATATTTGGTATGAAGATACCATTATCAAAGATTTATTTGCATAGGTGCATTATTTAAATATTACTTGTAAGCAAAACAGTTGTATATAATTTTATACATAAAATGTTTTATATTATTTATACAAGTATAATATATATACTAAAAAGAGACAAATGAACATTTATAGCATTTATAATTATAAAGTTCCATGAAATATGATTGTATATATAGCATTAGAGATATCAACTATTTCTCTTCACTCTCTATGTATTTAATATTAATGACATATACTGTTCTTATGAACATATGTAATACACAGTTGATGAGAAGTATCACTTATATTAAGTACTATGACCCCCAGGTGCTTAAAACTTGTTGGCAAAGTATGGAGTATCACTGGTAACATATAGGACAGAAAATTTCTATGTATTCTCCTCAGTTTATCAATTGCATCATTGTTTCACAGAAAAGATAACTGATTATAATTCTGTGTGGGTGTGTAGCTCATCTGTGGGAGACTATTTCTGTGCAGACTTTTCTAAGAAAATGATCAAAATTGAAGAAACAGTCCTCATTTTTATGAATATTGTCTTATTAGGAATTTGGTGCATTCGAATGTACATCACATAGTTTGTAGAAGCATTTTATGGAAAAGGGTAAAGAAGAAATGCAAGTGTTATTTTGCATGTACAGTAAAATACAAAGTGAGCTACTGAAGAGAATTCCTGGGAGTATATAGTGGCATAGCTCTAAATCCAATTTTAAAAAATCTAAATTTAATCCTAACCTAAAAATAACTAGAACATCAGAAGTGTGCCTTTCCATAGCATGAATAAGTTCATAAAATGTAGATTTCTCCATATTTAGTGCTATTTTCTTTTTAAAACTTGGTGTATGACCTTTTGGGAAAAGATTTTGCCCTAAATAGTAATATAACCCACACTTAAGAAGCAAATATTTTAAATCACATTTTGATGGAAATAATTTACTAATAAGATGAATCTCCAAAAGTACCTAAGGCTATTTAAATATTTAGCATGATAAAATAAAACGAACTTTATAAAATTGTACCTTCGCTAAACAAAACATAATCATTTAGTTTCTATTCTTTTCCCTAATATAAAGTAGCAGGTTAATATGTACTTTCTGTTGTTCTGTTTTGTTGTTTTTATTACCCTGTGTCCTGCTCTTTATGAAAGCCTTTGGCTTTCAATAATGAACAGACCAATATGGCTGACAAAAGGTAGAGATACACGTAAGAAAAGCAGTTATTCAAAGGAGTAAGTTATTTAAAGAGAGAAGTTTACTAGAAGGGGAAAAAAACAATCAATAAATTGGGGGAATGTATAACTGAAACATATAGCTCTGAGGAGCTGAAAACTGTTTAGAGCCAGGAGATACTATTTTTGAATCCGTATACTCTTTTATGGAGTATATTCTTTTATTGATCATTTTGGATTTGATTTGGTTTGACATTCTTCTATCACACAATACCCTATAAAATAAATTAAGTGTTTCTCAAAATATGATCTTTATCAAAATTATCTTGGAGGCCCTCACTGTGAATCTAAATCCGTATTTCTGGGGATAAACCTGGGAATCTGCATTTAACCCACTCCCCAAGTGATTCTTACATGGAAAAGGGTAAAGTGTTATTTTGCATGTACAGTAAATACATATAAATATATATACACATATACAGAACTAGAATCTGAAAATTACTGCAGTAGCTTAACTGTATTTGAGAGTAGTTCCATTGTTTTTGTAGTAATGCCTCTTTTTTTTGCCTAAAGATATATTTTCCAAGACCCATCGAAAGCCACCTTTCCTGATTTTTTTATAAAAGACAATTAGTTGCTTCCTTCCTGTTCCCCTAGCCCCATGATCCTGCCTTTATTTTAGTAATTGCGGGTGTCCCAAAGTCTTAGTGCAAATTTAAGTTTTAATAACTTCACGTGTATAAATATGCTAAAAACATCATTTGAAAATTAAATTATTTCAATTTCTTTTATCATTTAGTTTTGTTTATTTCGAATAGTAAGTTTTTAATTTTAATATCTGTATGTGACCACTATTTAGACCAATGGAAAAACTCAGCCACTTCAATCACTTTATGTATCTCTCTTAGACTTTGTCTTGTAGAGTCATGTCAAAATTGTCAAATATGCATCAGTACTTCATTTTTTCAATAATCGTAAGGCTGGGATTACAAATGTAGTCTTTTAGTCACTGAGGAACAGCAACTAATGAAAGTTTTTTACAAGATTTGAAATTTGACTTGAGCAATATATAGTACAACACAGTGCTCATGGTGAATTTTAATAAGAAATATATTAATATTTTAAAAATTTAAATAACTGACCTTTCACATGTTGTTTTGTATAATTTTGTGGCATTCATACTTCTAAAGTTACTGAAACTTAAAACTGCGTGATGACCTTGGAATTCTATGTATTTTAACTTTGTGTGAAAGAATGCCTATCACCTTAAACTGCTTCTCTAAGTCAGGGGCCATGTTTTATTCATCTTTGTATCCCTAGCACAGTTGATTAATATTCGTTGAATCAAGAGGAAAAGTCTATCTGTTATACATTGTCCAATAGTTTAATACGGTCAATATTATTAAACTATTACTAAATATATCTGGATGTATTTAGTGTATTTAAAATTTAACATCAGACATTAATATGTTTAATAATACTTACTGTTTCCATCCATTGTGGTTATTACCCTTTTAGATGCTCAAATTATTCCATCTGTGGCCTACTGACATAATCCTCATAGTCTTTAATAGCTTCTTTTTATCTTGTGTCACAGTATAATCCAAGCCCATCTTGTACATTTCCTATCCCAGATCTGGAATCAACCATTTTCCAAGGAGGCCTGGGAAATGGCTTTTGAAAACCACTAACTGTGGAGAGTTCATTTATTATTAGGTTGGTCATTGCTTCAGTGAGCAGAGCTAAGAAAAGTATACATATAAGACATCAAGTGACTCTGGGGTTTTTACTTCTTATATAAGTATCTGCTTTCTCCCATGTTTAAATTGCTTATCAGTGACACCAAGGGTAATATAGTGACAGCACACACACACACACACATATATCTCATCACATAATTATTCAGTTGCTTTATCCTATAAAACACGACAGAATAGCAGCACTACTACCAACAAGCAATATAATTGCTGAACATAGTGTAAGATTTTGTTTAACAGTTCCTTTTTGTTACACTGGGAATGTGCAAGAAAAGTATTATATTTTAAAGAGACTTGAAGTAGTTACTCTCTGTGTGATTATTATATCACTAGCAGGATATACATTTAGATCATATTTACTTTTTTCCTTGAGGAGAATCCCTTTGACGTTTGAACATTTAATCATTTTCTCTGATTCTAGGAAGATAGGTAAATAATGAAACTTGCATCCATTACAGCTGAAGCAAGCCGTAGAGACATCACAGGGAAACTGGGCAACTTCCCAGCTTTTTCCAAATCGTCTCTTCCTAGTGTAATTGTATTTGAAGTGAATTTTACAAAATTGAACTCTTCCAAATTCAGATGAGAGTACAAACGCACTTTCCAAATATAAATGATTTATCTACACTTTGGCTCCTCTGTACACATAATTCATACTTAATTATTAAGAATTGATTTCATTTAAGTATATAGATGTAAATATGACTATATTTGTAACAAACTTCTCCTTTGGCACAGGAGCCCTTCATAATGGCAGGCTGAATTAAGTATTTCTATTCGTTTGTGAAATGAATCAGACCTAAATTTAATGTTAAAAATTCTGCCCCTGATAAGAATATGTGTTTCTTCTGACAGGTATTGTGGTAAAATGGCATTATCAAAAACTATGTCGAACAAGATTTCTTTTTGTTAAAATTAAATTCAGAGAAAAAAAATGCAAATGACTATCATTCCTTGAAATATGTAGTACTGTGGAATATGGATTTTTTTCCAAAATTAGATAGCCAAATAATAATTAGGTAACTTTATATTTTGGAATAAAGGTAATTAGTTTAAATTTTTTTAAATAATGATGCAGAACAACAATAATTCATAGTTAAAATGTATTTATCACTTACTGTATGCTAGATAGCATGTGAAGCCATTTATCTCATTTTTTCCCTTTAATCCTCATGACACCCTTACTGGCTTTCTAGTAATATCATGCCCATTTTATAGATTCCTTGAGAAAACTAAGCCATAGAAGCACAAAGTTTCTAAGCAGAGATCACTTTGCTGTATTACAGCTCATTGTAAGTCTAGCAATTGCAGGTAAAAAGACAGTGATAATTTCTTAAAATTTTTTTAATAATTTCAGGAACTCAAATTTAGGCAAGAAATATAAACATGGTATTTATTAGTAGCATGTATCAATTTTAAATACATAATATAAAGTATACTTAATAGCTTGCAATAGTTGAAAAATGTTTTTAAAATTTTTATATTACTATTGAAATAAATATTAGTGTTTTTCTTAATGTTCCAGTCTATAATAAATTAGTATTTTAAATGTTGGAAATACTTCAACAAAAATACATTTATCACATGTGAAAGTAGATAGAAAATAGCATGCTAAGTGAAATAAGTCAGATGGAAAAAAGTCAAGAACTATATGATTTCATTCATATGTGGAATATAAAACAGAAAGCAAGAAATGAACAAACAAGACAAACAAACAAAATATTCGTAGGCACAGACAACTGTTTGGTGGTTACCAGAGGGAAAGGGGGTTTGGGGTAAGTAGATAAGGGTAGAGGGGGTCAAATATATAGTGATAGGAGACTTGACTTTGGGTGGTGAACACATAATGTAATATACAGATAAAGCATTATAGAATTGTATACTCGAAACCTATATAATCTTGTTAACCAATGTCACCCCAATAAATTTAATAATATTTTTAAGAAAGAAAATAGAGCTTTTCTTATATTTGCTTTTACATGTATTTAATTTGCATTATCTTTTATTACATGCATTTAAAATTAGTAAAATTTGCAAATACATTAAAGCAAAAATAAAAATATCCTTGTAACTATCAGAACTAACTACTGTGACTATTTTGGTGTATAACATTCCAGGTTTTTTTTCCATTCTTATTGCGGCTTTTGCTCTTGAGTTGTCAAGACTTTTTCAAATTGTAGTACAGTTTCTAAGAAGGTATTTTAAAAAGGAATGCGTGATGTTAAAAAACTAATCTTTTTTTTTTCAGGATTGTACTGTATATGAAACAGAGAATAAAATTCTTCATGTGGTAAGTATATTTGGATTTATTTTTACCTTCATTAGAAAATATATCTTTGTTTAACTAGTAATTAAATAAAAAGCTATAACCTATAAAAATGTGAACCCTGTATATTTCATAGGAAAAGTACAAAAGAATCAAAACATAACAGGTTATATTAGTTATAACTATTCTATTGTATCTTAATAGAAAAATAATATAGTATTTTAAGATTGTAGGATGTAGCAAGGTTGAAATATAATAAAATAAAGAATCTAGAGAAAAGAGAATTTGAAATCAGAATTCTTCACTCTTCATCTGTGACAGTAGGTCAAAGAAAAGTGTTTGGTTGTGCATGACAGGTAATTCACTTCTATCATTTAGATGAAATACCTCATAAAATAATCAAATTGCCTTTGTTCCTATTCTGTACTCACCAAGCAACCTTCCAAATTTTAATTTGGAAATACTCGTTGAATCTATTAATGACTTTATATATATTATATAACTAGAAATGGGATATGAGTGTATTATACTTTGTAGAAAGGAATCTTCTTTATTTTTAATGACCATTTGGCTGCTTCTCTTTGTAAATCCATTTCTTGGTTGATGCTCATCTGTCCTAATAACTTCTTTACCTCTATATGAAATGAGTGAGAACATAAATAACATTGAAGAAGTTTAGACATGAATACAGTATATTTACTTTACCAATTTTGCATTCTAGCTAGTGGCAATTTAAAGATCCTCCCTGGTGATGATCAAGACAGTGGATGGCATTAACCAATCAATTCAGCTCAGAAAGCAATTGTATTTTCATTGTGTTCTCAGTTCACTTCCCTCCCTGGCCTTTTTATGCAAAGATGGCCCATCCTTTACTAGAAGGTTGTATACTTTTGTGTTACTTTCCTCACAGTAAGAATTATTTTTTTTAAATAATAAAATATTATATTATACCACTGGTATATGGTGCTGGAATACTTTCTTTAAAATAATGTTTTCAAAAAAAGTATCCTTCCGGATTTCCTGTAGTGTAGAAGAAATCACTTTGAGTCTAAAAAACTGTGTCTGAATCCTAGTTCTACCACTTTCTATCTCAGTGACCTTAGTCAAGTGATTTAACTTTTTTTTGAAATTTTGATCTTTTTTAAGGTAAATTTTAATAATTTTATTTTTTTACTTTTTATTGAGATATAATTGACATGCAACATTATATTAGTTTCAGGTGTACAACATAATGATTCAATATTTGTAAGAGACTTTGCTCTTAATATGTAAAATGAAGGTATTAATATCTTCTAAGTACAATTGTTTATAGTTCTTTGCAGCATTTATTTGGTTTTTTAATGTCCTTTTTCTTTTTTATATGTACTAGGAAATTAAAAGTCTGTGTTTTGATATAACTTCTTTAGAATCAATTTGTGAGTTAATTGGAATGTTCTCCTTATTTCTATGATACTTGAATATGTATACTCATACAATTAAGTAGAGATTACAGTAGCTTGAGATATGCACTAGAATATCATCTGAGCCTCAGCTGTCTCAGCCCAGACCCAGTCCCTATATCTTTATTTTATCTGGAGGGCAGGGAAGACAATTGTCAAGAGGAAGGAGAACTTACCACGGGCAATACAAGCATCAAAGTGCTCTTCAACACCTGGGCAAGCTGAGATAGCTCAGGACAGTTGTGAGGTGTGTCTTTTTCTGAAATAGATCTCTATTTATGGATGAGTAAAGAAAGAGAATGGGAAAAGAGCAGAGGAAATATCCTCTAATATAGTAGAAGAAAATCCTTCCTTATAAAGTAAGTTTATTAATAACATCTGTTTAATGTTCTCAATAGGAATCAAAAGAACATTGTTTGTATTAAAATAGAATACCATACTATAAATAAGGTAAGGCCACTGTAAACTGAGTGTAAAATGAATGAGGAAAACAGTCTGTAACAATAAGAACATGAAAATAAAAATGAAACCATGCCAAAAGCAGTAAAAAGGAGACTGGATATTGCAGAAAATTGAAACCATGAGATACAAGGTAAACTTAAATGACAGGCAGATATTTAGTAAATTAATAAAAACAAAAAGTAAAGAGAAGATAATGGCTATAGAGGAAAGCTTAAGTTTAACCCACCTTCAACTAATTGTTATTTTCTGAGGAAGAAAGCAATAGGAAACAAAGATAGAATCATTTAGGAATGGAAATTGGAAAATTTGGAGCACTCAATAAAGTCAGAAAATTTATTGGAAAGAATAATTTTAAGATATTTTCTGGTAACACTTTACAGATTCTGTGGCAAGAAACAACTCTATATTCATTCGACCAGTGGGAAGAGAGAGATGAGAGCTTTTGACTTGAAAGAAACAAAAACTAGATTGTATTCAGATGTCTACTCTGAAATTATAACCGCCAGAAGACAGTGAAGCAAACTCCAAAAAAATCTTTGAAGAAAAGTAGTGACCAAAAATGTTTATATCTAACTAAATTATTCATGCATGAAAGTAACAAAAAGATATTTTTAGATCAGTAAAGTCATTAAATTACCTTTTAGGAAAATATAGTTGAATAAGTTCACCAAATAAATGAAGTAAAAATTGAATTCCAGAATAGGAAAGTTATGGTAGCAAAGGACTGGAGGTTAACAAAAGAATCAGATGAGATGGTGTCTTAGTTCATTCACGCTGCTTTGACAAAAATACCATAAACTGGGTGGCTTAAAAATGAACATTTCTCACAGTTCTGGAGGCTGGGCAATCGAAGATAAGGGTGCCAGCATATTTGGTGTCTAGTGAGGGCCTATTTTCTAGTGAGGGTCCTCAAATGATAGAAGGAACTAGGGAGCTCTGTGGGGTTTCTTTTAGAAAGACACTAATACAGTTCAAGAGAGCTCCACCCTCATGACCTAATCACTTCTCAAAGGCTCCACTGTTAAATACATCATACTAGGATTAGGTTTCAGCATATGAATATGGCACAGTGAGGGGGGCACAAACATTGAGTCTGTAACAGATGGTGAGGAATAGAAAAATATGAGGGTTAGCTAGTATTTTTTAAAAGAGAATCATTCATGATAAATCAAAAAGCTAATGCACATTTCATTAGATTTATATCTTTTTGAAAGAGATAAACCCTGCATCTGTAAATTAAATCACAAAGACTACCATTGCTTTCCAGTGGCAATTATCCTCAGAAACCAAGAAATTCCTGTAAAAGAGTAATGAAATACAAACACACAGACAATAACACACACTAAAAATATCTAAATGCTGGTGAGAGTCTGATGAAATTATAATGGACCTACCTCACTGCTAGGCATATACATTCATAAAACCTTTTTAAGTCTTAGGCAATTTCAAGGCTCAAAAACATTATTACTAACATTTATGTAGTATTCGCAATATTCATCAAGCACTATTTTAAGTGCTCTATATGAACTTACACATTGGGTCCTTTATAACAACTTTATGAGTTAAGTATTATTACTATATCGCCACTTTACAGCTGAGGAAACTGAATCATAGAGGTTAGGTGACTTTCCCAAAGTGACACAGTTGGAAAGAATTTAAGAATTTAAGATAATACCTTGAGGATCCTGTCTAAAAATAAATTCTAAGATACAATAACATTTTCCATAGAAAGTACTTTTAGCAGCTAATGTAATAATGAAAAATAAGAAATACCGTTATGCTTCCGTAAACTATGGTACATTCACAGGATGAAATATTTACTATTCATAGTTACTATTTGAAATTATATTTGCGAATATATAATTTATGGATAAATTATATTTATAAATATGCCTAAAATATTTATTTGCTAATGTTAAAGGAAGGATTCTAAATGATAATCTTAAGTAAAAAACAGATTAAAACCATTATAAACACAGAATAAAGCATTATTGAAATTTGAAAAAGGAAATATTCTATATTAATATTTATTGCATTAGCTTGGTAAGATAATTTCTGATTTTTGTTTCAAATATCTTCCCAATTTTCTCGTTTGCACTGCTTCGATAATGAAAAAAATTTTTTAAGTATATATCTATTTTATTATATTTATAATCCTGATGACTTTTAATGGATAATTTTATGGTTCACATAGTGAAATAGTCAGAAGTGATTTGAACAATCCTTAGCTAGATTTCCTTTTTGCTTTTCTTATCTTAAAAAAATGTTTATGCTTAAAATTAGAAAGTAGTAGACTCTAAAGACCCAAAAAATGGATAAAAAGAGGGTTGGTTAGACAGAGATGTCTTTCAGTATGAAATGTGAGAATGAAAAAAGGAGATTGGACAGTTTGGTTTTCCTTGAAATTTGCCATTAAATATATTGGAACAGATGGCAGAATGTAACCATAAAGGACAAAAGGAAATTCAGATAATCAATGTACTATATATCTGAGTGATTGTTGACTAATGATACATAGTAATATATTTCACCTCTGTCGATTTGATATTTCCCTCTCAGGCTTTGTCTCTGATTGCATTTTCTCTGGCATGTGGAGTCCATCTGTTTTTGCTCTGAACAGATCCTTGTTTTATATAGTAAATCAGTTGTAGGAAATCTGGAGTTCTCTTCAGTTCTGTACCCTATCTCCTCACTCCCACTTTTCACTACAGTCTTTGCATCAGGAGAGAGAAACACTTTTGAGAAGCCATTTCAGACCTCATGCTTTTAGCAGACTTACTCTGCTTGTCATAGCCCCACTGCTCTCGTTGGTGAACCTGGAACACTTGTCCACTTTGATAAACTCACAGAGATCCCAGGCCAAGTATGACCATTATGATACATTATTTAAATCAGATTGTACTGAGCTCAAGTAAACCTTTTACACTAATCAACAGTTCGGTCTTGTATATGGCACTTGCTATGTGCTAGCGGTTTACTCCCGTTTTTATAACAATAATGGGAGGAATAAATACAGTGAAAGCCTATTTTATTATTTTAGTGTTACCTTTTAGTTGTTTACTACTTTGGAGTTTACAGGGCATTCTCATGAATGCTCCTCTTCTTTCTTTTTTCTCTCCAAGCTTTTTTATTTTTTACTTATTTAGGTTTGATCATGAATTAAGCTTATTTCAGCACATTAATTGTTTGTTTTATTTCATAAACATTCTATGTAATTTTTTTCTTTTCTTTAAATATATGAGTTCTTTACTCCTAAACTTCATCTGGGCTGAGATTATTGTGCCTTCTCTGCTATCTAAACTAGAAATGGCTAAAACTGCACAGAACCAATAGTTAGGTCTAAGAGAAAAAGCCTAGAAGAGAAAATTAAGAGCTCATTTTAGACTTTGCCACACCATCTATTTATGTAAGCATAGCTTTCCTCTCCTGATTGCCCAAAACCTTGAAGATACAAGTACTAGAATAACAGCATGCCCCATAACAAAATAAAAATGATTATATTAGTATTATATCTTTAGAGATTTTTTTAAAAAAACAGTGGTACTCTAATGATGTCACAAAAATAATTTTGGTCTTCAGAAGGTCCCTGATGCTTTGTCAATTCTAGCTAGACTTCTCTTAAACCTGTGATCTTGGACCATTGCGTTGAATATTTTTGTATGGTTGACGTTTTGGTTGTAACTGCAGATATTTGAACATACAAATTATGGTCGATCTCATTAAAACATGCATTCTAATACTGAGTTTTATAGATGGAAAGCATCAAGATGCTTCTTTACTTTTACAGTTGATGTGACCCTTCTGTCTCGGCCCCGTCCCTGTCTTTGTGGTCAGCCTAAAGGAGGATACTAATACTTACTGAAATAGGCTTTGATTCCTTGTGTTGTATTAGATTATCTTCAGATTTTGATGCTTTGTGATTAATTGCCTTATAAATTATTTTAACCGTAAATTAACTTCTCCACAACCAATGTCCCATGCAAGAAAGAAGAAATCCAGATAGAATATGATGAAAGTAGAAAATGTTTGTCTTTTCTGGGACCAAAAAAACAAAGCATGTATATATATTAAAGGAAATGTGGCCACAAAGAATTGAATTGAATTGAAATAATCTGTTTTTAGTGTTTCTTACTATGATTTGAATAGACAGGATGTAAGTCAGTATATTTATATTGGTGTTCTTGCTAACATTACATTTGCTGAACACATTATGCATTGGAAAATGCTTTCATATTCAGACTAACTCTGACCGTACAATCCTTATTCTCAAAGAGTATTTGTTTTTCTTGGGAAGTCAGAGGCAGAGTAATGTAGTAGAAAGAGCACCAATTTAAGAGTTAAAAAGATTTGGTGTCCCGACCCCATTCTGGCACTTACTAGCTGTGAGCAAACTAAATTAGCCTCTCTGATTAAGTTGGAAGATTGCAGCATCTGTGGTTTCTAAGGTTTAAATGCCATGATTCTTTGGTAACTGACTCACAAATCAGTAGAAAACAGTGTAGCCACATAAATTGAAGGACTATTTTCATCTGAGACCATTCTTTATGTGATCAAAGACATTATGGACTTTTTTAAAACTACAATTATAGTCACTGTAAATGTAAAGAGTTCTTCAAAGTAATTAAAGTCATCTGGAGACAAATCACACAGAAACTTAAACAAATAATTATTAAACTATGATAGAAGAGTACCTACACAGATGTAAGGAAACTCTAAAGCATGCCCTAGGATTGGGCTTGGGCGTTGGGGGCGGTGGGAGGTACCTAAGGAAGGACCGTGTATAGGAAGACACCCTACCCCAGGCTGAGGGTCAGAGATCATTGGAGCTGTAGGGTTGCAGCTTCACTGGGTTGACTAAGCTGTAGCTGGTCCACAGTTGCCAGGCAAGCAAGAAACAACCTTTCAAGATGCAGGCAAGTGATGCTGGTGGGAGGGCTGACAGAGCAATTGGGGAGCAGCTATGAGTATGAGGCCAAGAGAGCCACAGGATGGTGGTCACTGAGCCCAGGCTGAGGCTGCGAGATCACTGAAGGACTCCATGGTCTGGGCACCACTGGATGCCCCACACACATACATCACTGATGGACCATGCAGCAGGAGCAAGAAGCAAAACGCAGCACAAAGGAACCTGGAGAAGCCTCTTTTCCCCCTGTGATGTCCCTCCAGCGCCCTCTACTGACAAAAACTTAACATTGTGCTCACTATAAAGTGAAATGCTTACAGAGTCCTGTCCATTATGACAGAGCAAGCAGTGAAGGGTGAATTTGGAGCTGAGAGCCAATAAATTCATAACTGACACATTGTGATAAGCTCTTTTCTCCAGTAAACCACATGTGGCAACTTTGAATTTCTCAACAGTAAATGAGCACATTGCTCCCAGTCTCTGCTTTTTATTCCCTATTTGCCCACATACTATCTATCTATCTATCTATCTATCTATCTATCTATCTATCTATCTATCTATCTATATGTAGTGCCTGGATTTCCCAGAAGCTCATCCAGTTCTAA
>NW_006435837.1:2126145-2174834 GCF_000325575.1 Pteropus alecto | reverse complement strand
AATGAAATAATCTTCCTAATAACCTACATTTTAGTCGAGCCACTGATATGTCTACACCCTTTTTAATCTTGAGCCTGGAAAGTACATGCCCTCTAATGAGTGCTCTCTTATCTGCCAGGATACCCACTGCAAACCTGCCTGGCTCTATTTCCTGCCCCCAAGAGAGCAGGCAAATAGAATGGAGATTTTCCCAGATCCGGTTCTGGTTTCCAGCTGACTATTTCCCTATGAGAAATCAGAAAAGTGGTGGAGCCTCTTATACCACCTTTCTTTCAGACCAAGATATCTCAGGCCAGTAATTGGAAGAAAGTTGCAAGTACCATGAGTCCACTTCTTGCTCATCAAAGTAGGTACACATTTGGGACTGATGGTCTGTCGCTGGTTGGTACTGACCTCATCATTCCTAAGTGATTATTATTTTAAAGTGTTATTGGTTCTTTTTCATTATCGGGTACACAAGGGCCACATACTTAATATCAGTGACATTAAAGACAAAGCCAAATACATTACCAGAGATATGTTTCCAGGCTGTGAAATCGTTGAGCACAGTAGTTGGCATTTGAATCACGCAGCAGATGCTCAGTGATTGTTGAATGAATGGCGGAAGGAACTGGTGGTAGTAGTGATGGCAGAGGTGGCTGAGGCTGCAACGGTGGAGGTGGCGGTGGTGACAGTGGTGCTTTCTTTTCATTTTTTGTTCTATTTTTTCTCACCATCAGAGTTTGAAAGCTAAAGGGATTGCAGAGTTTTCTAGGCCTTGTTGAAACAAAATTCATATGACCTTTATTTATTTGCAACTGCAGTTGCTTTCTGAAGCTATTTGAAACTCTTAATCTTTGCTGTATACATATATAATTAATACTTTGGGTTAAAATTGAAATTTTCTATTATATTAATTTTTTAAGTTTAAAAATTTGTTTCTCCTGTAGTTCTTTTATATGGGCAAGAAATGCTTGTGTTGGGGAACGTGTATATAGAATAATACTTTTGAATACCGATTTAAATTCTGTTTGTGAATTTTACTCTTTCATTATAATATAAACAACTAGAAAGAAAAAAATCACAATACCATTAAATCTAGCCTGTGACACACTTCTGTTTTAAAAGGTTCTTATATCATAGCTACTCCTGTCTGTTAACGACTATTCAGTGACTAATTCTTTTTTGCCATCTTGAATGGTTTATAACAATCCAGAGGGTCAGTTATAATACCTATTGCCATTTTATGTTCCCTTTTATGTTATTCAAGGCATATTACTTACTAGGCTTTAATTTTAGTTTCAATTTTTTTTTTAAAGAATTCTTTAAAGATAAATAGAATTTAAAATTTTGGGGTACGAATATGGTAAACATAGCAGAAGACTCCCCTTCATACCAGTGGTTACCAGTCATCTTCTAGCTAGAATGGAGATGTCTTCCTGCTGCTAAAATTGCTTTATATTTCCCCAAGACTGTCCTTCATAGTCTCAGTTCTACTCCGGATTTAAACTGCATTGTAAGTTGGAAGAACGCTTGCAAGCTGACCTTATATTTCATTATACTATGTAATTTCAATGTGTTATATAACATCCATTTAATACAGATATAGATTTTAAACAATACAAAATGAAATTCATCAAAAAAAAGTTGAGATTTAAGGATCGAAATAAGAAGCGGTAAGAATAATGATTAAGAATTCAAGTCCTTCTTTTGCCAAGGCAATGACGTCGGTCTGTTTTTTTAGCCATGCTTTCTCATCTGCTAAACTGACGATAATAATACCTACTTCAGGAAGTTGTTATAAGGATAAATGAGATAATGAATATGAAGTATTTAGCATTGTGTCAGACATATGATAGGTGTTCTATAACATTGATGTTAATTAACTTACAGTTATAAAGAATGTATTTTTCTTGCTATATTATAATTTTCATTTTCTAGAATGCACTGTTAGTAGCAATAGATAATACTGTGTTTTAAAATGATAACAACATAATATTACACGATTTCACTGAATGAGTAAATTTACTTTTTACAAGAACATGGTAAATAATTTCCCCAGAACTTTGCCATTGTAGTCTTAATGTGGTTTCCTGCAGTGGCTTGATGTATACTGCAATAATGAGTGTAGAATTAGCATATAAAGCCAGGCCATTTTATACCAGTTCTTACTAGCTTATTTAGTCAAGTGCCAAATGCTGCAATATAAAGGTTCTAGTACATTATCTCTCAAACAGGCAGCAGAGTTCTAGTGAAGTTTCTTTTTAGTCTTTCTATTATTATTTTCCAAGATCTTCATTCAATCCTGATAGCTTTGCCAGTAAAGTCAATATTTTACTCAACCTTTGTATTCCCAGCAGACCTAGCGCATAGCAGATATTTTTGCAAAAACAAACAAACAAACAAATAAATAATGGATATGGACAACGGACCAGTGGTTACCAGAAGGTGGAGGGATAGCAAGGGGGGAGGTAGATGAGGGAAAAAAAATTAAATAATTTCTTTAAATAAATAAATAAATAAATAAAAATCACTCAAAGAATGTGAAAAAAAATGATTTGCAATTTAATACAGTGGATTTAAATGGTATTAGTTTTGTAAAAATGTGTACAGTCTAGTATTTTTGCCTTTTCCCCTTCTACCCCACTTCTAAGTGCTTTCAATGCTTGAATAGGAGAGCTACCATTGCTCATTACCAGGGTGTCGTACAAAGCCCGGAATGTTGTAATCCTCACACATGAGCCATTTGTATACATCCATTACCTTCCTATTTATTTATACACTGGACTCTTTTGAAATATGCTTCAACTTGTAGAAACCACAGAGGGTTCTTTTTAGCGTACTAGTTTAGTAACCTTCAGATTGTCATGCAATCCAAGTGTTCTTTATAGAAACCCTTCAGAATTAACAATGTTATCTCCACTCTTGAGATAAAGAGAAAATAAGAATGAAGAAGTAACTACATATGGAAGGAAAAGAAAAGTTAAAAGATTTAAATCTGCCCAAAAGTGTTTATCTTTCTGTCAAACAGCAGCAATTTGAACTGCAGCCAGTTTTCATATGTAAATTGCTGCCATTCTGTCCTTTTTCCCATGGCCATTGATGAACATTTTCAAAAGGAATTTTTAAAAAACACACACACCAAGACTGGAGTCCCAGGATGGGCTACATAATATGTGAGACACAGTGCAAAATTAAAATGTCAAGCCCCTTGTTCAAAAACAAGAATTCCCAGATGGCAACAGCAGAGAGTAACACTAAGTGCAGGCCCTTGTGTGACTTCGCAGGTCACAGGCCCATAAAGCTGGTCCTGTAAGCTTCCCTGCTTGGGGAGGAGGGTTCCTGTTGACACTTTGCTTAGCAGCTCTTTAGGGTAATTTGCATTTCAGAGCACTTGAACGTGAGAAAGAGCTGAGACTTGAACGTGAGAGAGTAAAGAGCTGTGAACTCTATCATGATCATGCAGTATGATTACTGGTCATTATAAGATGGACAGCAAGGCCATAGGATTAACAATAATGACATAATCCATCCCACAAGTAAGGATTGAGCCCTTGGAGGGTAGAGAAAGCAACGCAGGGAAAATAAGCATTTATTTAGTGTCTTCTTTTTATAGGAGCCATATTGGGCTCTTTTTTTAATATATTATCCTGACTTGTGATGTAAACCACAGAAAGTAATTTTTATTACCCCGTTTTCTATATGAAGAAACTGAGTCTCAGGGATATAAAATAACTTGTTCACAGTCACACAGCAAGTAACCAGCAGTGTGGTGATTGCCTACCTCTGTCTTCATATCAAACCCACGTTCTTTCCATGGATATTGCTACTGTGCCAGCTTATGTCTATCTTTAGGGGCTGATAGCCACAATAAAAGTACAGCCTTGAAAAGCAGGTTTGTGAACACAGTGGGAAATTTAGTCTGGCAGTTTCTGTCCTGTGAAGAAGCTGAACCCTGAGTACACTGAGACCGTGGACCAATTACAGAATACAGAATAAAAAGAGAGTCCTCATTATCTGCTCAAGGTGAAAAAACTCTGTTCTTTACAGTAGGGTAATGCATGGTCACAGAACAAATGTAACTTGTTGGAGATGGATAGAAGATAGCATTTTGATTGCTACAAAAAAAAATAGCTTCTCCTACAGTAGGGGAAAAGCAAAAACAAAAATAAGCAAACAAACAAAACCCTCAAAGATGGGCAGCAGGCTTCATTAAGTACAATGAGAGTCCGTAAAGCATGTAAGGGCCAGCATATTTTAGGGCATTATATTCCAAGCTTCATTCACTCATTCCAGTTTCTTCATGATTTTTCCATGTGTAAGTCTTAACCATACCATTATGCATGTATTTTAAATCTATTATTTTGTATCAGTGTGAATGGATTTACCCTAACTAAAGCACTAACTTTCTTTCCTCAGTCAAGCCACTCATTGTTAAAGCTCATTTGCTTTTCACTATATTCAACTCATATTTATTGAGTACCTTATATGTTCTAGGATCTGACTACCTGGTGTGGGTGGCAGGTAGTAGGTGGGGGAGAAACAGAAGTCAGAGATGAGTGGGACATGGTCCCTGCCTCAAGAGGGCTTCAGAACATAGTTATCATACAATTATAGACTATTCATAGAATGCTGAGAATGCAGGATTGAAGGAGTGCCAAACTTTGCCTGGAGGAAGTCAGAAACTTTATACAAAGATAACCTTGAGTGGAAATGTCTAGACGAATAAGTAGGAGGAGTTCATCAGGCAGATTTGGGAGATTCATCTTACCTGGACCTTGGCTGGATTTTTTTTTTTTAACTATTCTGATCATTAAAGTTTTTGGAATTATCGAATTTAGTTTAATCCAGTGATGGTTATCAGGAAGTTCTCAGATTATTAAGGTTGTCTAGAAACAATCATTTTCTTTTAGGTCTGATGAATCAAATAGTGGAAATAAAACATAACTATAACTTCCTTAAATATTTTGATATATAGTTCTTGTATCGATAATTTAAAATATAGATGTGTTGTGTGCATATGTATTTTTCCCACCCGAATACCTTTTTAATGCAGATTTTATAGAATAAAATGCCAACTACTTACTTACGACATGTGTTTATCAGCTTTTTTTCTTTTTTTGTTTTCAGTGTAAAACTCTTTCTGGAGTCTGTGACCATATCATATCCCTGTCATCAGATCCTCTGGTTTCACAGTCAGCCCACCTGGAAGTGATTCAACTGGCAAACATCAAACCAAGTGAAGGGCTGGTAAGAGATACCATGTTTATCAAAGCCACCATCCCTTAGTGGACTGCTAATGGTGTGGGCAAAGCAGCATCCAAATATGGGAATCCATGAATTTTAACAAACTTTGAACATTTTGGTATTTTTGTCTAGAAGAGTGAAGGTAATAGGAGTTTGTCATGATAAGAAGTTTTATGAAGATAAATGAAGATGAAAGAAAATAAAAAACAGTGATTTCTGAATTACCCTGTTTACTTTGGTAATAATTTGGCTTTTATTGTGTTCTTTCACTCCTTACCAAAGTTCCTTAGGTTTAAAGGAAGTTTACATAAGTTTAATAGTAAGAACCACAGTGTTAACACCCATGCAGGTGGGTGTTTTGTTCGTTTTGCTTTGGTTTGTTCTGCTTTTAATAGGTCTCTCTTCCCTTAGGGTGGGTAAACTAAACAAATGCTATATCCTTTCTAAATCATACCCATTCTTCCCTATAAGATTGAGTAAGCAAGTGGATATTGCCAAAACTAGGCTAACATCCATGAGATGTTAATTTTTTTAAATTATGTAATAATAAAGGTAATCATCTACATTTTGTTCACCTGATTAAAAATTGTATTGCTTCTGAATTTAACCCAAAGGAGAGCTCTCTTTTTTAAGCCTCTAGAAAGAAAGCACATAAAATTAATATTAATGAAGGAAAGACAAAAAATATCTATAAGTATGCTGCCGGTTTCAAAACAGGAAAATAAAATACCAAGAAAGTGGCTGGAGAATATCCTACCTATTACCCAACTATTACATGTTAGCTTGGTGCTACAGTGTTTCTAATTTCTCCCTGTTGAATTTTCCAAGGATTATAATTAATGATATTTTAGAAAACAGAAATTTTGGAAGCTAGCATTAATAATTTATATCAGATAATATGATCTTAAAAATTTCTAAGCAGGTTTAGCTTTTTACGTCATGTTTCTTCTTCAGTTAAATATGTATGTATGTAACTATTTCAGAGGGCAAAGCCTTCATTGGCCACGAGTGATTTTTCAGTTTGAAGCCATTTCTTCTATAGATTGACTTTTCTTCTAATATTTGGTAAATTACTTTTAGGTAACCATACTTCCTCGGGCTTTTGTGGCTTTTATCCGTGTCTTCCTGGGAAGATGGAACTCAGCATATCAAATAGCCAGCAAGCATGTCATCATCATAACTTATAAGTGTTAAATCTAACATTAATTAGGTTTAAGAGCTTATTTCTAACATTTATAAACTTATTCAAAGTAATATTTATGGTTTTTAGTTATTACTTATTCCTTTTGGCTACCTTTACAAAGTCCAGTTTTATTTCAAGCACCTTTCGACCTATAGAATTAAAGATTTTCCTTTCTACATCCCTTTCCGTAGTTATGAAGGAAGGGGAGCTCTCTAAGCTTGATTTGTAAAGTGGGAAATTATCAGCCAATTACTATGTCGTGTTAGACTAGGAGTCAGGACACCTGGATACAAATCACTTACATAAAATATTGCTGTGAATGTGATCTGGGGGAAGTGGGAGAGTAAATTTAATTTCCTTGGCCTTGATATTTTCATCTGTAGAATTTGGGGGCCAGGAAGGCTGGACTAGATCATCTCTAAAGCTCCCTCTAGCTCTCTGAGTCTATGGTTCTAAGGATGGTATGGTTCTGAGAAAAGAGCCTGATTTTATTTTTCCCTCTAATTTCCACTGATATCATGGGGAAAAAATAAACACATGAAGTGAGTCAACACAAGGCTAATTATTGGACTTTATGAAATCTTGATTTTTTAAATGAAGTTATAGCCCTGGACAGGCCTTTTATAAAGCTTTAAATTTGAAAAAAATAGTTCTGGGTCTGCTCTTTGGAATAGTCATGAACTTAAAATGCTAGGAACCAGATTCAATTAAATAGTCTGGGAAAGACTGAGAAAAGAGAAGAAATGAGTGCTTACCATTTGCCAGGCATTTTCCTCACAACTCTATAGAGTAGGTATTAATTTTCTCATTGTGCGAATGAGAAAATTGGAATCACAAGTCTTCATCAATTTGCCCTGCATCATATATCGGTAATACACAATAGAGGCAGGGTTTAAGCTGAGGTAAATCTAAATGAATACATCTGAACAACGCGTGTTCCATTATCCCACATTTAAACTTGGAATTGCTAAAGGGAGATACGAGAAGTTTAGGAGGATGACTTTAAAATTTGAATTACATGTCCTCCTGCTGTTTGACCCTATCTCAGAGGTGAACAAGTGATCAGATATAGTTCTGTAGACTCTTCAGTATTCAAAAGATGATTAGTTTGAAGCTCATCCAAGCAATTTTTTTCTTCCAGAGAAATTCAGTTTTAAAGGACAATCGGCAGTACTTTATTGGGAAGATATTTCAGAGGCAGGAAAAGAAACAACCAAAATGTTGAATATTCATAAAAAAGAGCTAACTACAAAACTATTTCTTATGGTTTATATTAAAGGGGAGATGACTAAAGAGAAATTTTACATGACTTATTCAGGGTATCATTTTAAAAATCAGCCACCTTTAAGTTTAGTCAGTCGCATATGAATAAATAGATTTGAGGATTTTGGTAACATTTAGCATGTGCTTAGCCATAGGAAGTGTCCAAATGGTAAATGAGTGAAATAAATAGAAAGATGTGGGAGAATACCAAGCTTTAGTGAGGTTTAATTAGCTTAGAAACATCTGCAGAAAGTCTTCTGCCAGTTTCAAAATGGAGGCTCTCTCATAGACAAAGGGTAGCTACTTTGTTCTTCCACTGATAAACTGGATAAATTGTTCATCAACTGTCTGCTTAATTTGTAAAATTTCCTAGGACCTTAGCATTATAAGGAATGGTGAAGAATGTGCTTAGTTATGATGAAAAATATGAAACTAGTTTCTGAAATGCTTTTAAACAATAAAAATGAGCAGAAAATTAAAGAAGGAAAATGAGTGCTATTAGAAAGTATCTAAACTAAATCAGAGCCAAGAGATCAGTTGAATAGAGAATAAGGGGCTGGTGGGGACATCCTTGAGGAAGGAAATCTCTTGGCCTCAGAGAGTTCTTTTGCTATTTAGGCACTTGGACTATCTCCAAATATGCCTTATTTCATTGACTTGACTGTGAGGTTGCTTTGACTCCCATTGGTTAACCAACGTTTGGAGAGAGAGCGAAGCAAATGTCATTTTGGCAAGCTGAGCAGGAGAGAGGGAGCTGTTCGAGTCAGCTCCAGAATTAATTAATTGGTTTCAATTAATTAATTAAGGAAAGAATGAAGGTTTTGATGAAATGGAAGCCCAGATTTGTCTCCGTTCCAGAAAAAGAGCCATTTGAATTACATGTCCTCCTGCTGTTTTACCCTTTCTCAGAGGTGAACAAGTGATCGGATGTAGTTCTGTGGACTTTTCATTATTCAGAAGATGATTAGTTTGAAGCTCATCTAAGCAACTTGTTTCTTCTCTTAGTTCTTTTGGTGCCTGACTTTTGGCCATTTTTCTCATTAGCACTACCAGAGGGAGATAAAAAGGATGATGATGTTAATTTTGATTATTAAAAGTAGTTATAACAAATGGCTGATTGAAGTTAGAAATGAAAATATTGCATAAAACAAAATATCTTCATTCTTTGTGGCATTTTAAATATGTGCTTTATTTCTTTTCTATTACTCATAACAATGAAGTCGCTAGACTTGAACTCTATACGTAGCTAGATCCTTCTTTATTTAAGCATTTTAAATATTTTATCCATCTGAAAAAAATAGCTTTAACCTAAATCATATAACATTTAATTATGTATAAATAATGATGAGATCCTCTTCCTATAACTAATAGATACTTGCTTTAGTTTACAATTGCCATTTTTAAAGTTCCTGGTATGTACAATTACACACAGATTTTATTTCCAGAGTAATAACTAGATTATCTCCATGAGTTTTTATTAACTCAATGACTATAAGGTTTATCTTAGGATACTAGACTTTCTCTATGACTTAATCATTTGAGATTGTTTAGAGCTCTTTTAAAACACCTTAATTCATAATCAGTAATGCACAGTGTTAAAAGAAGTGTGGAGAGAAATATAATCAACTTCAGCTTATAGTTGTCAGAAGAGATGGGTGATTAAAGTAAATTTGTAAAATATCAAACCCAGTTACTCTTTATAACCACATTGCACATAATAAAGAGGTCTTAGTATTTTAGAATAGATGTTAAACAGATATTTCACTTTAATATCTATAGTTGCCAAATGTTATATTCTAATAAGAAAAGCAAAGATATACAACTCTCCTGTTAATAAACCAATAAATCGGGAGCCTAATGGTTGAGAGTGTGGTCTGGAGTTCTACTGCCTGGGCTAGAAACTTGGCTTCACCACCTTGGGCAGACCCCCAGCTTCTCTGTGCCTCAGTTTCCTTATCTCTAAAACAGAAGTAATGATAGTTTCTACCACACAGGCTATTGTGAAATAAATGTAAAACACTTAAAACAGTCTCTGGCACATTGTAACAAATAGATATTAGTGATGACGGTAACAAATAGTGATGAATGATGATTGTTTTGTATGTCCAAGCAATATGTATTGTTTCTTTCACTGTCTTTTTCTACTCTATTGTCTAACAATCTTTCTATGTAAAAGACTAAAACAAAATTTAATGTTTAGCTCTTACAAATATACTTTAAGATCTTGTTTTAATTTGATGTCATTTTGTTAATTCCTGGGTGGGGGAGAGATGATTGCAAGGATCTTGTCCTCTTCTGCATTCTATAATAGCATCATTATATTTACCTTTCAATAAATAATGGAATAAATATTAACTTCAAAAGTAAGTATGTTATACATTTGTCACCAGTGTAAGGTTGAATATTACCATACAGTTGTAACCAATTTCTTAATTAATTTCTATTTGTACTTGTATTGAGGTTAGTTATTTATTTATATAAAGCGATGAAGTTTCACTTAAGAAACTAGAGTTTACAGGTAAGTGATCACCTTTTAAAACATTCATTTTGTTTCACATTAGAGATCCAGGTTCAGCCATTTTTAGAAGTGATACCAACATTTTGGACATATGACATTATTGAAATGGCTTTTCAGAATTGAAACCTACCCAGTGACTTCTTAATAATTGCATTCCATGAAATTTACTATTTTTTGTTTTTATTTCTTACTTGTTTCAGTGAAAACATATACATTCAGGTATCTAAATATATAATTAACATAAAGGTATGGGAAATTAATGTTATAGTAATTGTCTACTTTATATAAGTGCTTCAATATATGCTTTTTCTGATGATATTGTTGATTATGTTAAGTTCATTATATTTCAGACTTCGAGTTTGTTAAAATTAGCTTTGTTTTATTTTTGAAATGAATATTTGAAAATGCAAAGCACTTTTATAGGTAAAACTGGGGTAATTTTTCCCCAAAGAGAATTTAAAGTAACAAAATCTTCCTTAGAGAATTAAAAAGGCCATTTTCTGAATCATCAATTTTGTTTTTTCTTATTTACTTAAATAAAAATATTTTAATATTTAAAATGTGAATAGTTCCTTATGATATTTTTTCCTTTAAAGTCTTATAATTTAAAGTTTTCATTTGTTCATAAAGCTTGCACAATTTCAGGATTGCTGGATAATCTTTAAACTTTAATGAAGCTTTCTCAAAATGGCTTTATTTAAATGGAAAATTGAATCTCGCCCTCCTTACTGAAAGGAGGAGTTGCCATGCATTACCTCTTAGTTATTGGTATAGAGATTATTGGATTTAATTATTAAAATTTCATCAATAAGAAATAAAGGCAGAAAATGCAGGATACCACAAAAGAGCAGGAGAAAAAAAATTATACTAACAGTATCTTGTTACTCTTCTATATCCAGTTAGTTGTAGTGGAAGCGACTCTGTAGAAGTCTACTTTTTATTATATAATATGTATCAAATATAATAAGTTAATAAGTATCGATATTTGAATTTTTCATTGTAACTTTTGTTTTGCCACAGAACACATAGTGTGGACTTTTGTGGGGAGTGAGGTGGGTTCTTTCTTCAGGGTATTGAATTAAGATGCTGCATTTTACAAGTTTCATAGGCAATTCACTTATCAAGTAGTTATTTGATTAAGCTATGTACAAATTTTAGAAACCAGAGCATTCAGGTAGTTTAAAGACAGCATCATTAAATCATGGATTCATCCTTGGAGCATGTGGCAATTTTAATTGGATAGGAAAATATTTTTTGTAAATGAGGTTATAATGTACTTGGAAACATTTCAAGTGGTTCACTTTTTTTTTTTTTCTGATGCTGTCTTTTTCTTAGGGTATGTATATTAAATCAACATATGATGGCCTCCATGTAATTACTGGAACCACAGAAAATGTAAGTATTATAACATTTTTAATTTTGGTGTGTGTTTTTCCTTTTATTGTTAAACAACTTATATATCTCCATGATTGAGGTTGACTTCTGAGAGCATGAACTGATGAAGAGATAAAACTAAAATGACATATTAAGTTAGTAAGGGCTGGTTTGAGGAGAATTTCAGTCAGTTTATTGAGTTTAGAATAGCTATTTACTTAAAGTAAATCAGATGTTTTCTGTTCACAGCAAGAGATTTATCTTTGTTAAGTATTTTCTGGTTCATGACAAGTTATTGTGACATCTAAAAGAATCTACTTCCATCTGTCAGATAGTTTATTTATATTAAGAAACTTAGCTCATGTAAGAAAAAAAAAACATCAGATTAAGTCATACTTTCTGACTACTTGTATAATACTAATATAATTCAGCTTAAGTCAGTGGAGAGGGGCAGCATACTCAGTGGTTTTCACAGTGAGGCCCTCCCTGAACCAGCAGTATCAGCCTCCCTTGGGAATTCGTTAGAGATGCAGATTCTTGAACCCCATCCCTGACCTACTGAATCAAAAACTATGGAGACCAGCCTATGTGAGAACCACTGTAAGCAGTGGGTCAGAATCCCTTGGCCTACGTCGTACAGCAGTTCTGCAGCTCAATGGCAGTGTAATTTTTGGCAAATGACTCGCCCTCTCATTACTTTAGTTTCCTAAACTGTAAATTGGAAATAATATCATCTGCACTACATACCTTTCTAAATCGTTGTGAAAATAAAATGATCTAGACAAACAAACAAACAAACAAACACAAACTCATAGACACAGACAACAGTTTAGTGGTTACCAGAGGGAAAAGAAGGAGGAAGGGGGGAGGTAGATAGAGGTAAAGGGGGTCAAATATATGACGACGGAAGGAGATTAAACTTTGGGTGGTGAACACACAATGCAGTATACATATGATGTATTATTGAACTGTACACTTGAAACCTAAATAATCTTATTAACCAATCTCACCCTCAATAAACTTAATTTAAAAAAAAAACTTTTTAAAAATTTAAAAAGAAAATCAAATAAGCTAATAAATATGAAAGACTGCATAAGAGTCACAGAAATGTGAAGTGATTATGTTGGGCATTAACACGATCAGTATGATAGATTTGAATAGCATAGTAAATCATTATCCCTGCATTTGCTTGTCCCGGATTCCCATCCTACTCTTTTAAAGAGGTGCTGAGCTTTGAATTTTTTTTCTTTTAGAAATTCTGACAAATTGCATGTTTATGCTGTATTCCTTCAAAGAAGACTGAGGAGGAATTACTTAATCTCAAGTTGTTAATCTCAACATTTTACTAGCATTTTCTTTTAAAAATAATCAACATTCTTATCATCTAATTTTCCTATTACTTTAATCATTTATTGATTACTCCTCCCCTTCCCCCCTACCCCAGCTTCTCATGGTTTCTTGTGAATGGTAAAACACATAATAATATATTGCAGTTGGATTGCTGTACTGGCTTCACATTTGGTATTAAATATAAGAGTTATATGAGATCAAGAATATCATTTAAATGCATGTCGTGAACTACTTAAAATTTATAAATGCAGTAAGATACTGTAAACTATACTCTTGTCATTGATGAATCACTCCTTTGATCATTCATTTACTCATTTGTTCATTTTAACAAACTTTTGTTCATGTCTGCTATGTTTCAAGCATGGGGCTAGATTATTGAAAGAATTTAAAAATTAAATTAGCTTGTTGCCCTTAAGGTGTGCAAGCTGGGGTTTAACTGTGTAAATAGATTGTAACGTTTGCGTAGATGGACAAAGGAAAGAATAGTAAATGCTGCCAACTGAAATCAGAAGGAATCACAGAAATTGTGATTTTGAACTGTTTCTTGAAGAATTGGTAAGAATGTTATCCCTATATTGTCTAGGATCTGTAAAAGAAAGTTGAGCGCTACACATTGATCATTTTAATTACTCAGTAATATTTAATAAATTGACAAGCAATCAAAGAAAGATTGATTCTGTGAGTAGTTCATATATGAACCAAATATTAATAGTTCATCATTTAATTCTTTTTTCTTGAAAATATTTTATCTTTGGTACCCTTTGGTACTCATTTATCATTAAGAGGTCTGTGTTGAGTCTTAGTAAAGGTGCTCACTAATGTGGATAAGTTATTTTACTTTGCTGTAAAGTATAGCAAATAATTTTATTATAAATTTTAAAACTTGTTGAATTGAGGTTAATATTGTTTCAAGACTTCTTTGTTTTTGAAGTAATGGGAAATGGAAATGAATAAAAAATAAAGGAGCTGGAAATCATTTTTAAAATAAATCCTATTCCAGTGTCTCGAAAGTAGCATTTTACTTTTTAGACTCCATCACGGTATCACTCTTCATTAGCTTTCAATAGATACTAATGAATAAATATTACAGTATTTGTAGTTGTATTTGATAGATAAATTAACACACATATATAAATACAGAAATATATTTTCATTAAAACATTTTCTATATATTCAAAAGTCCATATGCATTACCATTAAAGTGTATAATAATGTGTGTGATCAATAATCAGTAGTCACTAGAAGAAAAATAAAGAATAGTATTTTAAATTCATTACCCATACCTACAATATTATAAAATGTCTATCTTTAACCTCATTTTAGTTTTCTAAAGACTTCATAAAACTTGTCAACATTAATTTCCCAAAGTTTTATTTTGCTTGTTTGTTTGTTGTTGTTGTTTTTTAATCTCCTATGAGAATAAAGGAAAAAGTGGTAAAATTGTTACCTCCTTTGGAAATTTCATTTTCATTTATTTAGTGTGGTTTTGTTTGCCAACATATTACACTGTATGAAACATAAGAAATAAGAAGCATAAGAAATAAGATGTTCTTATAATTAGACATTTAGAGAGAGAATGTTACATAATGTAACTTAAACTAATGGCCGTTCATCTTTTAATTTACTTTCCTCAGTTATTCAGAATTGATGGTATTAATGATGAAATGAATTAGGAACTTAATCACTAGTTGACAGAGCTTTTATATTGATTATAAGCATGTGCTTGAAAATACTTATTGGCTGAGGTTAATGTGAATTATTTGTATCAAATAGAAAGGTTCAAGGTAAAAAAAAATAATGTTTTAAATTGTATTTTTGAACCACTTGCCCAGTAGAACCTAATAGGGTTGTCTGCATAAAGTTTGCAAAGGGTAATATCAATTATCATTTTCCTTTAATGTTCTCAGAAACATTTTGGTCTTTTATAATATCTATATGTTGTTTTGCATTTCTACTTTCTGTCATTAGTTATACCTAGAATACAAACAGTATGTTAAATACTAGTAACCTTTTTTGTTAGCTTAATTCCTTGAAGATTGTAATTAAATCATCGCTCTAATTTAAAGAGGTGAATTTATTGTAGTGTTTCAGAGAGAGGAAATGGCTGATAAAATTTATGTTCTTTATCATTTCCTTTATGTTAAATTTAGTCACCTGCAGATCGGTGCAAAAAAATCCATGCTGGCGATGAAGTGATCCAAGTCAATCATCAGACTGTGGTATGTATAATTACCTTACGAGTCAGTGGGAGGAACTAATATAAAGATTTGCTAAAGTTTTATAAAGATACCAAGGAAATAAAATGCCTGTTTGTGTATAAAATAGTTAAGTAACCTTTTGAAAAATAACCAAATAACTTTTCTTCTTAATTATTTAATAGAATATAAGGCATAGTTTTAAAATAACATGAGAAAATATTGGTGGTGGCTGAGGTTAGATATGCATTTCTATATGAACAGGTGTAGAATAATATTATATATCCCATGATTTGGGATACTAATTCTGGAATATAAATTAAAGTGATGATGCATACAAAATTGACCTTTTTTGTATGACTTTTAAGTTTTATTTTACAAATTATTGAATTACCTAGTTGATATATTTTGTAACAGCATACATTCATTCATCTACTTTAACACTGATAGTGTCTGGTAGATTGATTTATTTTAAATGTCGACCTAAACATTTTTTAAAACTTTAATAGTTGAATTACCTCTTCATTTCCCAAAAGAGGACTACAGTGTTGGTTTTAAAACTATTGCACTTAACTAAATAAGTTCATAAAATTTTCTTGTTTTATGAACCTCACGAATCCCTTTCTAAGCTAAGAATGACATAGGCATTCTGTGCCTATGGTAGATTTTCAAGGACTATTTTTCTTAATTTTAGATTTAGAAAATGTACATCATATGATCTTTGTTTTGGTCTATTTTCTGTCTCAGTTGATTCACTTTGTTCTATCTCTGCCAAAATAAATGTATTGTCTAAAAAAATGAAGTTAAAATAATCTGATTATTAATATGATAATCCTCATTTGAAAAAATGCTTTTATTTTGATAAATATTCTACTTGTAGCTTGGTAACTCTTCAGAGTGATTAAAAAGAAAGGCCGTAGTTTAGGGGTAAGACAACTTGCATGAAAAGTCTGATCTTTCTCAGTGATTCTGATCTTCAGGCAGAAGCCATTTTAATTTTTGCTTTGAATAAACTGAGAAGTTTGTGATATTTTGGAGAGGCTCCTGAACACTAATAATTAAACTTACAATGTTCCTTCAGTGAGTTCATTATCTAAGTGAATAAAAGTTAATGAAAGTTTAAAAAATTAAACATGTGGGCGTAAGGTTAATAGGAATTAATGCGGAATGTTGCTAATTGATGAAGCCTTTTCACACTATGACAGTTTTGATGATGAGAAAGTTCTCATTACTAGAAACTATATAAAGTGGTTGTCCTGATTAAAGTTTCTTGTCCCCTAGGATGAGGATTTGGGCAGTGGGTTAAAGCAGCTGCTTCAGTTGACAGGCAGCTTCTCTCTCTTCTAATGTTCATGTTGCCTCCATTTCTCCAATGTGACCTTAACAAACATAACACCTGTTGGATAATTGGACCAGTTTCCAGTTGGTCAATTCTAAGAGGATAGAAATTAGCCCCTAATGAAAACTAAAACATTTTAAAGGCTACTCTTTGTGGAGCTAAGATTCTGGTGTTTATCAAATGAAGATGAAGGTCTTTATAGAGACTACAAGTGAACTAATAAAATCTATATAGATTGGTGCTGATTAAATACTGTGAGAATGTGTAAATACATCCTTACATCACAAGACTATTCTAAAATATTGAAAACTACACAGAATAATGGTTGGGGAAACTTGCTTCCAGTTTTTGCTCTGAAATTGATTTATGTCATTGAGTCATGGTAACTTTTTAAGCATTGGTTTACCTTTTTATAATATTAATAACCATAGCCAAAGTTACTGAGCTCTTACAGTGTGCCGAACACCATATTAAGCACTTTACTTATTTTATGTCATTTACTCCTTACAATAATCCTACAAAGAAGGTATATGTGGAAATTGAGACTCGGAATGATTATTTAACTCATCCATAACTCAAAGCTCTCTGACTCTAAGGCCCATGCTCTTACTTCAGTTTTGTTATACTCCCTTCCAAAACTCAAATTATAAAACTATCAAACAAAAGGGGAAGAATTCTAACAATCATGTAAGTAAATCTCAGGATTCAATGAGAAATTGAGTGAGGCCAAGGGTAAGAGAAAAAGAAAGGAAGAAATAAATTACATAACTGGGGTAGTGAATCGGCTAAACTAAAATTAGAAATGGAGTTGAAATTTAACTTTACTGTCACTTCCTTACTCCTTTCTTTTGGATAAATAAGATGTTTCAAACACCTATCACAATGCCAGATATACATTAGGAGCTGAATAAAAAACAACTTCCAACCTCCCTTCCTCCCTTTTTTACGTGCTACAACAGTTGGTCCAATTGAAGTCCTATTTCGTGGCAGACTGTTACTAGAACCTACAAATTGATTTTGGACGATAATAGAGACATTCTCTGACAGGATAATAGGTTGAATTCCATGAAAAGTAGCCTTCCTTAGTAATATGATCAATTACCAGATCTTCTTTGTGTTCAAGTGAGAGGCATATTTGTGCAAGAATGGTGCATTTCATAAAATGCAGGCTGCTCTGCCCTCTTTTTCTTGCTGTAGCCTGCAATGTGGTCTGTACAGTGCTTTTAATTTCTTACTGGACAATATGCAGAGATGGTGAAATGGAAATTTTCTGAGTTTTGTTACTATGAAAGATTTGGTAGGTAGATAAATTAGTTGAAACAAGTATAAATTATTTGTAATCTGCGATTTCCCCTTCTATTCCTACATTCATTGCCAGGGACATTAAAGGTTGGTTATGATATAATAATTACAATTAAAGCATGGCCTAATACAGTTGAAATATGTATTGAGTATTTTAATTCAGTAATTAGTTGACCAGAATAGTGAGATATTGTCGATATTATTCTATAACAATTTAGACTCAATAATGAAAAGAAAAATGTTCAGTCTTATATTTTAAATGTTAATTAGTCCAGTCAGTATTTTTCTATAATTCTAAAATTTCCTACTGCTACAGGTAGTAATGTACAATATAAAATCTGATAACTATTATTATTTTAAAATACATAGAAAAGCAATTTGAATTTTTTCCCTAAGAATCTGAGAAAGTTGAGTGAATCACAGATGAATTCAAATACTATTTTTTGAAATTGCTAGTATGGTGTATCTTCAAGATTTCCAATTAGATGTGTATGTTTCGAGTTCGCTCTTTTTCAAAAAGGTATACTTTCTTATTTGAAATGAAACTAGAAGTTTTATGTCCTTTTTCATGTTGCTATATTTTTTTATTATAAGTGGCTTTTAAGCTTTTCAAATGAACATACTTCTGTGGCTGAGAAACTGTGGCTGCCAGGTAGGAAGAAGAAAAAATCATGAACATCCAAGCAAAGCAGACTGAGTCCTATTGCATGTCTTCCCCGCCAGTGAAGATCCAACTCCTCAAAGGCTGCTTCAATCTCCCAAGATTTTTTGCACTTCATCTGCCACTACATCCCTCTCTCTGG
Organism: Pteropus alecto; assembly: GCF_000325575.1. Taxonomy (NCBI): domain Eukaryota; kingdom Metazoa; phylum Chordata; class Mammalia; order Chiroptera; family Pteropodidae; genus Pteropus; species Pteropus alecto. The sequence continues at coordinate 2,156,281 of NW_006435837.1, read as the reverse complement.
GAGATACCTCGGCATAGTTCAAATCAGCAACTCTGCCCTCATGATGCACTTTTAACACCTTTTTTTTTTTTTTTAGCTGATGAGACTATTTATAGTCATCTATTTGGGCATATTCCTAATGAATTTGTTAAATTTCATGTTATTACTAATTTTGGTATATGAGTGTTCTAAAAATTCTATCCATTCTAAAAATAGATATTTTCTTCTTAGGAATATCAGTTGAAAAGAGTGGGATATGTGATGGTTGAATCCAGCATTTGGAAAAATTTCCTTTTATTTTGTGTAAATATTAAAACATATTCACTATTGCTTTGGAAGGTCTTCTGGAACTTGGTGACTACATTCTGTCAAGAAATGTTTTGATAGATGTCTATAAAGGCTACTGGAATGGAAAATAACTAGGTTGGGATAGTCAAAAAGAAGATAGACTGCAGCAAATAGGATGTAGGGTATTGATTAGTGAGAAATGGAAGATGGGTACTATAAGCTAGCAGGTTCTGTCCTCCCCTCCTCAAATGCTAGATATTGTTGAACAGGACTTGAAGGTGATGGGGAGAGGGAGAAACAAATTAAAGGACTATTGAGTCATCTGGAAAGGTCATTCTAACTTCATTTACGTAATCCTCAGAAGCGTCTCCCTTAATTCTCTTTTTCTTACTTCTAGTCTCTCCTTTTTGATGCTATCTTCACTCTCTTGTTCCTTCAACATAAGAACAGTAGAGTGTTGTTTAAAAGGGATGACAGCATAATCAGAATGGATGGAGAGCGTGGTGACCCATTAAAGCCCAGCTTTCCCCTTCCCTCTCAGGCTCACACCCTGCTCCTGGACTTCAGCGGGAAGGAGCCACTGATTGAGTGGAATCAATACCACGATATTGGCTAACATCAGATGTGCTTTCTCTTTTTTTAATTTACTAAATTGTTGTCTTTATTTTTTAGATTTTTTTCCTCTAATTTCATTTTCTATTTTCTTACTATCTTCATCTCTTCTCGCTTGACTATTTCTCTCCAGTTCTTTTTATTCTCGACTATTTTTTTTCTGTTCTCGTTTCTGAAAGAAGAAAGTATTTATCTTGTAATTTTCTAAAATATTGAAAACTGAGATCTCAAATGGCAATATCTCTGATGTACCTCACATCTTATTCCTGTAAACACAAGATGTTATTGGAGTACAGAGATTAACCATATTAACATGGTGTTTAACGTATTGCTTAATAAGTGGTTATGATAATATCCTAAAATAACTTTGTTGGGATTCTAAGGAATTGGCATTGTAAAAGAGAGCAAGTAAATTGTCCTCTTTTGGAAGGGAAGAAAAATCACGAAGAGACATTTACCAAAAATTAAAGGAAACAATGCATCATAGGTTTTAGTTACTAATAGTAATATTTTATTCCAGATTCTATCTTATATAGTGGGTAGTTTGAGATGATCATAGATTTTTTTTTATTTTACATTGAACATTGGAGATATGAGAATGTGTAGAAACTGGTTTTGAAGTGCTATATATTGATATAAACAATACATTTTATTTTGCCTAGAGAAATCAATTCATTACTTTATTATCCAATATAATATTTAATTATTATTCTGTTATAAAACTAAAATTTATATAAAGTCCTTATATAAAGGAGATTAGGTCGTATGATGCCTTAATAATGGTAACTTCCTATTAACCAATTTATTTCCTCTGCAGATCTCTGCATCCTGATTTGTTTCTTTCTTATTGCGAAAGTCTTACTAGCTTCACCAGGAAAAGAGTAATTGCTTTTAAAAATGGTTACTCTAATTTATTTTTATTATTAGGCTACAGCTTTCAATGTCAGCATACAGTTAATATGATCTGGTTATTTTACATGGAACTTTAAAAGATGTCCTTATAAGTGATTATTTTGTATGTTTAAAATGTGTCTATTGGCTGATGTTCTTACCTACTCTGGCTTATTAAGTGTACAACTCATTTACAAGTCAATGTCAATAACCGAAGCCCTTTTTCTACCCACTATCAAAAAGGCAAAGGTCAGCCAGTCACTATTGCCTAGTTTACTTTCTGTCCTGGTGATGGGGGAATTAATAGAAAACATTTAGCTGGCTGATGAATATAAAAAATTTTTGCATGAAAGGGAAACATATTAGAGCACCATAAAATAGTAAATTCAAGTGAAATCTTAAATTGTTAATAATCTTAAATTCTTTTTATGTTATTTAGCCCTAGGATTCAAATATAGATTTCATCCACTAAATTAACATTCTGATTAGCATGGTGGCTGAAAGTTTATGTAGTCACTGATTAGTTTTACATTCCCTCTCATCTTCTTATCCTAATACTAGGCAATAAAGGATTGTTTTTTTTTTAATGAGACAAATGGCAGAGAAAGTTCATTATGGCCCTATTTAGAGCGGACATTGAATTACCTTTTTTTGTCTGAATTGTTGGATTTCTGGTAAAACGATTTCTAAAGATAACTTCTACAGTGAAAAGTATTTACAGCCATTATGGAAGTTCTTAAACTAATTTTTTTTTATTAATAAAGATTTAGAATGCTGTTTATTTATCTATCTATATGCATATATATACATACTTTGGTTTTGTTTTGATAAATATGACTTTTATTGCAGTATTTGCTAATATTTTCAAATAAACACATATTTGTTAAATGTATACCAGTAAATGACATAAAAATTTTCATAGCAAAGTTGTAAATTTTTAAGCATGATGCTTTTTGAATTTTAGGATTTTGGTTATTTTTTAAGTACTTCTTTCATTTGGATTCCTAAATTACATTTAAGCATGGGGTTTTTTTTCACATATATATCTATGTTTTCTTTATTCTTTCCCAGAATTCTTATTAATAGGCAAACAAACAGAGACTCATGGACATGGACTATAGACTAGTGATTACCAGAGGGAAGGGGGTAGGGGAGGAGGGGGTAGGGAAGTGGGTAAAGAGGATTAAATATATGGTAGCTGAAGGAAACTGGACTTTGGGTGGTAATCACACAATAGAATATATAGATATCAAATTATAATGTACACCTGAAAATTATATAATTGTATTAACCAATGTTATACCAATAAACTTAATTAAAAAAATAAGAACTATAGATTTTTAGATAACAATCCTTTGTTTCATTCCTTAGCTTTGGGAACTAGGACTCTTCTTTTTATTTTAAAATACACGTATTTCCAATATCTTTGCAAGAAGAACATAAATGAAATATAGGAAGGAATAGCTGAAATGTAATGATTTCCAAATATATGGAAACACAAACCTGTATTATTAGGGTTCTTTTAAAATGTGTTATTGATTTTTGGGGAGAGTGAGGTTCTGTGGTGTACTCAAAGATTCACTCCCACAGCCTTTCACTCTGATGTGTTCTTCCTCCATGGACCCCTTAGCGGAGGCTTTCAGACTCACATAATTTTATGTTTCGAAGAAATTAAAGAACCCCATGAATGATGATGAAATAAGAATAAAATTTGCTTCAATTCAGTTTTCCATAGCATATACAAATGTAAACCATAAAGCCCTCAAAATAGACCTTTGGCCTTCAGAGACTGCAACATTATCAAATGCCATAGTGAAATGGAAGAAAGTGAAAGAGAGCTGTGTGTTGAAGATGCTAAACTTTACCCATAGTTTTTGAATCAGCTTGACACTGAAGTAGAGACATCAGTGATACAAAGGTTGCACTTACTATAAGTTATAGGTAACTGGAGATAATGCACATAACAGGATATGGAAATATATCACGTTTGGTGAAAACTATATGGGTGATCCATAAAACTTAAAGCAAAAAATTATGATTATTATTTTCTTTCTCCCATGAACTTCCTCATGAGTCAATAAAGAAATTCTGATTTAGCCCTCAGAAGTTCTTGGTTATGGAGAAAAAGACTTCAGGAAGATGGTATGCAACAGGTGGGGGAAAAGTACTAGCTTCTTGTAGTGCTCAAGTTCACTTTCTCTCTTAGACTCCCTATCCATATTTAGCAGTGAGAAAATATGTTCTCTGTGCTTTCTTTTTAAATGTAATATCCACATACATTATATATGTGACTGTGAAATTCACATGAAAATATTAATTACTAAAACATGTAAATTCAAATTGTGAGTAGCTCAACATGGTCCAGGTTTTACTGTAAAATTAAGCTACATAAAAAACAAGTGCCTTAAAAAATGCCTTAAAAATGCCTTAATTGTAGTCTTATTTCACTGGATCAGTGCCTTTTAAAGTTAAGGACCATGTGAAATGAAGAGTGCTTCAATGAATAAAGATGTAAAAGTATGGAATTTTTTTCTTAATGAAAATAAAACTTTTAATTTCCATATTTCTTTTTTTCAAGTGCTTGTTCCTTTTATCTTCTCCCAAGATAATCTCTTCTAGTCATGTTTGTAAAAATATCAATTCTAAGGTTTTATTTAAAATAGATACATGTTGGGACATTTCTGAATACTCCGAATTACCTGTTTAAATTACTTTATGCTGGAATTTAAAATCACTTTTTTTTGCATATATTTACTTAACCAAATGTGTACCTTTCAGCTTATATTCCTTTATATTTGAACCATGGGTAATTAGTTCTATTCATTAAACAAATGATTGCGGAAGAGCAAAATTAGGATATCTCCAAATAAACTGTAGGTCAATATTATAAGAATTTCTTATTAGTATTTCGTGGGAAAAAAAAATTTAGGTGAAGGTGAAGTTTGTAGATTGGTACTCAAGATTTAGTAGTTCTAGGATCTTTGAAAGATATTGTATATCAAAATTCATTACTTCAGAAATGTTTATAACTGCCTGACATTTCCTCCACATAGCTCGTTTTGCTGAAGTGGCATCAAATGTTGAATTTATTAGATACTTCAATAACTTTTTAATAATACAAAGGAACAGAACACTAATAAATATCTCAGGACCAAAAACTTTGGCAAAAACAGTGCCATCAGTCGCACTGTGATGAGTGGTTTATTGAATTAAGTCTCTTCAGTGCTTTTACAAAGAGCAGAAGGGCATTTGGGTATAGCGTGACTCATATCATCAGACATTCATATAGGCACAACTCAAATCTCTGGAACTTCCTTTGTGAAGAGGTATCATTTATACACAACAGCCTATGAGTAAGAGTGTGAATGCACAGGAGCGTGTGTAAATGTTAAGGAATTGTTACTTTGTCTTGTGAAGGATAATAACTTTGAAAATATTTTTTAAATGGCCTATCTTCCTGCCTTTAGGTATAGAGGTGCTTTCTTATAACTCCAAATACAAATAGGCATATTTATGCCTATTTGTAACTCTGACTACTTGGGACCATAGAGTAGGGAGTCTTTTCATATGTTGGTCAAATAATTACCAACTGTTGTTTGGAAATCAGATAGGCTAGGGAAAGTCCTAAAGAGGTCACAGACAACTTCTTCCCTCTATGTATCTAGAAGAAAGGAAGTCTCATCTCTTTAGCACCAACCCCAAAGCCTCTTGTGCACCTAATCCAGACAACTCATTTTCAAGGACCTGCCCACTTATGTTGCCTTTCATCTAGGAACCTCTGGTGTCTGCTTCATCCTGATAAAAACAGTTACATGCCCCATCCACAAGAAAGCAGAACCCCTCTGCTTTTCAAAAAAAAATGTTTTAATTAGAATTGACATCCAATATTATTTTATATTAGTTTCAGGTGTACAGCATAGTGGCCAGACATCTGTACAATTTATGAAGTGACTCTCCCACCCCCGACCAGTCCAACACTCACCCAACACTACACAGTCACCACAGTATCATTGACCATATTCTCCATGCTGCACTCTATACCCCCATGACTGTTTTGTAACTACCAATTTGTGCTTCTTAACCCTTCACCCCTTTCACCCAGCCCCCTAGCCCCAATCCCATCTGGCAATCACCATTTTGTTCTCTGTATCTATGAGTCTGTTTTCATTTTGTTTGTTCATTTATTTTAGAACTTCTCTGCCTTTTAACACTTGGGATACCTTAAAGACTTTCTTGAGAAATTTAAATGCCGTTGTGTTGTACATAAAATACATTTCAATGTACCTGTTGGGGATTCTATATAAACTAGTAAGTGATATGACTTGCCACTACTTAGAGACACAAACCCTTGCTACCATGGACAATAAGGAAGATAATGCTAGTAGTTCAGCATATGTAAAAAAACATTATAGCTAATAAGACATTTTGTGTAAGATGCGTATGGTGGTTTTTAAGGGATCATTCCAGCCCATGAACTTAATGTGAATGAAATATTCTGTTAAAATATTGAGAAATAGAAACTTGGACTACTTACAGCCACTGCAAACTATTTTTCTGGCGAGTGGGGCGGGAACCTTAACAATGTTTATATAATGTGTATGAAAAAGCAGAATCTTTCTATGACATACAAACTATATCTACTGTTATAGAATTATAATCGCATCACTATGACTTTAGGTCTTGAGTATTCAAGATATAAATACTATTTTTTTCAAATGTTTATAAGAAAGTTTGTTTTGTAATTTGGAATAAAGAACAATATAGCTTTAGTATCAAGTACATTACATTTAGAGAAAATTTTAATGCTACGTCTTGGTTTTACATACAAAACTAATCTCCCATTGGAGTTTGAAGACTCTTTATTATCTCTGAAACATTTACATTCTCATGTCACGATATCATCTCAGTACTCAAGTTATTAACAAATAATGTGTGTACCATTTTTAATGCCCCTTATTGATTACAGGTTTATCCAGACAAGACTCAGTTTTTAATTCTTAAAAAATAGGAAATATAGTCAATATTACCGCAATAGTTATGTATAGTGCCAGATGGATACTAGTCTAATCGGGGGGATCACTTCAGAAATTGTATAAATGCCTAACCATTGTACCGAAACTAACATAAAAGAAAAAGGAAAAAAAACCCTCAAAATCCAGTTTTGTGAGGGTAAGTAGAGAGGAGTTGGCGGGGGCCGTAAGGAAAAGCATACGACTTTTATAAGAAGCAGTGTGTGAAAAACAATGCCACTAGAAGGATCCAAGAAGTGTTCTATGAGATTCACACGGGGAAAATATGGTTCTACCTGTAAGAGGCTTTGTGATGTATATTGTATTTAATGTGAGCCATTATGAATAAGACTTTATAGGTGGGCGAAAAATTGCAATTAGAAAGAAGAGTGCTTTAGCAAAGACATGGCCAAGGGAAAAAAGCCCAGTGTTTGAGGAGAACATATACTTACTCCACCAACTCTTCCACCCATACTGAACTACTGAAAGTTGCTCAAACTAGTGATGCTTTGTCTCATGGCTTTCTTCACTCTCTCATCCTCCACATCCACTTCTCCTGTCCAGCCCCTAAGATATTCAATTTAGACTAATATGAAACCTTCCCTGAACACTCAAGGATTGTTTAGATGATCCTGTTAGGGGCTCCCATTGCACCCTTTTGAATTACTTCTCCTACTTTATTGAAAGTGTTTATTTACCCACTCATCTCTCCCCTCTGCTCAGTAATGAGGCGCAGACTGTACTGCATGCACCATTGTATCCATACTTTATGGAAGGCACAAAGTACTTACTGCTTTTATAAATTATATTATCTAATCTTAAAAACATATTAAACACCTAAAATATACTAGACATGGGCGAGTTACTGCTTTTAAGAAGTTCATCATCTAGTATGGCAGTTCTCAAAATATGATTCACAGACCAGTAGTATCAGCATCACTTAGGAACATGTAAAAAAAATGCAAATTATAGGGCCCCACCTCAGATCTACTGGATCAAAAACCCTGGAGGTTGAAACAGCAATCTGTGTTTTAACAAGCCTTCTACGTGATTCTAACATGCTGAAGTTTGAGAACCACATTAAAGAGAAGTAATAGGAAGCTGCTATGGCCATATTGATGAAGGACCTATTTGAGGAATTGATTCTTTAGCTGGGCCTTTGGAGAGCTTTTCAAAGGTTTTGAAGGGAAGAACATTTACACTACAGTGGTATTTTGGAGCTGCAAAAGACTAGATTCAGAAAGACCAGTTAGCACTCTGTTGTAGGTCTAGCAATTAGATACCCGAGAACTAAGACAGTGAGAAGAGGCATTAGCTACTAGGATCTATTCTTTAGGACACGTGGATTTAAAAGAAGGGAAGAGGGAGATGGTCATAGGTGAGTCCAAACTCCAAATTTGAGAGGGTAATGGGGAACTTTTTCTTGTTGCTGTTGAATGAGAGTAGGGATAATGAGTTTGATTTTTAAAGTGTTAGATTCATTTGAACTACCAATGGGATATTTAGGGGAGGATGCTCGCTGTCATAATGCCTTATGCTTTAGAATCAAACAGACTTGAATGTGAATTCTGGCTTTAACACTTACTGTATTTGTATTCTTAGCCAAGAAGAGTTAATCTCTTTTTTGCTTCAGTTTCTTCACATGTAAAATGAGTTTAATAGTTTACTTTATAGGGCTGTTGTAAGAATGAAAAAAAAACACACAAAAATAAAAGGAATGTAATATAGATATGAAGAATCTAGCATAGTGAATTATTGGTACTTTATCCAGTAAGCTATTAGTATGAATGAACTGAACTGTAGGAAATACATCATTTGAGTTTTTATTAGGAAGCAAGGATAGTTAGAAAGATTTGGAATCATATACAGAAAGTTGTTAGTAGAAGCTCTGGGAAGAGAAAAGATTATTGTTAAGAAGACCACATAAAATATTAGAAAGGGGTCTGATGCTTAGCCTACAGGAAATGCCTACATTTATTGGTTGTGAGGAAGAAGAAACAATAGAGGACAAGTAATCAGAGATGTACCAGGACCACGTTTATTTACTCAAGCTAATCTGTTGTCCTATCATCTATTTACATTTTCCTACCCATTCTGTGTATTAGAGTTAGAATGAATTGTGACTTTGGAAATTTAATCATTTGGCCCGTGCAAGAATATTGAAACATCTTTTTTTGCTGTTGAATTCACTACTTCACAAGACAGCCAGTTCCTTTATGGAGGTCTTTGATTATTAAAATGTTTTTCTTCATATGTATCCATAACCATTATCTCTTAAAAAATTTATTTAATTCTTTCCCATATTAGTGGATTGTATGCCTACATTAGTGTCCCTTTTGCATTCAAAGCTTCCTCTATCTCCCAGTACAAAAAGTCTTTCATTGCAGCGAATGTAAAGAATATTTTACAATTATTTCCCAAATTATTTTTCATACATCTTAACATGGTTACTAATTCAGGTGTATCATGCCTAATATTTTAAAACTGTAGCCAGAAATTTAAATGAGAAAATGGAAAACTAATCTCGAAAAATGGTTAACATGCATTGATATATTTTACCAATTTCAATATACATACACCATTACATTTGACCCCTAACAAGGGGACTCCCAAATTTCTTGAAGTTGTATCATACATACTTCCCTCACTTTATCATACCATTTAGTTATATCCCCCTATAATCTGTCAACCATAATTATCTCCATAACTGTTAAAGTGAAATAAATTAATTTCAAGAATTCACTACATTTCATTATATGGCTGAAGATATGTTAGAATATCACAGAACCAGAGCTGGTAATCGTTTTTCCTAGAGCTCTAGGACCATGTCATATTTGCCTGTGAATAGAACATGGTACAATCCAATAAATGGGATCAATTGTTAAGAATTATATATAGTAGAGAAGATAGGAAATAATAAAGAAATTATCCAAATTAGGGAGTTTGAGAAAGGATAAAGGTAAAAAAGGACTATTTGAATAAGAGGCATGAGGTCTGGTTGCTGTTTATGTGTATACGAGTACTGGGATGGGACTGATAGAGCTAAAACCTCCCTATAATATTGAGAAAAATGTTATACATAATATATACTCAGCCAGCTTTATTCTCAGTCATTAATTCCTATGTAAACCTGACTTAGCACAAGTATCTACTGAAATCATTCATTGAATAAAAACTCAACAGATAATTTAGCTCTTGACTTACTGAACACAACTGAATAATAAATTTGTTTTTCTTTTGCTAATCATCTAGAAGTATAATGCACAGAGCAGATATGCTTTCCCCATCACCAACTTTTCTTGTTTTAAATAGTGTTGTCCTTCCGGTTCTGCACATTTTATGGAAATTTTCCATTCATAACAAACCATCCTAATTAGGTAATTAATAAAATTCATCATTTTCTAATTGGAATATTAATATTCATGGACTAGGTCCACTTATTTCTTTGATTTTGTTGTTTATAAAAATAACTCATTTATTGCCAAAAGTTCTGAAATAAAATTATAAAGATGAAAATACATATTGCAGCCTTTACTCCCCTTTAATGTAACTGTTGTTAATGATATTGTATATCTTCCTGTGTTTTCTACACATAAATTTTTTTTCACAAAAGTAGAATTGAATTGCATTTGCTATTTTGGGACTTTTTCTATGCAATTTTTATGTTCCTTACTAGTGGACATTCACATAATGTACAATTATCGATGGGTTTAAACAGTACTGCAACACACATGTTGCTCATTTGTCCCTGCGCTTTTCTCCAATCATTTCCTTATAGTACTGGAAGTAGAATTTGGGAGCCAAAGATACATACTTTATATGGTTCCTGATGTATATTTGTTTACTTTGTTTAACATGTTGCTAATATATCAATGAGAGTGGGAAGGCTGATTAAAAAATAGTAAAATTATATAATTTTCTGCCATTAAATAACATTCAACTATGAAAATTAAAATTAATTAAATTATTACTTTTATCAAAAAATAATTCCACTTTCTCATGGAAAAATAATTTTATTTTTTGGAATTGCATATTCAAAAAGAACATAGAAAAAGTTTGAAAAAACAAGATGAATCAAATTGCACTGAACATTACACAGGAAAATACAATCTAGCCTTAAATATTTTTAAGTAGTCACGTAATCATATCAGAATAAAATGAAGTTGATGGATATAAATCTGTGTAATTCATTATTGAGAACAGATATGCTGAAAGAAAGATATTGCCATCTTATTGACTGCTTTAGTATAGTTAGCAATTATTTGAATAAATAAATGATAAAAATGTGGTTATCATTAATAAGTTGTTCATAAACTCTTTGTATAAACAGTATGTTTTCTCCCTCCAAATCTGGAACTCAAAATCTGCTCATATTTTTTTTTGGCAAGCAAAATGAACACTTGGATTTAAACTCACTTTGCTTTGACTCTTGGCTTATAAAAATGGCTGTAGGGATGCTACTTAGCTATCAGAGGAATCGGAATCAATATAATATACCTTTGGGTGCATAATAATCCCCACTTATATATAATAAAAGACATTTGACCAGTTTCATTACTATAATTAATCTGCATTAATGTGACTTTTTAAAAACTGGCAGCTTCTAATTCATATTAGGCAAGTATCCTAATGATTAATATCTGAGATCTCTGAGATTTTAAGCATTATAACATCTCGCTTCTTTTTTATCCTAACTCTTTCTCTTCACCATCACTCAATTCAGCTGTAGTGGAGGTTATAATTTAAACGAATCTTCATTCATTATATAAACCAAAGTCTCCTATTATTCGACAGTGCCTGTGCCCAGAGCTCCTCTTCCTCATAGTCTCTGGGGATCTGTGCTGCTTTTGTTGGAAGTGCTCATTCTTTCCAGCATTATCTTTCAGGCAAAAGCATGGTGAATAACAGACAAAGCACACATTCCCTTTCTTTTGGATGCCTAGGAAGAAACTAGATCATTTTTAAGACCATTTGCTAAAACCTGCTTGCAATCCAGGATAAATTTTGCCCCAGTGTATTTTTATAACACATCCTGGAAAAGTCTAATCCATTAGAGTTGGGATAAAAGTTTCTTTCTTTTAAATGTGAAATGTATTGTTTAAATCTCAGAAGAATAAATAATTTAAATGTGTTTCTTTAAAACATAGTTCTAGGATTTCAGTTACCCAGTAAGTGTATATCTAGTCCATCTTAAAAGCAAACTAACAAAAGTTATTCTGTGCTCAAAATTTTAAAAGGATGATGAGTGAAGTAATTTAACATGGGTAACAGTTGAGCCAGGTTTCAGGACATTTATCAAGTACTTTGGTTTAATTATATAATATGTTTTGAGGTGATATTCAAATAGAACGGCTTCATTAAATATAGCACATTATATTTTAAGTTTATAGGGTTGTTTGGAATACATTTTTCTATAGTACTGCATTGGAGTAGTATTGCCTTGTCATTTTTTATCCTATCTTATAGCATGGTAAAAGGTTTATTTTGTCGATGCTGTCTTCCATGCATCAGAATGTTGTGTTGGTGTGTCAGTACCAGCTATTGGTTGTATAATATCAGTCTTATTTAGAGACACTTGTACCACATATCTCTAAAAGATGGTGATGAGAAAGCATGTGGTGTAGTTTGTAAGCTCAGGACACACCAAATCCTTGTTTTCAGGCATGCAGATTTTTAACTGGTATTTGTGAAGAGCTTGGATCTAGACCTTGCACAACATTAATGATGATATAATTTCTTTAAATTCTAAATTACTCCATTGGTAGGATATGTTTTAGACTCTACTTTGACATGGTAAATGTCCATTAGGTTATTTCATAATGATATGGACTCGAATGCAATAATATGGTTAATCAACTTGAAGATAAAATTTCTTTCTTGAATATATATCTCCTGAAAATTGATAGGATGGTGCACCGATTATGTGATTTTCATTTTTTTTTTACTAATCTTATTAAAGGGGGAAAACATTAAATCTTTGAATATTGTACCTCAATTTTATTGTAATGATTTTGCTGGTTACCAGGTGGGGTGGCAGTTGAAAAATTTGGTGAATGCACTACGAGAGGACCCGAGTGGTGTTATCTTAACTTTGAAAAAGCGACCTCAGAGCATGCTTACCTCAGCACCAGCTTTACTGAAAAATATGAGATGGAAGCCCCTTGCTCTGCAGGTAATGAAGCTTAATCATAAGTCATACACCATCATTTTAGCCATAGATTATCTCAGTAATGCTTCTTTATTGTGCCTCATCTCAGCAGCATATGGATTAATCTTGTATGCTTTTGAAAATTTGTTTATGAAATGATCTCTTCACAGCTTATCCTAATAGGCTTAATTGTGATAAAATATGAAAGTTTCTATAACCAAAACCCAAATGATAAAGAACCCTGCCTTAATTTGTAAACATTTAAAAGCATAATTCAAAAAAAAACCCACACATTATTTCAAGGCAAAATATGGATAGAAATAAAAATGAAAGGTTTTATTTTTTATGTAATCTTCTATTTAAAAATTATACCTACATACACTTCTTGAAGAAACTAGATGACAATTTATAGAATTCTTTTAAATCGGGTCATAAAATAGTAATAGTTATTTATGAACAATAGGTAAAGGAAGTTTTATGTAGTAATTAAAACGTACCTACTACATTCCTCCTGACTGATCATTTTTCTCTTTTCCACCCTCTAGGGTGGCAAAAATAGGGAAATTGTTGCATTACAATTCTGTATTTTTCTTCAGCCTGAAACATTACTCTAAAATATTACTCTGGATGTTGATAAATTATATTAATTAAGAAGCAGAGTTATCTAGGAAATTATGAAAATATGATTCTGATTGATGAAAGATAAGGAAGCAATATATTTTCTTCCACTTCAGTCAGGATATAATCTTTAAACACATCATAGAAGAAATTTTTGTCCTTCATAAAACCTACATTTCTAAAATAGGCTATGACCTTTCTTAGAAATCTACTTTTTAAAAATTTAAATTGACCATTGAAATAGAACACTTACCATTATTCAGATTAAAAAGAAAAACAATATATGAAAATGTCATTACCCCTGCTATATAAATTGATATTAAACTCTGTAGTAGTACCTTATACCATTCTTAGAATTTCCCCCCCTAAAATCCTAAATTCTCCATTACATATGAATAGCCTTATAGATTATAATGATTTCTCATTATTTAAAACTTTTCTACTTATTGGCCTCAAAGTTGCATTATACTTAAATAACATAAAAGCATATAAAATGTTCTAACATTAAGGTCTTTAAATTTTTAATGTGAATCTAATTTCCAAATGAATATATGTAAAACTGTATTAATATCTCCAGATACATTTGACTTGCAATATATGTTTATTATTAAAGATTTTTGATGGTCATTAAAGTTCAGAGTTCGATGTTTGACTCATTAAGCCATAGATGAACAGATCAGACTTTCCCATCACATCATTTTATTTTCTTGCTGCATTATAAGTTGCTTTGTCGTTTCACTCTCTAGTTTTCTATTGATATGTCTTCCCTAAAGATCCTTCTTCAAAGTCTGAGAGTTGGAACCCTGAAGAAGAGGCCCACACTTTCAGCCATTAGGTTTTCTTCTCTATTATATGTGTAGTTAAATTTACCAATTTCTCTCTAGTCTCTTCTACTTCACGTTGAACACCAAAAGGACACTAGTTTCATGTTGATCCATGAACTCTGAGGGAATATCTCTAGAAAATAAATTGATAATTTGGTCCTCTTTTAGATTCTTTTCCATAAGCACAAAATAGAAAATTAAGGTAATGACAGTATGCAGTTAAGAATCAATTTTTATATAAAATGCTGAAATAATTGGAAAACCAGCATTTCTTTTTTGCTACATATGCATTTAGTGTGTGTATTAAAAGGTAGAGAATGAAGACTTATTCAAATGACCTCACATCATTCCTTAATTACAATATTATATTTATAATTATAAATATATAAATCTATACAAATCTAATATAATTATAATTATAATAGATTTTAAGGCACGGTTTCTAGGTCCATACCCAAATGCCAAGAAACATGCCTCATCAAGTCACTAATTATATTTATTCCCCATCGTATATTCAGTTATTCTGAGTATATTTGTAGATTTGCTTTTCCACAATGCTGAAATCAGATAAAAGAACATCAGCATTTATATAAGTGCTTATATGTATTGACATTTTTATAAATTTGTTATTTCTACTGAATTTAGTTTACCCGATATATATTTTCCAAGTTCAACCCCTTATAGATAAACAATACTATAGGAGGAGGTGGGGACATGCTTTCAATTTCTTTGAAAATTGCCTCAGTGGTTGAACTTTTTACAGAGCAAAAGGAAGAGTATGCATTTTAATTAAATACTTCCTAGTGGTAGTAAAACAAGATATTAGGAGTAAGAGCAATGAATAAGTCCTCTCACGCACTATCACCAAATCTCCCTGGAACCCGTTTTGAAGACCTGAAATTGTACCATCACTGAGTTCTTTCTTTATCTTAAGGCATTGGCCTATGTTAAAATATGAAGACAGTGTAAGCATAATGGAAACTATCTGGTCAGAATTTTTATAGAATGTAGATCTTGATACAACCAAAGACGGACAAAACCCGAGGGTACCAGGATCTGGAGATTGAAGGTAGACAACCTCCAGAGGGGGAAAAGTCAAAGAAATAGTGGGATGAGAAGGTCTTGCAGGTGGTCTTGGACTCTTTTGTTACTTTGCCTAAGTCCACATATTTTTCCTAGTGGCTAAGAAAGGATCTCGAATGTGAAACATAAGTGCTTAATGTAGTGACAATCCTTTATGCAGACACAAGCACCATTATATTTTTGCTTCTAGTGTGTGTACAAATACATTGGAGCTAAAATGCCCATTAACTCACCTAAATATAAGTCTCCAGTGTTCAAACCTGAAGAATTGGACAATAGGCCATTTCTTTTTTTATCAGGTAAACCAACAGTCTACTAAAAATTATTTAAAGGGTACAAAAAGAAACTATCTGTGGCATTGATTTAATTTGATATGTTTACTTCATCTTTTTCTTATACCAGGTTTAATTTACCTACTAGCATTTTCAGATAAAATATGGCAAAGTTTGTATAGTGTGTAGGTAGACACTAAAACATGCATCTCAAAAAAAATCAACTTTGTTCTAACATAAGGAATAATTATTTTTTAAACTAATAAGGAAATAATTTATACCTACACAAATAAAATATAACTATATCTACCCTAAGGTAGAAGATTGTTAAGAAATACTCCACATTTTAATGAAAGAAATTCTTTCTAAAAAGTATTTTTAAAAAATAGTAACTTTTATTATATTAATCAACTGTAATGGTGAATTTTGATTTGGAATTTCTTATGAAAATCATGGAATTATAGCCAAATAAACAAAAGCATACAATTCAGCTTCATGCTCACAGAGCAATTTCATTAGTACATTTCATGAAATTTGGCAGCTCTTTTTTTTTTTAAATTCCTGATTTATCAAACATTTTGCAATAAAACTGAAAGATACCTTGGTCAAATACTACAAGCAGGTTTAATCTGGAATTGAATTCTGTTGTCATCTGTACCCATTTATAAATAGTAAAGATGTTTTACCTGAGATAGAATCTTTTATTCTAAGAAAGGAAACCAGAGATTCCCTTATTTGTGAGAGCTGTTTTTAAAAACATGTTCTTAGTAGCATCCTCTACTAATGTCCTGGATTTTGGTAAGCATGGTGATTGCTTATGGTCAAGTTCTTCCAATTCAATGAAAAAATCCCAGGGAACTATGGATAAAACTCAAGGTATATTTTTTGATGTTTGTGGTTTTAAATTTAGTGTGTGTAGGTCACAAGCATGCACGGGCGGTGTCATTTTCTTCTTAAAAGAGATGTATGGGAGAATTAGCTAGACACTGACAAGAATGTTGAATGAAATCACTGGGAAGAAACAATTTTTAAAAACATATAAGAACCCAGCTTTTTTTTTTTTTTTGGTAAGAATGCATCTCAAATGATCACTAAAATCAATGCTGGAGCTTATCATACTAATAGGTTTCATTAAACGCATTTTTATATAAAATAACATCAAGCTGTGTCATTAGACTTATGTTCCTCAACTGTATTCTAATCCAAAAATCTTTATCAATGTGATAGTTTCTTGTGTGGTTTTGTGCTTTTTACTTAAAATTTTATTGCTTAGCATTACCTTCATGCAATTTTTACAGGATACTTAACTTTGAGCGGAAAAAGAAATGGAAAGCCAATAGTCATAGCAGTTGATTTTGTCTATCAACTGGTGTAACAACTGAAGAACACTAATTGATTATGTTACATTTCAAATACATACAGATATGGTTGAAGTCATTCTGTAAAAATCAAAAAGCATAAGCAGTAATATAATTTATCTTAATATCAAAGTTATATTTGGGGTAACTGAAAAAAACAGTAACAAAGCTCACATTTCTGAGAGTTTTGTTTTAAAGGTGTGTTTTGAAGAGGAAGATAACTAATATTAGGTATGACACTAGAGAAGAAAATAAATTTTAACTAAAAATGTAATTGTTCTGACTGGGAGGCAGAAACAATTATGTTTTTCATACTCAAGTTAGTAAATAGCTGCAAGCAATTGTCACATCAAATTTTCGTTCACCAATAGTTTAAGCAAATTAATTAAAGGATCTAAATTACATTTGTGTTTTTCAGCCAAATGCTTTCAGTTAACACTGACTACAAATAATCACCTATAATGCAATTTTTTTAGTTTCTTTATTCTTTAGTTTCCCATTCTTTCTTTAATTAACATTCTAAAAATGATGTTTATTGTAATTCAAAAAAATTGGAAGTCCAGTTTTAATGTTGCAGTATTAACTATGCCAATAAAACTGGACAGCATAAGAATAAATACACTGGTAGTAGTCTCAGCACAATGATGATTCAGTGGAAAAAGCCATTTTGTAGTGTGACATCTTTATTAGTTATATATTGTGTAACTATATGCATATTTTTATGCACACATGTCTATTTTTTACCCTATACAGATATGGTTTCCTAATTAAGACCATGGTTGGAAAAAAATGTTTGTTTTCTTGGTAGTCTGATAGGAAAGGAGAGGTTACATGCTCATAAAAGAAGACTCTTTTGTGTTTATAAATTTGTATTCTAGGAGAAGCTGTGAAAAAAACAAGTGGGAGAATTTTGAATACATGTACTTTCCTTAGGTTCTTTTCAAATAATTTCCTACTAAAGAAAAACTTACCCAGGAAAGAGTATGCTCAATAAATTTCCAAATTAGATCTAACATTTTTATACGGTCAAGAAACTTAAAATATTATATGCAACGTCTTGCCTCCCAAAATCCAGAATACATTTTCTATGGGGCATTTGTTTAGATGACTAAGAAGAGACTTGCTAACATAAAACAATATTCTGGTACTTGTGTGGGGAATTACAATAAAGATGTGTTTGAGCTGAGTAAGGATTTGTGTGAATGTTCTGTGCTAGAATAATGTAGCATTGTGATGCATTTGTGCTTATTCCTAAGAGTAAATAAAATTAATGGCCAGGTTTTATACTTGACGTAATCACTCATATTTCAATGGGTATTTTCCCCTGGAAGGCAAAGCAAGGTCTTTGTGATAATTGCATTAGTGAATTTTAGAGATAACTACATAATCTGTAATGCACTATCTTAATCTTTAACTTTGGGACTCTTTATATCATTGGTTTCATTCAAGATTTTCTATAGTTCTATGAAAGCTGGGTCACTTACCAGACAGAGGGACAACTCATAGTTGCTAAAATGTAAATGGTTTCAAGTAAAACCTCGACGTCAAATGTACTTATTTTAGTATGGAAATTCTTTTCTTATAGTCCTTAAGACGATAGGGGTTTCAGAAGTACACTGATATCTTCCAGATGTGCTCAGTTACCTTATAGATGTTAGAATTGTGGATAGAACGAAAAGTCTTGAGCCATCAGAGGATTTAAAGTGAGATTTCAGTGATCCTTTACAAAAGCTGAAAAGTTTATTTTACAATAATCACAATCTTCCAATGACATTTAAACTGGATGAGTAGGATATTATTACTAAAGTCATCACTCATGATTCAGAGGAAGATTTTTGCCATACTACATTGTGGGATACAAATTGAAAATATTTATGTAGTTGAAACTGAAAATATGAAAAATGTATGCATGCATTTTACCTAGTAGATTTCTGAGCCCTGTTGACAGTAGTAATTATCGTGAATTGACCTAAGGTTATATATTTACATTTCAAGAGATGCATATGATCACTTTATTTAGGACTCGTATATTTTAAGAGATGCATACCAGTGCCCCCAGAAATCTATCATATACTTGTTTTAGGAGAGTAACATAAATGCAAATGCATCTTCCCTGTTGGAACCTCACTGAATCATTGGAGGTTGGACCATTTTGATCTGAAAACTAAATGTTATGACAAGGCCCTTCCAAGAAATAAACCCCTTCGTATAGCATGTAAAATGGATCCATGTCATTCATGATTGCATACCATAATGGATCGAGTCATACTGAAGCTTCATGCTTACTTGAGTCACAAGATGCAGACTTAAAATACCCTTGTACTTTTATTCATAAGTGATAATAGTTCTTAATTCTCTTTTCATACAGTATTACCAATATAAGAGAAAGAATCAAAGTGGTAAAATAAAAAAAATTACCCTTTATTTTTACTTTTTATTCTAAATTGGAAATTCTTAATGATATAGTGGTAACTGCTTTTCTTATACTGTTATGAACAATTATTGAAAATAGATGTTGCCAAGAGAGGATAAACTATCTTTCTGTATTATTATACTTACACATTTAGAATTTTTTCTGAAACTAAAATATATGCCTATTAAATTTTGAATTGAATGCTAAAAGAACACCTTTTTTGATTTGAGGGATGCTTTATTTGTCACTCTGTATTTTCATACACATAAATGGTTATTGGTGATAGGTGTAATTTTAATGCCATTTGTTACAACTAGGAGTGCCCCACTGATAATTTTAGCTAATAGCATCATTTATTCTCTGCTTGATTTAGTGAAATTTTGCCTTTCATTCTTTTAGTCATTTAAGTTTATACTCTTTCAATTCTTGTCCAAAGTTAGAAAATTTTTGAGAGATTATAATTTTAAATTATAACAAATACTTCCTTTGGGGTTAGGTAGCTATTTCCATTTTCCCATGAAGCTTCTACTTTAATATACTTTATTTTTTCTATTGCTTAATGTCGATTTTTTAATGAGATTCTGAAGAATGTTTGCTTTTTAGTTTAGATTAGCTTGACAAAATAGTACAATTAGTAGATAAAAATATGCTGAATATATTTTAATATTTACCATGTGCTTTACTTGACACAGGACATACTAATTAGCCAGATGACAGTTGTATGATAAACCAATTGAAATGTTTTCTATGATTTACCAGTTAATAAAATAACTATCCAGTCGAATTAAACAACAGGATTGACTAATTTCTTTTTTCCTCTGAAAGAACAAGTTGTTTTTTTCAACCAGTTCAATAAATTGAACCAGCTGGTACAATCAAACCTGTTATCTATTTAAACATATTTAAGAGTTTTTCTTCTTTGTATTTGCTAATTTAGCTAATCACGTTAACTGGTGACATTAATAGCAACTCCTTGCTGAAAATAGAAATCTGGAAAAAATAGCAATTTGAAGGAACTTGATAAGGCTAATATCTAAATTTCCTGGAAGGGGAAAGGCATATATAGACAATCTTCATAATAGTTCAGGCAGAATAAATTATTCTGTTGATCCTAACCTTTGCATGCCAGGGGCATTTAAAATATTCTTGTAACCACTGACTACTACTTCTTTTTTCCTTCTTTCCTTCCTTCCTCTTTGGGAAGATCAAGGATAGGTACTAACCAAGAAAAATTATCTTTAGTTCTATAGGTAAAATGAAAGGAAAGAAGTCTTCAAAATAGAAATAGTGACCTTAGAAGAGAAGAAAGAGAATAAAATTTTAAGTTGGATTTTTTAAGTGCTTATGCTTTTAGAAATTGTTTTTAAGTTCACCTGTGGTATTAGAATACTTTAAAATAAGAGATATTGGAGCAT
The DNA here is from genome assembly GCF_000325575.1 of Pteropus alecto. Classification (NCBI taxonomy): domain Eukaryota; kingdom Metazoa; phylum Chordata; class Mammalia; order Chiroptera; family Pteropodidae; genus Pteropus; species Pteropus alecto. Next base: position 2,135,371 of record NW_006435837.1, on the reverse strand, counting down.
TTAAAAAGCATACCAAATATAAATTTTTCTCTCACAGTGCATCTTTTGGCAAGTTTTGGAAAGTAATGTACTGTGTAATGAATGTTTTCTTTACATTTCTATAATGATGAAATTTTGGTCAGACTCATTATTTGATGTCATCTATATTTAATACCAAGGTGTTGTGACAGAGAGGAAAACAATTATAAAGTTACATCACAATGATTATATCTATACTATCTCTTAATACTTGATCTAAAGACTATCATTCAAAAATCTATTGTACACACATATAATACATCCCTAGAAAAAATATAGTTCTTCATTTCCTCAAGCTTCATGGTATTCCCTATTACCTACATAATCTCAGAATTTCCCATTGCCATGATTTTTGTTTCTAAAAGACATGCATAGTTTCACTGGACAGTATTCCAAAATCAGCATAGTTAAACATAGTAGTCTTTACTACATACTTTCATGATACATCAAAATTCCTCAACATGTAATGTTTCTGACTTTTTTATGTCATATGAGATAGAATATCATATGAGATAGACTATTACAGAGTCCCCAAATAAATTATCAATTATCTTTCCCTTCTCTCTTTAATTTCTATTCCACGTAGATTAAAACTTAACCGTCATTTTGACGCGATGTATGTTTTCAAGCTATTAAGGTGAGCTGTATAACAAGGAAGGTCTCAAAACTGTGAACTGAGTCATAAACTATGTAGCCTACCCTAGTGACCTACATTGTACATTGTATTTATGCTTGGCTTTTTGAACATTTTTTATTTGTACAAAAGTATTGTCACAATATAAAATAGTTGTAATATGCCATTTTTTAAGTGTCCAGCAATATGTGTTAAAGAAATAGAACTGTGGGTCCATTTAGATATGCTCAAAGTGTTTTCATACTGGCTAAAATGGCAACATCTTGTCATGTGAAGATACAGTTCATTTTGTGATCGTTATTTTTGTGTTTGCAGTTGCACTAAAATTCTTATTTTTAATATGTTATTGTATATGTAGTAGCTAATCAGTAAAATTTGTAAGATAAACCTGAAAATTTGTGAATTTTAGTTTCACTTTAGGATAATTTCTTGAACCGCAAGATCATTTCCAATTACTGTGAAGCTTAGAATTGAGAGTGCTCTTAATGCATCCTAATGTATTGCTTAATTTAATATCAATTTTTAAAAAAAACATATTTAATACTTAAATACAGGCATGAAAATGAGGTCTATAGATATGGAACTAAAAATTATTTTAAACAATGATAAATGTGTGTGTCTATGAAAGGTGAAATGATTGTGTCACAGTAATCACCATGCCTTTGAAGATGTACAATAAAATGACTTTGGAAGATAGTTAGTTGTTTATATTTATGGGAAAAGTACATTTTCCTAGAAAATACTCTCTCATATTGGCCTTTCAAACTCCATTTGTGTAACCTTTTCTAAGAATCTGTGATATTCTGCTTAGGAGTATGGTGTATCTTTTTTTGGGAAAAGGTCTGAAATATCTTTGTTGTATATCATTCAGGATGTGAGTGAGCTAACTCTTTTGAAAGTTACTCTTTATTTATCTTTCTTTCAAATATGGGATTCTAACAAAGCAAATTTAATTAAATAAGTTTCTTATTGTGAGATAAATCTTCCTATTATAAAATACTGCATGGTACTAGAAATAGCTTTTACATGGTTATACCATAGAATAAAGTGAGTGGGAACTAAGTGGAAACCTCTAATGTTACATTATTTATTTTCGGAGATCCAAATGAATATCCACGTGCTAAATAACATACTTCTTGATTTCAGCCAAGTTCAAAAACTTGCAGAAATAGATCATTTTAAAATGATAACTATGTGTCGTTGTTGTTTTGTGTGTTGTTTGTGTGCGTATGTATTTTCTTTTTCATTTTAACCAGCCTCTTATACCTAGAAGTCCCACAAGCAGCGTTGCCACGCCTTCCAGCACCATCAGTACACCCACCAAAAGAGACAGCTCTGCCCTCCAGGATCTCTACATTCCCCCTCCTCCTGCAGAACCATATATTCCCAGGTATAAAACTAACTATCATATTGTTCCAGGCAGCTTCTATACAAAGACTAACCTACTGCATGTAAACTGTAAACTAAATTCTCAAGGAACACCTTGAATAGTTTCTCAGTTGGGGTTCCTGAACACATTCTGGAAAATCATTGCTTTATAGAGAATGCACTTTGGTTTGTAACAATAACTACTATGTATGAAATACTATACGCAAATAACTTATAAACATCTCATATAATAGGAAAGAATAATAAAGTAATATTAAATAACAATTAGAATTATTTTAATAAGTGAGAAATAGGTGAAGTTCTTTGGCTAAGAAGCTCCTAGAAATCTCAGGTTCCTTTGAAGCATTTTATACTTATTTTTCTAAAAGAGAAAGTTATAGATAATTTATATGCCTTCTTAAATATATTTAATGAGAGAGTTTTTGGTTTTTTGGATGATGATGAGGGAGAGTGTTTTTTCCCCTAAACTTCTGTATCTACAATTCTACTTGATTTACTTCACTAATGTTTCTTTCAGAAAGTAGAGAGGGTTTGCAAGAGAATGGGTTGCCTTTGAAGTCCATTTTCTAGATTTCTTGAGACTATCTCCATTTCATTTCCAGATTCCTATTCGAAAATTTCTGGCAGGTGTGGAAGAATAGAACTTAATATCATAATGCATTCTGTCCAAAAGCATTCTGATATCCAGCCTTCTGAAATACAAAACAATTATGGAAAAGGGCCAGCACTAAATGGGGATAGTTAATATACCATGACAAAGAATTTGATTCAGTTTTTAAATTAGTCGTACAGTCATTCAAAACAATAATTTAAGGTGTCTTGTTTTCAAGCTTAGTATTAAATTTCTTCAGTTTGTAAAAGAACTGAAATTCCTTGTTTTTAATTAATTTTCATTATTCTTTAGTACACCTAATATTTCATTCTATTAGATATGATGGTACTGACATTTTAAAATTAAATGCTACATGACAACATGCCATGTCTGCAAATACCGTATTGTCTTCTAGTAATAAAACTATAGTCAGTTCTATAAACATTTTAAGTCATATTTTTGAGAATTAAATGTAGATGTGGGAAAGTGGTTTATAAGAAGATATAATTTACTAAATTGGCATTACACAAATATTTCTAATATATACTTTTCAGTCTTATGTTAAATTTATAATCAGATGTACAAATCCATCCAATATCCTGGTCAAACACAAGTTGCATTTTAATCCTATTAAGATAGCATCAGACTTTCCAAATATGATTGCACGAGGAGCAATAAAGCATGTGTGCTTCAAATAGGAAGTGATTATTTTTTTGGTTTGTTTTCAGTTTAATTGGAAAGATTTTTATTTTAGTGCAAATGATTAAGAGGCCTTAATCTTCAGAGGGCTACATGTACAGATAAACATTAGAAGATTATTTTTATCAAATCTCTGCTGTGTTTTAATGTTCTTTCCTTTTCTCTTGGGTAGGGAGGAACTTGTTAAAATGGAAGTGCTTTCTAGGCAGAAAATATTTAAAACACATTTCAGAAGACAAAAGAATAAAATGATCCAGTTCTGTCCTCTGAGAGTGGTACAAATATAGTTAAGGCAATATATTGAAATCAATAAAAAGTTTGAACATGCTATTGAAAAATACTAGAGAATGTAAGAGGTTGAAGTATCAATATAATGATACTTGTTTTGTCAGTATTGTTCGAAAGCTCCATATTTTTCAGTAAAATTCATAATCGATGTATATTATCTCACTTAAAATGATTCTTAGTTTATTGTTTAATTTAACAGACTATTCTAAATATATTTGAGTCAACTTATTGTTACCCAGTCACACAGTCATCTGAGATAGCACAGTTAGAACAATCCATGCTTCTTTGTACCACCACCTTGTATAAATTATCTGCATTTTTTGGTTTGGCTTGAAGTAATATTCATAAAAGTTTTTGCAGTTGTCATTCTTTTCATAGATATACCCTTGGCACTTTTCTCCGTTTTCTCATTTTGATTATGAATGTGGTTCACCTAATTTAATTCATCCGAACATATCTTTTTTCCTATGTTAAAAAAAATTTTTATTTATATAGGATAGGCATATTGGTGTTAATTTGAATTATAAATAATAGAAACTTCCTCATCTTAAAACAAAAAAAAAGATTAAAATAGTAGGGCTAGTTATCAAATTAGGTAGATTTTTCTTTCATGTGATTACAATTCTTTGAACACATTCATTTCAGATAAAACAATGTAGCTGCAAAAGTGCCTTTGCTTTATAAGAGAAAACACTTATGTATGTGAAGTGAGTGATATTTGGTCAGTTTTTATTATGTATCTTATAACTTCATACAGTTTCATTTTCATAGTCTATAGTGCAGTTTTATATTAACCAAATTTCTTTTCCTGTGGTGAAAATCAAAAATTTGTAGGTCTTTGCACAACTATGAAGTTTAAGCACTAATTTCTCATTAATTTTACTGTCATTAAATATAAAGAGTCCACTGAAGTAGTACCCTAACTTTTCATTTGTCCCCTTAAATCCCTTTTAGAGCAAAAGTATAGATTTATTATATACATATATAGATATATAACATTAAGAAAAGTTTTTTTTTAATCTTTACAGCAGAATGAATTAATACATTGAGTTATTCAGGGTCTCATGGTGTGAATACATACACATTCAGGCACACACTTATATACACAATACATGTACCAATTTATTTCACTGCATTTTTTTGGTTTTATTTTTCTTATTTAACTTTAATTGAGTGAATTATATATAGATGTGTTTGATAAATCTTCCTTGTGGGTTTAAGGCCCCTCTTTCAGATTATAGAGTAAGCAATACCAGCCCTTCCAATTTTCTGTGACAGGGTGTGCCCATATAAATAGAGCATGGTGAATTAACTAGGGCCGAATCACCCTCTTATCTCAGCTGCATTAACATTTATGTCACAGGCCTGATAGAAGATTCTGTTCATTCATAACCTTACTCCAGTGCCATGAGTTGGTGTGAGCTGTTTCCAAGCTAATTGCAATGTCAATTTCTTTTTGACAGAGGACTAACAGTAACAAAAAGTACCAGGTAATTTGTTCAGGAAAAGTTTTAGCTAGCTGAAAATAAAATTCTGCCTGGATTTTATATTTATTTTCTTTATGTTGCCTAAGAAGTAGCTATATAGTTATGATTTAGTAATAAGCAATATTTTATTTAAAAAAAAAGAGTGAATGACAATGTAAATGGAAACCTAACCTTATGATGAGTTAAGTACATAAGAAAGCTTGCTGATTCAGTCAGTCTTGAGAATATTATTTACTACTTTCTGCATATTTCAAATACTAGGAATATAGTTCTCTTCATTTGGACAAACCTAATCTAGACATTTGCATATAGAAGTAAAGTATTTTTGCTGAACTGAAACTCATATTTTGGTATTGACATTAGATTTATAAGCTCATCACCATCTTATAAGATGCTATGTATCAATTAAAATTTTCTTTTTTATGTTTCTTGTTATAATTCAATTTATTCTGTTGATTTAAGATTTTAAGTCTTGGCACTTGACATAAAATTAAATTTTTATCTGGCTTAATAGCAGATAAAATGACACTCTGTAGGATAAAACTGGAAACAATTAATTACTAAGAAGAAATAAAATTAATGATTCATAGGGGAAGAAACACTGCATTTACATCATAGTCCTATTCCAAAAGGCAAGCTTTTTTAACAAAAATTTCATAGCTAGTTAGTGAAACATGTAAAACATATAAGATTCAATATAACTAATCCTAAATGGAATCTTTCTACCAAAATACCACTCATTATGAGCCAAATCACCTGGACTGTGTGAGTAATACTATGTGTAAGTTTTAGAGATTCCATGAATTATTAGAGACCTTTCTCTTGAGAATCCTACAGAAGAAAATATCAACTTGCCATCATCTTAAATCCCATTCTTAAACTCCATATTTTATCAGGTTTCTCCACTCCCTCCAATAGAAATGTTGCTGATGTGTAATGAAATTTTGATATATCCATTTAGAATTAGTTCTGTGAATATATATTTTTACTATTAAATGAGATAGAATTTAAATACTGGAGTTATTCTTTTCATTAAGGTTTATCTTAAATTAATAACAGCTGTTTGACATTCTTACAGTACCAGTTTATATGGTGCTAATTTGGTTCTCAAGGCCACAGTACCCTTACAGAGGTGTTAGTTCTTAAACATACCTTTGTTTTAAGCAGCACAATACTATGATGAATCAATTAGGTAAACTGGCAAATTAAAGGTATATTGTTAACATTTACCTCCTGTCTTGAGCACTAAAAGCATTTCCTTTATATGGCATGGTGCAATGAAAATGGACTAGAGCAGGAGTCAAAAGATCCATGACCTATGTCTACTGTATTCTTTATTAGCTGTGTGACCTTTTAGCAACTCATTTAACCTCTCTGAGCCTCAGAATTTTTTTTTTCCTACAAAATAGTAATAGTTAAAAATTGTCCTATAAACCTCAAAGAAAGTTTGGAAAGATCAGAAGACATACTATATGGGAAGGATATTAGTACTATTTTAGACCCTCTCTGCCACTTTACCACCCTAGCACTTTCCTACATCCTTCTCCTTTACCTTTTCTTTAGGGATGAAAAAGGAAATCTTCCTTGTGAAGACTTAAGAGGACATATGGTGGGCAAGCCAGTGCATAAGGGATCTGAATCACCAAATTCATTTCTGGATCAGGAATATCGAAAGAGGTTTAATATTGTCGAGGAAGATACTGTCTTGTATTGCTATGAATATGAAAAAGGAAGATCAAGTAATCAAGGGAGACGAGAAAGCACCCCGACTTACGGTAAGTGTTCTTTTCTTACATTGACATAAGAACAAATGTCTGGCATAGGAATCTCAATTTCTTTTCATAGGTTTTTGAATTATGAAAATTACTTGATAGCTTTTGTATCTTTGTCTATCATGTGCTTCTAAGTGGAATCTCAACAATGTGAGGTATGACATTAAAAATTATTCTAAATTTTCCAAAGGTAAGCAAGAACAGTAGCTAGTATTTTACCTCATTAATAATTTATGGAAATTTTTGAATCACATGTAATTTTTGTGTCAGTTGTTGTCCATTTAGAATAATTCAAGTTTTTTTTCTTTTTAAAAATGAAAACTTAAAAAATAAATAATAAAAATAAAAATGAAAACTTACTGATAACATGACTAAAATAAAATTATCTCCTTATTCCTCAGGAATTTTTTAAAAATCTTTAAGATAAACTTTTCTGGGGAAAATTTCAACTACAGTTTTGTATTTTTTAATAAGCTGCAAAATTTGAGTGGAAGTGGATTTTAAATAGGAAGGACATACTGTATTTAAAACAAAGATGGGCCCGGAGTTACCATGTCCCTAGGATATTCTATCTTTGACTCTTGTTTTTCCATGCATGACCAAGCAAGTAACCCATTCACAAACACTTAAAATTGATAGAGTGTGTCTAAAAGAGTGGCAAATAAAGTTGCCTAAAGTTAAAGTAGTTAAACCTATGGTCCTATTGCAAGAATGAATGGATTGAATTGGAAATCTGTGCTCTTCTCTTTCCAGTTTTCAAACTAATCATTTTTTGTGAGGACCTTAGGGAAGTAGACGGTCTTTGCTCATTAGCCCAGATGTGATCAGTGGGAGCTGAGCAGAAGGAAAAATTGTTTTTAACATTCTCTTTCTACCTGTCCCCCTTACTTAACCGCCATGGCCATATGCCTCCCTGCTGTGTTCCCAAAAAGATTGGTTAACATGTACCTTAATTAATATACATGCCTTATTTCCTTATAGCTCTTTGGTAATAATTATGTATGAGAAGTTTTGCTCAAAATGATCCTAAAGAATAGGAACCATACTTACTTTACTTTGTGTTATTCTCTGTATGCACACTTTTCTATCATAAGAATAAGCAATGATGTTTTTTAGCATAGCTTCTTAATTTTACTACTCTGATGGCACTTATTTTGAACTGTCATAATGTGAATGTATTTACCTTTGCTTTTCTCCCCTATTATATTGTAAACCTCTACAGTCTCGAAGCCTGCCACCTTTGTTATCCCTACCCTTGCCCCATCACATAAGATTTTTATTTTTATTCATTCATTCTACAAGCACTTATTAACTACCTGGCTATTTTCCACTTATGTTGAAGTAGATACGAATAATAATTTAAGGGGAAATTATAGTCACCAGATGAAGCTGATTACCAATAGCTTTATAAAAATATGTTTACTAGGTTCTTGAAAGGCTATGAATTGTTAGTCCCTTCAGACTACAGTTTAAAGCACCTAGTTCCATCATGTTCCATAAATCATACTTCTCCCAATAAAATAGACTACTGTTCAAATTTTAGAAAATAGGGATATTCTATAGATATTTCATATATTTTTGTTAACAACTTAGGAGAAAAGAAATGTATGTAGGCTTAAAAGAGGAATAAGAAAGTAAAAAATAGTTTTTTTACTTTTGATCCTGAAAGTTTTTTAAAAAACTTTTGAACCAGAAATATAATCTGAACCTTCGATGGACATACTTATAGATACTTCAGTGAAGATGCCTTGGTACAACCCAAAGGTCGTTCCAGATAACCAGCAGTTCAGTGTATTTACCTTTTTAAAAATCAGATCTTAAGTAATAAAATCTACCTGTCACACACAATAATCTGTGGCCATAATTTTCCTAAAGATTAGCTCATCCGTTAACTCATTCAGCTGATATTTGTTGTGCACACAAAATCAGCCAGACACTGGGGATGCAAAGGTGAATAAAACGTAAATTCTCCCTGGAAGGCAGTCATAACCCAGAGGGAAGAAACAAATAGAAATGCACTGCAGTCATGTTAGGTGAGTAGGAATATATGAATGAAGTACTGCAGGAGCCCAGGAGCTGAAGCCCTGGAATCGGCCTGGGAAAGCACATAAATAGAAGTGACATTTATTCTGAGTTTTAAATGGTGAATAGTTATCATCTGGGATTTCTAAATGCTAGTTATTCCCACCAAATACCTGGCACCTTCTCAAACCTAGGTCTGCTATCTGAGGGTTTGTATAAATCGCTTAGCCCAGACCTTAAAGGCCCCAATATAAATTACTTCAAATCTTCATAACCAGTAATTGATGACAACTCCTTTACCCTATAAAGTGGTCCCATTATATTG
>NW_006435837.1:2065645-2126087 GCF_000325575.1 Pteropus alecto | reverse complement strand
ATATTGCAAAAAGACTAAAGTACCAAAAAGTTCACATTTGATATTTTCTGGAAATGAGAGTAATTTAACTTGTTAGCACTTGCATGGTACCTTAAAATGCAGTGTATAAGTCCTTTAGCCTCAGAGTATTCAACTTAGTTCTTAGTCATAAATATCCTTATCATGAAGTATGTGAACTTAGCCTCTATTACTGTGCTATTAACTTCAGATTATCTGTTTACTCAAAGAGGTTTAGAGTTACAATCATAAGAGTTTAGATCGGATTTTGAGATGCAAAAGAGAAACATGATATAGTGCCTAGTATATTCTTTTGCTTAAATATGTATGCACTCATTATATTCTCTTAATACTTTCATATTTTAAAGTTAAGTATATAAAATGAAAATATTTAGGGAAGCTCTGTTTTTAGACACAGGAACAAAGAAACAGATGTAAAGAAAAATACTTGAAAATATCCTAATTGTGATATTTAAAATATATTTACCAAAAAGTAAGTAAATAATACCTGTTGAGCTTTTATATATGCCAAACACTGGTCTATGCCTTTAAAAGGCATGAACCCATTTAATTTTCACAATAACTCTGTGAGGTAGAAACAAATAGAATTCTTGTTTTACAGATGGATTAAATAACTTACCCAACTAATAAGTGGTAGAGCTGGGATTAACTATCCATGCATATTTATTGATTCTACAGTGGTACTAGCTAACTAAATATAATGAAAATAATTTGCTAAATTGTAGGAAAATAATTTCCAAAAATTGTATTACTTCTTCCAAATTCCAGCATTTGATTTCAAGCAATCAGAACTAGGTCTGATTTTGTATGTTCTCGTATATGTTGTTTTATATTTATTTACTGGCACTATAATAAACATGCATTTACATAGACATGGCTCTGGCAGACCTTAGGAAAAGATAGCTACATTAAGGGGTAAATTTAGCAACAATGATGTATGTCCTTTTTAAATCAGAGAGCATAAAATGGGTTTTACTTTCCTTAAAATATAGACAAGAATAATTTCTACAAACACAAATACAGTAGAGGAAGCAACCTAGATTAGTGGTTACTAGCATTGACTGTAGCATCAGCCATACTTGGTAATACTGTCTGCCATGCAATTACTCCAGTGCATCCTGCAGATGTTACTCTAGGCCTCAATTTTCTCATTTGTTAAATGAAGATGATAACATCTGCCTCAGAGAGTTTTTGTAAAAATTTAATGACAACACATTATAAATTGCCTAGAAAGTGCCCAGTATGCACTAGGTATTTATTTTCACTGTTGTCATTATTACATAGAAACTTCAGTGTTGCTAAGAGAATAGATCTTAAGTGTTCTCACCCCAAAAAAGAGAGTAACTCTGTGAGCTGATGGATGTGTTAAATAGGTAGATTGTGGTAGTCCTGTCACAATAGATATGTATATCAAATCATCATGCAATATACCTTGAATATATACAATTTTTATTTGTCAATCATACTTCAGTAAAGGTGGGTAAAAAAAAACCAATAAAACAACTTAAAGATCTCAACATATAAATAATAATATCAGCCATTTTAAATTCTTTAAAGAATAAGATGAGGTGAATAAACAGTTCAATAAAAAAATAAGAAAATTTAATGTGACAATAAAAAAAGGGGAAAAGGATAGCATTAAATCACTTTAACTATTTGGTCTCATCTGCTCATTTATCAAAGGCAAAGGTTCAAATATGATGAGATCAGTTGCTTGGCAACTTTTCAACATGGTAATATTTCCCTTAGCTTCCCCTGTTCACATACTCCTTGCCCTTGCTATTCCATCATAACACATTTCTATGCATAGAAATCTACTAAAAGGTAGACATAGCTCGCTGAGTCTTTTTGTGGCCATGAGTGGTCATATTTTATAAGAATAGGAGGAAAACATTTTTTCACAATAATATCACAGAATAGTATTGTTTTGAAGGAATCCAGGCCTTTACCAATTTATCGAATATCCAAGACTTCACAAAAAAAACACATGAATGCAGGCAAAGCTGATATTTTAGGAATGCTCTCCATAAATGTATTTGTACACATTGTGCATTAATAAAAAAATAATTTCTGTAACATTATATTGGAACATTTTCCACTCGAAACCAAGTCTTATGTCTCTGTTATCCACAAGAATAGGAAATGGCTTGAAATGACTTACAGCAGCATATGGACAATGATACTGTAAACTGATTTTCATCACTGCGAGGTGAGGATATTGTCTGTAGGTTCCAGAGTCTCTTATTATATTTCAACAACATTGCCTTTCTGTTTGTCTTACCACTTCATTCTATCTTTTGGGAAGTTAAATTATAATTTACAGCATTATTTCAAACATTACTTAATGCAGCAAGTATATATAATGTATTCACACTTATTTATTTCTGAATACAAGCCTGCCCTCATTTCTGTGAATTTTTTTTAATATAAATTATTCTCCTTCTCAGGTAAAAATTAGCTGTCATTCATCAGTTATGCTAGAGAGAAAAAAATGGAATTCCAACCACAAAATGTTTGTATTCAAGTAAAATGTACCATTTCCAAAGCAGAACTATAGAAATATAAATTAACGAATCAAAAATGTAGAAATATGAGATGTGTACTGTACTCATAAGAATTCTATTTCTTTTGACTGATTTAATATACCTCATAAGGACTGCATGTTGGTTAGCTTCACAAAATCATTTTGAACATCAAGCTGATGGTGATAAGGGACCATGTATTTGATGGAAAAGTAGTTCAGCAATATTTCGACATAGAAATAAAAAATAGACTGTTCCTAATGTAAAATTTAGAGTAATCACCTAGGGAAGGCACTCTTTCTTAATTTGTATAATTTTACTGATAGAAATAGCAGAGCATGAGTTTTGAGGTCATATAGACCTGAATTTGGAGTCACAGTCTTTAATAATTGATTTACCTTGAACTTGAGCCTTAACCTCATTATGATTTTGTTTCCCTATCAGTGTTTTTATGAGAAGTAAGTGATATATACTGTATGTCAAATAGCACTGTTCTTGCCTCATAGAAAGCACTCAAGAAATAGTGCCTAAATGGCATAATAAATTACTGCTGCTCATAAATAAAAATGGCCCAAAGATTATTAAGTGCTGATAGATCAGATTAACACGTCCTCCTCTCCTATGGGCTGGAAGTATTCCCTCAGTTTGGTTTCTCTACCTACCCAATAACTAACCAGAAAGCATAGCAAGTAAAAGAAATATGAATCCTTTTCTTTTGGTTCGATTTTGAAAAGCAGAAGAAAGAGAATTCAAATAGATAATAACACTAGAAACTGCTCTTATCCAATGCTTTTTTTTAAGTTCCATATGAAAATCACTAGCTCATATGCTAGGCAGAAGGACTTAGTTATAACCTCATAGCATCAGAATTCTGAAAACAATTCAGACCCCACACCTTGTTAAAGTTTAAGATTAGTTGAGATAGAGAGAGAGAGAGAGAGAGAGAAGGAAGGAGGGAGAGAGAGAGAGACAGAATAATATGTAAAAAAAAACAGAGACTCTCAAAGAAATGAAACCTGGCAATAAGAGATCACCCTGAAAGAATTGAAGATACTAGGTAATGGATAAACAGTAAGATTAGAAAAAAGAACTCAGAACTTTTAATAAAGTTCCAGGATATTAATATGTGGATAAAATAGAAAGATTAGCAAACCAAATCAACAAAGCTGATGCAGCTATCAGAAGAAAAAAAGAAATTCTTCAAAATGAATGAATCAACAGAAAGATATGAACTAGGTGAAATAGCGCTTCCCTTAAAGACAAAATGGGAAAACCAAGAATAAAAACAGCCTAACTCAGTGATTCTCAACTGGGATCAGTATTGCCCCCCAGAGTACATTTGGCAATTTCTGAGAACATTAGTAGTTGTCACACTGGGGATGGAGGTGCTACTGTCATCTATCTAATAGGTAGAGGCCCAGGATGCTACCAAACATACTACAGTGCACAGGACAGTGCCCAACAATAAAGAGTCACACAGTCCACAATGTCAAGTGTGGCTGTTGAGAAACCTTAGCTCATTTAAGAAGAATCAATTACAGACAAGTTGAATGTAGAAGCAGATATAGATGACTAGAAAATCAAATAGCCCTTGTAGGACACAGGGCCAATTGCCCTTTTTGTTGTTGTTGTTGTTTTGTTTTGCGTGTTTTTGTCTTATTTATTTGTTTATTTATTTAAGTTTATGGGGGTAACATTGGTTAATACAATTATATAATTTTCAGGTGTACATTATAATTTCACATCTGTATATTCTATTGTGTGTTTACCACCCAAAGTCCAGTTGCCTTCAGCTACCATATATTTGATCCCCTTTACCCACTTCACCCTCCCTTTTGTTTTTATTCAAAGAATCGAGGAAGTTATTACCCTGGAAAGATAGATCTACATTTATTCATATTTAGCATATTCTCTGGGTAGAATAGTATAAGGTTCTGAGTGTCTGGGATGATCTACCCTGCTCTACAATAGAAAATCTAATCACGACAAACCCTGGAACAGGAGGGAACCAATTGTTCCTCATTGAAATCTGAATGCATTTTCCCCTACTGGAAAAAAGTCATAAGTGGCAGCTAGGTAAAATTTAAATAGAGTGGTTAGTGTTAGCTTTCAAATCACGATATGGCTTAAATAATCCAGCATTTTCCTAAATGTGTTCTTCAGGTTACTAGTTCTGAAAGAGAATTTTTATGAAAGAAGGAGGTTATGTGGTTAAATAAGATTGAGAAGCCCTGCATATTTTATCCTACTCTTGCAGATTAATGAGCATACATTAGCATACTAAAAGGTTTGAAAGTCTTGTTGAATTTGGGTTAGCTTATTGTTTCCCAAATGTATTTGTACATTGAATCTTTTTTGGTTTTGGTCACAAAATACTTATTAACCTTTCAATGGAACTAATGTTTGAGGGAATATATTTTGGAAAATGCTGAAGTAGACCTTTGCAGCTCCTTTTAAATACCCATATACCAATGATGAAATTTCTTTGTATTTCAAGTTCCAAACAGCTGATTTACAGGTAAGCATTTGGAAAAGCTTCTATTCATAAGTTGAAACCTACCCCGCCAGATGGCTTGTTAAATGTCATCTTCATTTTTATCTTGAAAAAAAAAAAAAGCCATTTTCTAGAGTAAATCTGATTTGTGATAAAAGTCTCAACTAAAGTAATAAATACTAACTGGAAGGATTAGTGCATGGTATTCTGTAGGCCACTTGTAGAATCACTGGTATCACTGCAAAACAATTTACCATAAATCGTAGAGGAAGCAGATCCCTTCAATACACAATGTCAAATGTTACATCCAATCTTATTAAAGAAGAGATGACGAAAAATCACCTTAATGACTGAATACATTAGAGCAAATAATATACAAAATTTATTTAAAAGTATATATATATAACTACTTAACATTGTTGTATAAGCAACACATCAGGCCAACCCAATCTGTTTCCATCTTTGTTAAGGGATGGACAACACATACAGCTACATCCATGGTTTATGTTCTAATCCTCCATCAGTTCTTCATCTAACCTTTAAGAATTTTTTGCAAGAATTACAAACGGGCTGGGAGGACATGTAAACAAACAAACAGAAAGCAATAATCAGACATGTCATTGAATTATTTTTGAATAAAAATGAATTGGACTTTTCTGTAAATGCAATGGTCTTGAGTTCATTACCACTGCAAATTAATGTAGTGAAAAGAGCACTGGCATAGGAAGTTGAAATCTCTATGTACAGGCTGGCTGACTCCTACACTGATTATCAGTGCAATCCTGAGAAATGAACTTCGGTGTGTCTAAAATTTTTCATCTCTACCTTCCTTGTTAGCTTCAGTGAGTAATATAATCCCAAAGGAAAAAAAATACGTGAAAGGAATTATAAAGTTATTACAAGATGTCATTTTATTTATTTCGATTGAAAGTCTTCAGCCGATGGTCTTGGTTCTTGTCTTTTTTACTTTTCAAGAGAAAGAGTGACTATCTTTCATGTTGGTAATATTTTCATCACATTGCTTTACTAAGATTTAAAAAAATACATTGCTTTAATTTGTAGCCATTTAACTTGAAAATAGGATGATTTTAACCAAATAATATTTACATAAGTATGTCATCTTTCTTGTCTGCATCTATTGCTGAGTGCAGCAAGAGGCAAAAGTATATTAGCACAGCTTACTTTTTTACCCTCTTCCAAGAGGACCTAGAACTTTTTTGCCACTTAGTATTTAAATCATCTGAATCCTTCCCAGTCCTCCCATGTCCCTGTAATGTAGAACTGTCTCTGTGTACATTGACAACATCTCAAATAAGAAAAAACTATCTTTCCAAACTCCAGTGTGTTTTTCACATTCGTCCTTTTGGTAGAATGTTTACAAAAGATAATTTGGTTCAAAATATAGTTAGCCTCGATGACAAATGTTAAAAGTTCCATATAATTTTTGCTGTAGTTTAAAATTTTCTCATTAAACAAATTTTTATTTCCCATTTAAAATCTAGATCATGTTTAGAAAGCAATAGGAAAATTCACAAACAAGATGTAGCAATTTTAAATATATGGCCCTAAAGATCCAAGTGCCCATTCTTATTAAATCAAGATATATTGCCTTTATCCTTAAAAAAAATACTGACTTTTTTATTTAATTCAGGTTTATTCCCTTCTAAATGTGTGATTCTCTACCTTAAATAACCTTGGGATGTTTTCCTAGAAATACAGTCAACCATCTGAAAGTAATTTTTCTGTCTGGTATGTAGGAAGTTTGATGGGTGTGTACAGCATGCTTATAGCTTAACATTCCTTACTACACTCGTTTTCATCAAAATATTGGCTAAAATATTCAGAACAGATGTGTATATGTATTTTTTTCTTCTTAGACTGTAGAGAAAGCTTTTTTGTGAGCGTTAAAGGGTATGTCAGACTTAAGAAATTTCTCTGCAGTCTTTTTTTCAACTCTTTGGCAACTGTCAGAGAGAAGATTGCTTCTCAGATGCTGTTTATCACCCTGATACTTAATGGTTTTAGCATGTTTTGGAGAGCGTTTTAAAAGAGATACAATTGAAAAAGGAAGCAATTCAGTAGTATTTCAACAGACATCATGGTTAGCTTAATATGGGAATGTTTCTAGATAAAAAAATCAGGAGGCAGGACTTTTAGTTCTGACTTGATTACCAAACAACTCTCTAAGGCTCAATTTGTTAAAAAAATGTAGGGAGTTGGTCCGGTTGACATACTACTTTAGAAGGAAACAAAGAAGGGAAGGGAGGGTAAGAGAAGGGAAAGTGAGAGGGAGGAGAATGGAAAGTTAGCAGGAGGAAGGAGAAGGAAACTATGAAAATAGAAACTGATATATCTTGGACTCCTTTTGGTTAGGTGTATGAGAAAGTTACCCTGTTTACTTTGTTAACAAGTAATCATTCAACAAATATTATGCAGTTATTATATTTAAGGCACTATGCTAAGTACTGGAGATACCAATAATAAACAACAGAGAAATTTCTCTCCCTTGTAAAATTCACATTCTAGAAGGGGAACAGAATTCAAGCAACTAATTTAATAAATACTTTTTTTTAACAATAACTGGCATGCTATGAAGAAAAACTACGATGAGAATAAATGCAGAGAAACCCCACCTAAAGAGATCAAGGTGGTGTCCCTGAAGACATTAAATTTTTGCTTAGTCTGAAGGATGAATGTAAATTTAGGAAGAGAAGTGAAGAGGAAAACCAAAGGCACCTGGGTGCTAGGTAAAAGTGTTTCAAGAAGGGAGTACTCTTCTGTGCCAAATGCTGCAGATGGATCCGGAAAGTCAAAGGCTCTGATAATTGTTTATTGGATTTAGCAACATGGAGGTACCAATGACCTTGACAGTAGCAATTCTGGTGGAGTTGTAAGGGCGAGAGCTTCCTGGAGGAGGTTCAAGAGAGAGGAGGAGATTCCATATATAAGTGAGGTTATACAGTACTTGTCTTTCTGTGTCTGGCTTATTTCACTTCGCATAATGTCCTTGACAGTCATCCATGTTGTCACAAATGGCAAGAATTCCTTCTTTCTGGCTGAATATATTCCATTGTTCATACATCTCATTTTCTTTATCCATTTATCCATTGATGGACACTTAGGTTGTTTTCATATCTTGGCTATTGTGAATAATGCTACAATGAACATGGGAGTGCAGATGTCTCTTTGAGATACTGATTTCATTTCCTTTGGATGCACATCCAGAAGTAGAGTTGCTAGGTCATATGGTAGTTCTACTTTTAATTTTTTGAGGAACCTCCATAATGTTTTCCATTGTATACTTGAAATTTGCTAAGAGTAGATCTTTAAGAGTTCTCTCTCTCTCTCTCTTTCACGCACACACACACACACACACACACACACACACACACACACAGAGAATGGTAACTATGTGAGGTGAAGGATGGGTTAACTTGATTGTGGTAATCATTTCACAATATATATGTATATTAAATCATCACACTGTGCAACTTAAAAATTATGTTGTACAATCTTAATATATAACATTTTTATTTTTTAACCTTACCTCAATAAAGCTAGAAAAAAGAGAAAGGAAGAGGCAATGAATTGGAGACTGAGAATATAAACAAGGCTTTTAGGAGATTTTCTGTAAAAGGGAGCAGAGAAATAAGGTGGTAGTTGGGTTGTGCTTTGGGGGTGAAGAGAGTTGTTTGTTTGTTTAAGATAGGAGAAATTACAGCAGGTTTGTGTGCTAATGGGAATCATTGAGTAGAAAGGGAAAAATTGATGCAGCAAGAGAAAGAAGGGAGAGTTGCTCAGGACAGTAGGTAAGAGGGACTAGGATCCAATGAACAACCCAATAATTTGGAATATCCTTAATGTCTAATATCTTTTCATTCAAGCATTTGAAAAAAATTTAATGAATACCTGCTCTGGGCCAGGGTCTTTGCTAGGACCATTTGTAACAAAGATATATAAGCTCCTGCAAAAAAGCAGAAAAACTTATAAACAGACAGATACACTACAGTATAATAAGGATCATATATACCAAAGGCACTAGGAAAGATCTAAGGGAACGTAGGAGAGTGAGCAATTAATTCTGTTCAAGGGAACTGTAGCATTTGTAATAGCACCAAAAATGCTTTATTATCTAAGGAAAAGTTTATTTTCAACCAATTCTGTATACTATTGTTAAAGCATAGCAGCTACATATTTTAGATAGATCACTGTAAAGCACTCCATCATTGTCAGTATTCTTAAAATTACATTTAGTGTTCTATCTGAATTTAACTGTAGCTATATTTAATTTATAATAAGCTGCTTGCCATCAATTTCAGAATAAAATGCAAACAAAATCCAGAAATACTTATCTTTTACCTTTATTGCATTTTTAGAATACAGTAAGAAAAACAGAACACAATTCCTGCCTCTATGGAAATCCTAGTTAGAAAGTTCCAGATGTGCAACCAGTATGAAAAGCCAAGTAACATAATAATAGTTTAATTATGAGACACTAGCATAGAGCTATCACAAGGCTTATGATAGGGTATCAAATAAACTCTACAATTAATAAATGTTTTATGCTTAGAGGAGTAAAAAATTATTCTAAGAGGAAATGGTCAGCAAAATTTTTAAATGGGCTCTTATCTTCATTTTTTTACTACATTCTTGACTATTATTATTAATTTTAATCATGAACTGGTGTTGTTACCTAGAGAGACACCTTCAAATTTTCCAGATTATTTTCACGTATATTAATTTATGTACGTTTGCATAGGAATGAGTCAATTGTATTTAATTTAATGAGCCTTGAAAAGTTATACAAGCTTAAAAATACTTTGAATTTATTAATAGTGTGTATTTCATTTAAATCTAACAATCATGCTTATAGTACTCTTTTTTTCTTTACCAACAGCACTACAGCATCAAACCATAAAGTTATTTTTCCATATGAACTTTGCTGTCTTATGAAATTAAAATGCTGGTATATACATGCAATGGTAAACATTTCCAAGCTATAATCAAAGATCTGTGTATTTAGAATTAGAAATAATTTGAGCCATTTTGCCAAGGACTGCTATTTATTTAAGAATGTTATTTATTAAGTCTATTTCAATATTTTAGTACAATGAAAAATTTATAAAAGGAGCAATACTTATAAGCAACATTATTTGTTTAAATAAATAATACACTTTACTTTTTGAAGTATGTATTTTGATTTACATTGCTAAATTCATAACTTTACAACTAGTAAATGCAAAGGCTTGATGTTTTCCAAAATAAATTTTAATTAAGACTTTTTATCTCAGTTTCTTTGTCTAATTTAATATATTTTCCTCAATTTTGTGTTAGTAGTATATAGTATACCTCTGTTTAAAAAAATTACTCCATGAAAAGTCAGTTTTTAAATCTTCAGGTTTTTTCCCTGTGGTTAATGATATAACCAGACATATCAAAGACTTAATTGCATTCCTCAATGACTTATCTCCATGGGAATCTCAGAGAAGATGGCCCCAAAATACAATGAATACAATTATGTTTTTTGTATCCTGTGTGTGAAGTATGTTTCTTCTTGTTTTTGTGCACATATACTTCAATCAATTCTTCAAAAAGTATCAAACTAGTTTATGTATGTATGTATATGTGTGTGTGTATAACATATAGAGTGAGTAAAACAACTGCTTATTTATTGGATTTTTCACTTTTCAGAAGATTTTCTGGGTGACATGTAGAAACAGTGTTAGCGCTATGTACTGCTTCAGTTTCAGTGCCCATGAAGTTTGTTTTAAAACCCAAACACTAAAGAATGTTTGAAAATACATCATTCATAACATTGAAAATCTAGAGGACTAATTCTGCAAAGCAGTTGAATAGATATGACAAAGAAGACCCTCCTTGAAATCTTTACCCTCCTCTCCCACCCAGTTAGGCAGAATATATTGACCTGCATCAACTCACCCAAATTTCCTCTGTGAAAGTATAGAGATCTACTCCATGTGAATGTTGAAATCTTAGGTGATCGTTTGTAAAGTTGTTTGCACACCTCGAAAGGAAGCCATTAAATAAACACTACCTTTTTTGGTTCATTAATAATTTTATCGTGTCTAGCTCGTCCTCAGACTTTCAAAGAGTTTAGCAAAATATATTAAGTAAACTCTATCAGTATACATAATAAAAAGCCATAAAGTTGGCACATTTCCTTAAGAACAGAATTAGAAGTCTCGTAATGGAATTTTTTTAAACACATGGACTGATCATAGTAATCGATTGTGAAATTTAGCTGGGCAAGGAGGGAAGTGAGGAAGACATACGGTGACTGAGAAGTGTTGGAAGATAGGAAGATCGGTAGTTAAAGGAGGAAGGATTGTTGGACTTGGAGTGCTGTGTGGGCGTGCTGGTAACACAGAAGGTGGTAGTTGGAAAATGGGATTCTGGGAGGGATTACAGCCTTTGCAAATGATAAGATAGAGCATATGACCACAGGAATGGGTAGAAGAAAAAGCCTCAAGGAACTGAGAGGCCAGAATATTGGAGGGTGAATATGGAAGTCACTAAGAATTATGGCAGAAGTAATATTTGGGTGCCTGGGTTTAAACCCTGGTACTACATACTTACCAACCGTGTGTGCTTGGGCAAGTTATATAACCTGTCTCAGTTTCCTAATCTGGTAAAATGAGGGTAATGATAGTATATTTCTCAATTATGAGGATTAAACATTTTAATACTTATAAAACCCTTAGTATGTGGCATATGGTAAATGATATATAAATGTTAGTAGTATTTTTGTCATCATCATAATTATTATTATTACGATCCAGTCCTGTGTGAGTCTTTGCTTTACATTCATTCAAAATTTATTAAGCAACTATTGTATTCCAGGCATTATGCTACGTATACTTTTAAAACTTTTGTATGATTTTCTTTGGCTGTTCTGTGATTTGGGAATTTCAAGTTAATCAAAAATAATATACTGCAATCTCAGCAAAAACCTATCCTTGAAGTCTATGCCATGAGTTCTGCTTGCTAAAGTATAATGCTGTTTAGTAAGAATACAGACCCAGAGGGAAATGAGACAGGCCAAAGCAATGAATACTTGGACCTGGAAACTAAACTTATTCAAAATAGCAAAAGAAATGCTTACAGCAGACCCAGTAATAGGCCTTGAAAAAGATTCTAGCCATATTGTTGAAGCATGGTGGTGTCCAAAATATATGGTAATAAGAGTTAGAAGGCAGTGAAAATGGGAAGTTAACATTGTGATGGTCTAACATAAAACAATGGGTTAATGCCCTGGCATGCAGGTTGAACACAAGGGGCTACTATCTAGGAGATTGGCTGTCAAGACCTAGACATGTGGGCATTTAGGAATAAGACAAATCCAGGTACTGAAAATGAAGTAAAAATCACTAAAATAATGATCCTCTTTGTAAAGGACCACCCTCAAAGTCTAGGGCTCCTAGGAGAGCAGGCCTAGGCTGTTCTCTATTATTTATCAAAAGTGCCTTATGTTTGAATTATCACCTGGCCAATTGCCACAGGCAGTTTCACCTTCTGGCTCAAAACACACATATTTTTCATCTACACAAATGCCAACCATAATGTTGCATATGAGTGAGTGTGTTTTGCAGACTGTAGCTAAAAGTCAGTGTAAGTTTAAGCGGACATGGGGAAGAAAAACAATGTGATGTGAATTTTGTTCTCTGTGTTTAGGCAAGCTACGACCTATATCTATGCCAGTGGAATATAATTGGGTGGGGGACTATGAAGATCCAAATAAGATGAAGAGAGATAGTAGAAGAGGTAAGTGTTCTAGAATTTCAGTGTAGGCTGGGTTGTTGGAACAAAAAGCAAATTTAAATGTTCTTTAAATAGGATGTTATGGGTTCAGTGGAAAAATTTTCATTCTTTCAGTGACTTTGTGGTACACCCAAACCAACTCAGACCAACATTTGACTATATTGATCTATTATTAAATAGATATCTTCTCTGAATGCCTCCTTAGGGATTCAGGGTAGATAAGTACAGTGTAAAAATTGAATATCTGATTGTTATTTGAAAGTTAATATTTGGAAAACAAGGTCAGAAGTGTGAAACTGCATAAAAGTTCAGTGAATAGAAAGAGTTCGTGATCAGTCCCCATTGGTCCGCAGTGCAACTTCACTACTTTTATATGAGTGCAACCTTAAAATGAGCATTGAAGCACATGGGTAAAAGCTAATAGAAACTGGGCCAGTGACTAATGAAAATCATATAGATTTGGGAAAAAAAAAAACCTGCTTTGCTTTTTTTTCTCTCTACTGTTTGCTGTTCAGGGTTATCTTCTGACTTTGGGGGTGGGCTACACTTGAAGTATCTTCCAAAAGTAAGTTTTTATGTTCACTTATCCTGCTATTGAGGTGAGCAGTAAAGAGAGCAACTGAAAGTCTCACTACTAAAAGGGGTTGAAGCAAGTGTAGATACGGTGGGCCCAGTAGGTCATGCTGTTACTTCCACTTTCTGAAATCAAGAACCATAAAGTTATAGATGAAAAATAAAACAAAGCAAAAAACGATTCATAAAACCTAAGCTCACTAAGATTCCTTCACGATATGTTTAACCCATTTGCCTGTTATTTCTTGCCAATGTACAGAATTTATTTTGTTACTACGCAAATCCACAGACCACCCAGGGATAATCAAGCATGAATATCTGCTTCATTAGTCACTTAACACTTATTTTATGGAGTGGGCATTTTTGAAAATGTTGGTAAAAACAGGAACATTGATAGATCCCTTTACATCTGTGTGTTCATTCCATATTCCAAACTTTAGTTTCTAACCTTGTTTGTTTTATAGAAGTAATCAAGAAAAAAATAAAAAGAGAAATACTCATCATATGCCATCTCTGAGTCACTCTTTTGGAATTTCATATGATAGTGACATCTTTAGGGAAAAAAAAACTTTATGAAGTACTAAATACTGACTATCAATTTAAGCTTAAATTTTATAAACTAAGTTTCCTGACTGTTGTTCATAATATGGACTTTAACATCTCCAAAAATGCTACATAGCCTACCAAAGGTAAATGTTTGTTATCAATTTTTAGCAGAATCCTTTGGGGGAGCTTGTTAAAATTTTTATGAGCCACACACCCAGAACTTCTGATTCAGGTTCGGCAGGTGATTCTGATATAGTTGGTCCAGAGAGAAAACTTGGACATAAAATCTATAGGCTGTCTATTTCTTTTTGCCCGATGATCCCAGATAGTTAGGATCCTTTATATTTCTACTACATAGATATTTTATAAATCACATCAAATTACATTTCTGAAGTGAAATCTAATAGCACAATTAGGAAAGAATGGTAAATTTGGAATATTTGTGTATTTATATTGGTGTATTTATCTCTTTTTATATAGAAAACTCTCTACTCCGATATATGAGCAATGAAAAAATTGCTCAAGAAGAATACATGTTTCAGAGAAACAGCAAAAAAGACACGGGGAAGAAGTCTAAAAAGAAGGGCGATAAGAGTAGTAGCCCGACTCACTATTCATTGCTACCTAGTTTGCAAATGGATGCACTGAGACAAGACATCATGGGCACGCCTGTGCCAGAGACCACACTATACCATGTAAGTAAAATTTCAGACTCTGCGATACAGCTTTTATTGGGAGACTCTTTGAGGTAAATTCCAGATTATTTATTTTTATCCTAGTGCCAGATTTCACAAAAGATCTTAAGTTTAGAGTATATGCTCTTTAAAAAAGCATGATGGCTTATTGATTCATTCTTCAGTTCATGTGTTCAATGAGTTCAAATGTTATAGCAGGTTAGATTTTTAATAAAATAACCTAATATGCACAGAACTGATGGAGAATAATAATTAGCTGATTAATCATCAGTGTAATAGTACACAGTAAATAGATAGCTATAAAATTCTACCTTAAAGATTTTTAATATATTCATGATTTTATTTAAAAATGAACACTTATTAGACTTGGAGCATGGTGCTTGAGGTAAAAAATGGGAAGACATAGCATATCACATGGTGAGAAACAGACAATGAGTCCCAACATAATTTGAGGGTTGTAATGAGTGGTTGCAAGAAGTATTGGAGGAACATAGGAGAAGGAGGATCTTAGCCTTCAGGGGAAGTAAAAATAGGCTTCAGAATGGGTAGCATTCACGTGAAGAATGAATGTAGTATTATTGGTGATAGTATTGTGGGAAGACATATAGAGGTGCGCCACAAATGTGTGAAACTGTTATATTCTAGGGAGTTCCCATGGCTCAGAATGACTGGTTTGTTAAAATTTGAGAGAAAGCACATGAGGAGGGGGCAGTAGATGGGCCTAGAGAGGTAGGTGGGCTTAGATCAGGAATTTTATGATAAAGTATTAGACTCTTTCCTGCAGTGATAAAGAGCTACTGAAGAATTTTGAGCTGGGGACTTGCATGATAAGATGGATCTCTCTCATGCAGAGCGTTAGTCAAGATATATGAGGCCAAAGGCAGGGCCATTAAGCCCAGGCCAAAAGATGATGAGAAATTAGGACAGTGGCAATGCAGAGGCTGAGAATCTTGTTAACCAGAACATTCAGTTCACAAAATGAACTCATTTTATACCATTTTGATTAAAAAGGAATTGTGTGTGTGTGTGTGTGTGTGTGTGCGCGCGCACACGTGCGCACGCCAGTGGAACTATAGCTTCCTATTAAAAGCCCTTGAAAAATATGGACTCCAATTTGAACAACTGTACTTAATGCTCAGAGTATCAAAAAATTTTTATCTGTCCACTGCTGTAGAAGGTATAGCATCTAGGTATACAAGATTTGAAAGATTTAATAACTTATACTTGTGTTGGTTTTCTGAGTAAATTTTTTAAATCATCTACTTATTCTATAGCTCTCTCATAAAACTAGAGTGTAGAAAAATGTTTTCATTTATTTGGGTCAAAGTAGGAGTACACTAAGTGTTCATTCTGTCCTCCTGGTCCCCAGTTACACACACCTAAGCCTCTTCCTCCCCAAGATAACAGTGCCCATATCAAAACCTGCTTCTCTGAATGACTGACAAATTATTTTCTCCACATGTATTTGTAGTCAGTCTGAAGTCAATACTCTTAGCTATATGAAAGGAGTCACTTCAGCTGTCACTAGTCAGAAAGGTTGTCTGAACGTCGAGCTCCCTCTAGAATCTGCTGTTCCAGTCATAAGTAACAGTCTGAACAAAGATCTAAACGTAAGAGACAGCTAGCCTATTCAAGAGAGAAGTGGATAGTGAGAGATGAGGCTGGAGAGGGAGGAAGAGGCCACTTTATCCAGAGAGTGTAAACTATTAAAGTTGGGATTTATCCTAAGAGGAGCAATAAGCCATTGAAGGAAGAGCAATAAGCCATTCGAGGCGCGTTTAAACACTCAGTCTGTGCCATTCTGTCATGTATGTCTAGACAGGAGCACACTGTGTGAGGAAGGAAAATAAAAAGCCAAGTCTTGTGGATTTTGAGTTATTAAATTTTGGAAGATACTAAAAGGTGACTCAAACTGATAATCAGGAATATCATGATTATTCCCTAGAAGTATAAATTGTTACCACCTCCTCAAAGGTCATTATTTAGTTATATGTCTCAAGAATCTGGTCTAGTGACTTCAATTCTAGAATTTTATTCCAAGAAAGAAATAAGAATCTACTTTTGCCTCCTACTTTTGTTATATGACCTGACTATAACATGATATTTCCAAGATAGATAATATTTATCTCAACTGATTTTTGACAGAGAGACAGCACGGAATAAAGGATATTGTTAATGATGGGGGAAATCCTCCCATGTACCATTAACCCACTAACCCCAGAGTAGAAGGCTGGAAGCTTTCTAACTCTATTCTCTGGTTTAAAATAAGTTAAAAAGATTTGTTAGCCCCAAAGACCTTCTTAGATGCCTATAACCAGTGTTCAAAAAGAAAAGAGAACACTCTCTCATGAGTTTTCTCCTAGACATTAAGTTCCCTTGAGGACATTGCATTGCACTTGTTTAGTACTTTCACAGTTATCAAAGGGGTTTCCATATTTGGTTGTGTCTTTTGAACCTCACAACAACTGTATTTGCAAATGATAGAACTCAAATTCTGAAAGATTAAGTGATTTGCCCAAAGCTGTTTTGCAAAAAAAAGTGCAAGAGTAAGGACTAGAACCCAAATCACCTACTCCAGTGATCTTTCAACACACTACCTTGGTATTCCGTGAATGGTAGGCATTCCATACATGGACAGATTTGTGCTTTAATGACTCAATGTGTGAACTTTGAGAGTGTAAACTATTAAAGGAAAAACTTTGAGGAAAAAGTTGACTTTAAGAAACATGTACCCTCATATGCTGATTTAAATAAGTTTTCCAGTACCTAGATTGATTTCTGCACAGATTTCTGTTTTTCTCTGTTACTATTTTTTATGAAATTTAGAAAAACATACAGAGCAGCTGCTGTTAGAAAGCACAAGTAGTTATTCTGCATGATCTATTGCTGAGACTACAGAGTATTATTGTTAAAATTGCCTGGACCTTGGAGCCAGAACAACATACATTTAAATGATTGCTTCTTATATTTCACAGAGATTCTTGTTTTACTTTTTTTTACCTGTTCATACACACTTATTTAAAAATGAAAGAATTTTTCCTCATGTTAAATTTCTTGAAACACAATATCAATATCAATTTGTAATCTAATCACCTTCATGATGAACCACTAATCTTTATTCTTACCAATTATTCCTTTGGATAACTCAGCCATTTTTAATGGAGTAAGACTTAAGTGGAAGACTATGAAGATTAAGTACTGTGTTTCATAGGCTGCTATCTCTGCTGTAATATTAGCTCCATGTGGTCTGAGTTCAAATTCAGAATGAGTTCAAATTTGGAGAAAATTTAGTTGAATTTAATAGCAGGATCATATCAGCATTAAATACCCTTAAACAATTTAATAAAAGTGTGGCGGGAGTAGATTTTCCTTATAAGGAGACCTAGATTATAATCCCCATTGGTCTATTTTAGAAAGCAGGCCAAGAAAAATACACAAAGCAGGGCAGATACAGTTTGGCTGTAGTGTTTGACTCATTCCTTTTAGCAATTAGGACAGAAACGTTAATATAATAAAGAAGATTTAGAAGTTTATGATATTGCAAAATACACAATTTTATTTTATTAATTCCATATATTTGTTACTCCAGTTTATATATTTTTTCTTAAACTTATTTAAAAGGGAAGTATTCACTATACGCAAACTACTCTGATCATCCACCAGTTTTTGCCAACCCTTACTTTTGGACATTCTGTTCCTTCTGCTGAGAATACTTTCATCCCTTCTTTCCCCCGGCTGACTCCTATCTAAACCTGAAATTGCAGAGACACTTGCCCTGACCACTATATTTTCTTCAAAACCTTTCTTATGATTTATAATTATATATTTATTTATGTGATCATCTGCTTTGCATCTTTCTCCCCTGAACATGGTCAGGGGAGCATGTTCATGTTCATGAGAGAAGCAGTTTCTCCATTTTTCAGCACTATATTTGAACACTAATAGGTATTGTTCCTCATAAGCACTCAATAAAAATGTGATGAAAAGTGAATGAATGAGTGAGTGAATGTGACAGGAACTATAATGTGTTTCTCAGTATCTCTCAGTTGATGACCTCAGCCTGCAAACAGAGCCACGTCCATATCCTAGGCCAGCCCTGCCCAGCACAAGCAGGCCTTCAGTTGGAGTGAGAATTGCCAGGAACTGATTACCATACACTGGTGTCTCATGTGCCTGGGGAGGACCCTAGGGCTCTGAATGTCTTCCATCATGTTTGTCTAGTCCATATGACTAATTCTACTTTGTTTTACCGATTAATATTCAATTTCGCTCTAATTGGAACCCTGCCATTATTGGGTCCTCCAAGGGGCGTCTGGCTGGTTTACTACTACAGACCACAGACCACGTTGAACCTATCTCTGGCCACCCACCCCATTTAAAAGAGTACTGGAAGCACCTAGTAACTTACAATCACCATGCTAGGCTCCCTATCAAAGCAGGTCCCAGTTTGCACCTTCGATCAGGTGATTTGCAAGACTTTCCTGCTCCACAGATGCCGTCAGTGTAAGAGGATTAGCTCCCCCTCCACCCCTGCCCCAACTCCTGCAGCTCAGAGCTTAAACTCCAGCTACTTCTTGCTTTCTTCCTATCACTGCTATCTCATTGTGGAGGTCGCAATATGCCTGTCAGACAAGTATGTTATGGTATTTTTCAAGAATACAGCTTTATCTATTCTGATTCTCTCTCTAAAAATGTGGGAGTTGTTAGCTGCCAAAGCTCTCATCTGACCTGAAAACACATGAAGAAAAAGCAGACAGCAATGTGCGTGTCTGTGAGTGTGTGATTCAAATGTCATGGTAAAAGCCTTTAGATAAAAAATAGTTAGATTCAGGACTTTTTTTCCCTTATTATGACATACATATGATAACTTGCTCTCATATTAAAGCTGTTAACTAAATCGATAAGCAAAATAACAATTTATTTTAAATCTATATGCTGAGATGCCAGAGAAGTAAAATTTGATTGTGAATCCAGGCGATGTGCAGGTATACTTTGATAAACTGAATAATGTGATTTTAGATGGCTTATTTAAAACAGATTTTGAGTAGGTGTTCAAAAATCTGGATAATTCCCTTCATAACATTTCAACATTTGTGTGGCTTGTCTTAGTTATTTAGGGTATAACTGCAAACATTCAGTTGTTGTTTTACTTCTGATAAGTGCCTTTAGCCATTTTCATCAATTTGGGAAGGGATTTTTGGTGGAATTCCTGGAGGAAGGAGGTAGAGAGCTGTTAAAAGACATTTTGTTTTGTTAAATTTAACAAGTAAATAAATATGAAACAGACACTATTTTAAGTAATTTATAAATTTTAACTCATTTACTCATAACAACCCTATGAAAAAGGTGCTGGTGTCATCCCCATTTTACAGATTAGGAAGCTGAGGCACATGGATTAAGTAAATAAGTAAGTGGTAGAGCTGGGATTTGAACATTGGCAGTCTGCCTCCTAGTTAGCACACTATGTTGCCCCTCAAAAAATAACATAATTTAGCAGCAACTCAACACCAATTCCAATAGTGTCAGCCATGTGTAAAGCCCAATCTAAGTGCTATGGAATATATATAAACATAATAATATTGCCACTGTTACTACTAATAATAGCTACCATTTACCAATTGCTTATTAAGTTTCTATGGTAAGAACTTACATGTATTATCTCACTGGATCCTCAAACTGACCTTGCAAGGTTGCTATTATTGTATCTAATTGCAGAACTAAAACAGAATATACTTTACTTATGGTCATACAGCTAAAACATAGCAAACTTGAAATATAAGTCTATGCATTCTGGCTCCAAAATTCACGTCTTTAAATGAATAAAGCCATTTCTGCTCATAAGGCTTTTACCATCTATAGAGAAGACAGAGCTATTATTATCACACAGATGAAAATACGCTATATTGCCATCATATAAACATTTATAGTTAAATTTTTCTGCAATTACAAAGGTTGGTTTGTATAATAGCTGCTTGACTTAGATGCATTGTTTCAACATCAGTGTAGATAGAGTAAGAGGGCAGTTAATTTTAGTGGCTAGAAAGCCATATCTGAGCTAATAGTTGTTTATAACAACCACTTTCTCTGCATTTTGACTTTATTCACCTACGTGACAGCCATAGTACAGTGTGACATGATGTTTCTCCTCACCAGAGTGCATGCAGACATGTTAGACATCCATTCTAAATATTGCTGTGATCATATTTGTATGTACTCTCTGGTTCTTATGGATGACTTGATTATTTCTAGAGTGTGAATGCCAAATTCATAGTAACAATGGCAAAGCCCTACACGGGAATAGCGGAGACTTTGAAAAGTGTTTCCCATTGGGCCCCTTCACTAGGGCAGTGATTCTCAAAGTATGGGCTGTTTTTGGCGAAAACTCCTGGTAACGGAGGCTTGATGCAGAA
Source organism: Pteropus alecto (assembly GCF_000325575.1). Classification (NCBI taxonomy): domain Eukaryota; kingdom Metazoa; phylum Chordata; class Mammalia; order Chiroptera; family Pteropodidae; genus Pteropus; species Pteropus alecto. Next base: position 2,105,050 of record NW_006435837.1, on the reverse strand, counting down.
ATGGCAGTCCTTTCCTTGATTCTTATCAGCAAATAATACATAATTTCACAGACTTTCAGTTTCACTTGTGACTAGCTAATACTTTATAGCACCCTACTAAATCATTGTAAAAGGTTACAAATTGAATAATCATAAAATAATGCAGTAATAGATTGTACTATTATTGGTTTGGGTCTTCATGGTTTTCAGGATCAATGCTCTATTAAAATATCATCCAGAGTTTTCTTAAATTACATGTAGTTTTCAGTTTCTGGGTTTTTTCCATTATAAGTTATTTTTAGATTTCATCACTATTAATTTCAGTTTGTTTTAGGTTCCCTGCTTTACCTTTTAGCACATCGTGATTCATATTACCCATAATTTTCTAAAAATGATAGTATGAATCATCCATAACCAATAGTACTTATACAGTCATATTCTATTGCTATCACCTAGTTATGTTTCCATTGGAAAGGAAGGACAAAGAACCACAGGGTCTGTTGGCCTGTCTTAGGAGGCAATCAAAACTGTTGAGATCCACTGCCTTAGATATAGATAGGTGGTTTAAAAAAAAAGAGAATAAAAGAAATCTTGCCTTTGTCTATAAATACAAGCAGTTTATGGTATGCTAGTCCATGAAGAAATCTAAGAGGAAAATTCACTTGTGTTTCCTGACCCATTTATACTAATAGTTATTTTTGCTTCCATACTTTGAAGGCTTTTTTTTAACAAATAAACTATCAGCACCCCTCCCACCACCACCTATTTTCACATTCACCACCAACTGGTGTACTTATAATTGAACTGGCTACACTAGGCTGTTAAAAATAGAAATACTCATTGAGTGTTTAAAGATTTACAAATATAAACTTTCAGTTCCATACAAGGTGGAAAACACATTTCATTTTCTTTTTCCTACTAATCATAGTAACTACAAAATACCTGGACAAAATATATATCACCTATCAAAAGACCCTGAAAGGTAAACAAAGAAGGCAGTCAGGCTAGGGACCTTCAGACTTGAAGAACAACCTAGCAGTGAGTCTCCTGGGGTATTTGTTCTTGCCTAAGAAAGCTTCCAACCTTAAATCATTAATAGGCACAAACAGAATAAAGCCCTCCTCTCTTTAGCCAAATGACCAGGAAAAGGGCAGCCCAACAGGATAGAACCTTTTAACAATACCTGTCTGTTCTCAAGGGGAAAACCATTTTTAAAAAATCATGCTCCTCTTCTACCACAACAGCTATAAAAAGGATTCATTCACTAAGAAGACATAATAATCTTAAATGTACATTCGCCAAACAACCAAGATACAAAATACTAAAAGTAAAATCCCAAAGAACTAAAAGGAGAAATTGACAGATCTACAATTACAGTTGGAGACTTCAACACCCTTCTCTCGGTAATTAATAGAGCCACTAAACAAAAACTTAGCAAGAATATAGAAGTACTGAACTATCCACCAACGGTATTGGACTCCCAACAACAGCAGGATACACATTCTTTTCAAGGGCATGAGACATTCATCAGGATAAACCATATCTTGGGTTATAAGACAACCCTGACTATTAAAAGAACTAAAATCATGCAAAGTATATCCTCTAATCATAATGGAATTGAACTAGAAATCAATAACAAATGGCAAGTATGTCTCCAACCACTTGGATGTGAAAGGAACACCCTTCTAAATGCTCCGTAGGTAAAAAAAAAAAAAAAGGAAGTCTCAAGGAAAATTGAACTGACCGAAGATTAAAACACAACCTATGCTTAGAGGAAATTTTAAAGCGCTAAATACTTATATCAGAAAATGAGAAAGGTGTCAAATCTATAATCTAACCTCCCACTTGAAGAAATTAGAAAAAGAACAACAAAAAATCAGCAAGCAGAAAGAAGACAATAAAGAGCAGAAATCAATAAAATTTGAAAACAAAAACAAAAGAAAATCAAATCAAAAGCTGTGCATTTTTTGAAAAATCAAAAAAGAAATTGGTAAAGCTCTAGCAAGACTGACAGAGAAAAAAAGGAAGACTCAAATTACCAATATCAGAAATAAAAGAGGACTTATTGCTTCAAACCCCATAGATGTTAAAAGACTAATAAGGAAATACTACAAACAACTCTGCCCACATAAGTTTAATAGTTCAGATAAAATGGACCAATTCCTCAGAACTCACAAACTCCAAAACTCTCTCAAGATCAAGTAGATGACCTGAATATTCATATAACAATTAAAGGAATTTAATCATTAAAAGACTTCAAAAAAAAAGTGTAGAAATACTGAAAAACCTATTGCACCAGTACTTTTGTATTGATTGACAGCAGAAGTAATCCATTTGGCTTTTATCATTTTGTTCTGTGGTGCTCTTAAAGTGTGGGCAGTCTGAAAAAGATTTAATGCATAGGACTTGTGACTTAATGGAATTCCTAAGAGACTAATTAAACTCATAAATTTTATTAATTGTGAAAATGTTTCAATGATTGAAATTGTTACATAAATTTTTAAGTTTAATTAAGCATTATACAAACAATATAAAAAGATTCACTGATCTGCCTTCACTCTTGAGAGAGATTTCTGCTTACGCTGTATAAAACTTCAAGAAATTGTTGTTTCAAAAGATTGTTGATAAACTGAAGTCAGTCCTTTCGGTTTCATGTTTGAACAAATGGGGTCTCATTCTGCTAGTTCTTGGTTAGATAATGGCTGCCAGGAAGCAAAACACAAAATCTGGCTTAATTAGTGAGGCATCATACAAAAACAGGACACAGAAGAATTGAATTAGGAATTTATTAAATTGAAATTTATTAAATTTAAGTCATTACAAATCCCTCGTTGCCTTCAAGAAAATAAAATAAAACATAAATTCTGATGAGAGGCCCTTGGTTTGGTTGCTAAAGTCACTAATTATGAACTATTTGGGCACATACCTGCATTAGTCAGAGAAGTTAAAGAAGCCCCATTCTCTATCATATGGTAAACCTATGTCTCCCAGTTTTATAGCCTGAAAAACTTCCTCAAATTTTGTTGTAAATAGGCCTCTTTTGCTCCCATCATCACCGTACCCTTATTACTTCACCACCATAACTCATTTAATGAAACATCTCAAGTTTAATAAAACTCCAGTTTTACTCCTAAAACTCTTTAAAACCTCTTATTGAAGGACCATAACATATCAAATTATATTCTTCACTCATACTCCTAAAATATATGATCCCTTTGACAACACCCTGTAATGTCACAAAACTATAAGCCTAAAGATTTGCTGTATATACCCAAATTTCTTCCAAAGATTCCCCTCAGAAAACTACGTGTCTGGGTCTCTTAGCCCAGATCTTATGTAAGAATGAAGTTTAAGGCACAGTTATTGACTACTGTTACATTCTAGTTTAAGGCATAATTATGACTACTGTTACATTCTGATTTCTTGAAGATAACTTTTCCATGAACAGTGTTAAATTATTTGCAGCTTTCGTGGACTCTTCATTGGCTTTTGGCTCAAATAGCAACTGGCGGTGACCAAAGTGCATGAGCTCAACCTAGAGTCTCAAGTCTAAATGATATTGCTAAATCTGTTTCTTAACATTGATACAAGTATCAGGTTAAGCGAAGAACAGGATCTTAATAGTCTTGAACCCAAAACAATATGGAATATTGAGAAATAGATCAGTGTTTCAATCCCTATTCCTTATACACAAAAGATTTTAGATTAACTATATGTAAATTTTCCTGCCATAGGAAAAAGGAGAAAAAGTTATTTGCTCATATATTCTTTTATTTTCATAAACTTGAAGTGGCCTCAAGAGACAGTGCTTATTATATCTAACCACACTCAGGTGAAAGGGCTCAACATTAAAGAAGAAAATTGTCTTTTCTAAGATTCTTCTTTAAGATGGCCAAGAAAAAGTTGTAAAAACACGAGCTTTAAGGCAACTGTATAGGCCTAGACACATTTCTGAACCTCAGTTTCTCATTATTAAAAGGGGACAATAATACCTCACCTGGATATTTTAGAATTAAATCATATATATAACGTTTGTTCCACTGTGCTAGGCACACAGTAACTATTCTTAACACCATATAGAAAAGAAATTAATTTATTTACACGGACAGGAATTTACTTCCTGGGAGCAAATCAGGACGCCTTCCAGGATTCAAACATATGTCCTCTTTGGGAACTAGTGAGTATATTGGTTAGGGTTCAATGCATGAAACAGAAGCACTAAGTGACATGGAATAAAGGACTAGATTTTATTCCACTGAGGTCCTAGTGAAGATGCCTCAGAGAGCCAGTGATCATGAAGAAAATCTGGATGTGACGCCGGGGAGAGCAAGATAAACTAGAACCCATGAACACAAACTGGAACCCTTCCTCCAACTTCTACAACGAAACTGGAGCCCACCTCCATGGAGAGTCACGAGTTCCTGATTCAAGACTTAAAAGAGTTGAAGGAGTTACAGGCCCTGCTGCTGACCCATACCAACACAGGTGAGCTAGCAGAAAAGTGACAGTGTATGTGAGCTGCAGCAGTGACTTACACGCTGCACTGACTTTCCGAGCATAAGGACTGCTGCTTCACTTGTATTCTCCAAAATTCACACACAGTCATGTTGTGGCCAACCTTAACCAGGATCGTTGGGGAAGGGCATTCTGAGCTACATAGTTCCAGCTTTGCTAAGTTGACACAGTAGGAAACTACACACTGAGGTTTCCTTTTGTGTCGGCACTACAAGCACCTACCAGTTAAACCTGCTTTGAAAATTCTCTGATGATGGTCTATATGAGGATCAGTAGGAAAGTGAAAACTACTAAATTATAAATCTGGAGTGGACTGAAGGTATAGCCCACCTCTATGAAGGTATCATCCTTACAGCCTACTTATTTAATTTCCCAAAGCATATGTTAGAAAATATAACTTCAAATAGTCTTTTCTCCATCTTCAATCAAAATATTGACTAATATAAGTAACGATTAGGATAAAATGTCTAATTTACCTAAGGGGTTCCTGCTTCATAAAACACATTTGATAATTCTTTAAAAAATGTCTTTGCATACTCTGTTGAAGAATACCAGAAGGCTATATACCTACACCATGTTATTTTAACTAATTGTTAATCTAGTTGCGTTTTAGCATCATATCCTCAATTTTTATCAGATGGCTGCTACTTGAAACAGCCATATGAAATCTTTGCTATAAAAAATTTCTTTGCTATAAAAACTATTTTTGAAGATATTGTATTTTCTACTTCTTTGTGCCCCACATATATATATATCCTTATAATTGAGTAAAAGCTTTAGTGCCTTGCAATGACAATGTATCTAAAGTATCTGGTACAGTGTCTGGTACTATGATAGTGCACAAATATTCTTAGCATCCTTCCTTCAACCATACTAGCAAAATGTCCTCACCAGTGGGCTGGGAAGAAGCCAAACCTAATCTAGGTGCATTTGAGGCAACCAGTTCTGGAGAAGTGGCAGCAAACTCAGGCCCTGCAGAAACCTTATTTTTCATATCTCAGCTTACATAAATGGCTTTCTTTCTCTTACTCAGTTTTCTCATTTACAAGATGAGCAAAGCACTACAGAAAAGTCTATGGAAAATGCCATCTAAATTGACAGCATAATGATGATATTATTTCTGCTGCAAACAGAATTTAAAAAAATCTTCCCATCAAATTCTTTTCTCCTTCTGTTAGATAAAACCAATTTTGCTTTTTTAGTCTTAAAATTGTGTCCTCCTAGATGGTTCAGTATGGAAGAGAAGGAAGAGTATGATTTATCTCTCTCAATTACATTTTTTATAAAATGAATTACATATAGTGACTTTTAAAACTTTCTAAACTTTTATTTTTTACCCAGTATTCTCTTTGAGAGATTTTCTGTTAAAAAAAAATCTCCAGATCAAGAACAGTGCAGCAAAACTAGAAGATGTAGAAACATTTGAAGTGGTTGTCTTGGAGAGAAAACCACTTGTCTATTCTATAATAGCAAAAATCTCAGAATAAGAGCTTGATATATACATACTCTTAGCCATAAAGGTATTTAGATAAAAGCTAGTACTCTTGGAACAAAGTACACTGACATAGCAAGAATTCTATGATGAGAAAATATGTACAATATATCAGAGCAACAAACCTAAAAATAAAGGTAACAAAAAAAAAGCTGTTTATTTTCAAATTCCTTTAAATAAAGCTATTAAGTTAATAGACAGAAAAACAATTTTACTAACTATGATCCAGTCATATCATTGCCAAGAAAATTATCATGTTATATACAGTGACTTCATTTGAGACTCTCAGGTTTTGTGTCTTTGTTAGATTCTTCTTATATCATTTACTTCTCTTTTCTTTTACATATAATTTATTTCCTTGTCATCAGGTAGCCTTCAGTAGGCGAATCTGGTTCTCTCAATTTTTTCTGGTCATAAATGTTTCTTTGTTACAAAAGATGAGCAAACCTACCCTGATTTCTCTGACACCCAGATGTGAGCAGTTTGTTAAACAGAAGTGTCAGGAGCAGGAACTGCTCTAGTTCTGCTTTTTACATATTCAGACTTTCTGCCTCTGTCTCATGTGCAAAATCTATGTCGATTGTACATGTGTTAATCAAGCACCCCAAAATAGCTATATCTAATATGGCTGTATCTAATATGGTAATATGATTTCCATACATGGTGGATTTTAAATATAAACTAAATGCCTTTCAATAAATAATTTAGCAGTAAGTGTTAAGACTGACACTGATTATGGGTATGCATAATTCCTGAAACATCGTAATTGGATGCACATTGGTGACTAGCCATTTTACCTTCATTTTTAAGTCAGGATCATGTACAGTTAGTGCTCCATGAGATATTCTAAGAGCATCTGGTCCAAATCCCTGATCTTACCAGTGAGGAAGTTGAGGTCAAGAGTAGTTCAATTGACTTGACCACAGCCATAGAGCTAGAAGATGGAAAGGAATATAGAGAACTAGAAGTCAGGTCTCTGGATTCCTATCACAGTGTTGCTCCACTGGTTCTGTGCATTCCATTCTTGCTGAAACAAGCATTTGGAGTGTATCACTCTAGCTGGTGTGTTGAGAATAGACTAGAGGGGTAAGTGTAGAAGCAGGAAGACAAGATAGGGTGTGGTCAGTTCAAGTGAGAAATGATACTGGCTTAGCCCTGGTTGCTAAAGTGGAAGTGGTGAGAAAGGGTTGGAGTCTGGATATGTTTGAAAGGGAGCGTGGACAGGATGCACTGACAGACTGCATATGAGATGCCATAACTCATAGCCTCAGTGTCCTGCACAGGTACGTGCTCAGTAACTTTTTGATTCATGCTTTCAACAGATTATTAAATGTCGGGTCCTGTGCTAGGAGCTGAGTATAAAGTGGTGAGCAAAGCAGATGGTTTCTGCCTTTGTAGAAACTAATGCAGTAGTTAAAAACCACATCTTTAGAACGTGAACCAAATAATTTTAAGGCATTGCATAATAATCAGCAGTGTATCAGGTGAAAAATTGTATAACATGATGAATCAGCTCTAAGAGATCTCTCCTGTGTAAGGAATTAGTGGAGAGTCAGGCTTGCCTTATTTGGATCACTGATTTCCTCATCAGTATTAACATAGGGTTTTTTAATTACACTGAGTTCAATTAACACTGTTAATAGGTTTAGAATAAAATGTGATTGCAGTCCCATCCTTGTCTGCCTTGGCTGAGCCTTATTATCTTTCTGTACCTTAGTTTCTATCTCATTTGCAAAATTAAAATGTTAACATGAGCCTTCTCATGAAGATATGATTAATAGTTGCCAAAAAGCCTGAAAATCTTTTTTAACCCACAATCAATATAACTTTCTAATTAAAATAAAATTGAAAACTGCATGAAAATTGAAGGTTCATAAGATGTTATTGGTTTGAATTATCTCCATTAACATAAACCTGTTATTATTATCTTTCTGTTTTATAAAATCCTTTCTTTCCACATAGCAATGTGTTATATCACATGTCATGGGAGATTTTCATAAAAGGCTGTCTTTGTGTTAGAAGCAGTTTTTCTTTTCTCTGACATCATTACTGTGACTATAGAATACTTCCTTGGGAGGCGGTATTGCACAGAGTGCTTAGAAGAACAGGTTTGGGGCTTGAAAGACCTAGGTTTGAATTTTGATTCTGCCACTACTTGTGTGGTCCTGAGCAAGTTTATGCATTCTATGTCTCAGTTTTCTCTTCTTTAAAATGGGATTAGTGATAACCACTTTAAAGATTTATTGTAAGGATTGGTAATTGATATAAAGTACCTGATGCTGTGCCTGACACATAAGCCCTCAGTAAATGTTAACTATTACAATCCAAGAATAATAGTTCCTGATTCCCAAGGATGGTGATTCATGTTACCCTGCTCAACACTGATCACTCCTGTTCTTCCTACTTTACCACCCATAGGAAAAGGGGAATCACTTTATGGGATCCTGTTTAAGATTCAGTCACCTCCTTCCTTTAGCATCTGATAAGCATGATATTTTCTTTTCTTTTCTATTATTATTAGTTTCAAGTACACAGTACATTGGTTAGACATTTATATAGTTTATGAAACGATCCCCGTGATTGCTCTTTCTCTCCTCTGGCTCTCCACCTAGCCATTCCATGACTGCTGACTGCATTCCCTATGCTGTGCTCCCCATCCCTGTGACTATCTATCAACTACTAATTTGTACTTCTTTAACTCTTCATCCTTTTCTCCCAGTAACCTCACCCCACTCCCCTCTGACCATCACCCAATTGTCCTCTGTATTTGTGAGTCTTTTTGATTAGTGTGTTCTTTTTGTTCTTTAGATTCATATAATAACATATAAGTGAAACCATATGTTATTTATCTTTCCTTGACTTATTTCACTCAACATAATAACCTCCAGGTCCATCCATGTCTTTGCAAGTCGTAGGATTTCATTTTTTTTAATGGCTGAGTAATATTCCATTGTATATATGAACCATAACTTCTTTATCCAATCGTCTGTTGATGGGCATTTCGGTTGCTTCCATATCTTGACTATTGTAAATAGTGCTTGATGGGCGTTTAGATTGCTTCCATATCTTGGCTATTGTAAATCGTGCTGCCATGAACATTGGGGTGCATAGACCTTTACAAATTATTTTGTTTTGTTTTGTTTTGGTTTGGATAAATACCCAGAAGTACAATTGCTAGGTCAAAAGGCAGATCCCTTTTTAATTTTTTGAGGAACCTCATTACTCTTTTCCATAGTGGCTGCACCAATTTGTAGTCCCACCAACAGTGCACAAGGGTTCCCTTTTCTCCACATCCTTGTCAACACTTCTTGTTCTTTGATTTATTGATGATAGCCATTCTGACAGGTGTCAGGTGATATCTCATTGTGGTTTTAATTTGCATTTCTCTGATGAGTAGTGACATTGAGCATCTTTTCATATGTCTCTTGGCCATCTGTATTTCCTCTTTGGAGAAATCTCTATTCAGGTTTTCTGCCCGTTTTTTAATTGGATTGCTTGTTTTATTGTTGTTGAGTTGTATGAGTTCTTTATATATTTTGGATACTAACCCCTTTCAGATGTATCATAGCAAATAAATGCATGATATTCTTTTTATGAAACACTGAGTCTGCTCAATCTAATGTGTTTGACTGACTTTCTCTAAATTCCCCCCAATTACTGCCTTTTTGTTCTTATTTGACTGTGAATTTATTAGCATCCTTATTGTTTTTCAAAGCATGCTTATTTTTGAGTGTGCATGGAGCCATTTTCACTCAGTAGAAAGTCAAGTTAACTTTTTTGACAGAATCCAGAGCAACCTCATTCCACTGTACTGTGAGACCTGGTGCGAATGCAGTGCCTCATCCTCACCCTACTCAACTCAGAGTTTCTCATGCAACAGAATGGGCAAGGCCACCACCAGTAGCAAAGTTGTTCAATGCTGTTATTTCTTGTAAACGGAAGATTTCTTGATTTAATTTTAGCATCTTACCCCACTTGTTCATATTTAGACTTTTTTCTGCTGACATACAGTAATTACAAAGTAAGAGAAAATACTTTGTGAAATATTTAAATCTCAAAGGCTTTTCGTTTACTTGTTTATTTAAAAATTAAATATGTAGAAGTAGTTATCATTTATCCCGTGTTTCGAATCACTGAGCACCTTCTTTTCTTATGTGTAAGAAATAATCTATTGGTTTGACTAGTCACTGAAGAAATCTTTGAACTTGGCAGAAAATTACAGTAAGAAGAAGTTGCTATATTGCAATAAGAGAGCATTTTGATTGCAAATTTTTCCGTAAGCATGGCAATTTGCAACTTGAGAAGAATTTAATAGTAGCTGAGCTTTCAAAATGTAACGCAGAAAACTGTCATTTTCTTCCACAATTAAAATAAAGTGCTTCTGAAAGTTTCAAGATAAGAATGACCCAAATTACCCTCCCCCACACTTCCTCATTCAGAAGAGGGGGGAATGGAGTTTGAACAGAACATCTGTGGACAAAATGAAAGACAAATGGTCTTTTCAGGCAAATGTCTTAAAAGAGATCTTTTATAGCCAAACAGAATCCTATTGCATGCATCGCCATGGTTAAGAAGAGGATCAACAATACTTTCATAATGGTCTTTTATTTAGGCACATTCTATTTTTATGGATAGAATTATGATTTCAACACATCCATTCATATTTCATCATATAATTATTTGCATAAATATCTTTTGACATAGATTTAATGTACTTTTGCCAGCCACGTCTTGAATTCAAATTTAAACTAAGTGCACTAAGCCAGTCCCAGTGCAAGTCATGCTAAAGGAGATTGGATAAAAAGGAATTTTTTATTAACCAAAGGAAATGGCCTACTAGAGAACAGAACATTCAGTAATATGCTGTACATGGATTACTGGAGAAAAGACACCTGGCTTGTTTGTTTTCCATTGAAAGACTTCTTTAGGTTAAAACGATCAGCTAATTAAGAATACATCCTGTGCTCCTTACTGATGGTTTGCTTAACTTTCATTCGCTCAACTAGTATTTATTGAGCACCTCCTCTGTGCCAGACTCTGTTCTAAGCAAAGGATAAAACACTGCATAAAGTAGACAAAATTCCTCTTCTTTCATGCAGTTATATTTGGAGGGAAAGCCAGATAATAAACAAGAAATGTAAGTACTTTTCAAAAATGCTAAGTGCTAAGGAGAAAAATAAAGCAGGGAAAGCAAATAGGAAGTATTGAGGTCAATGAGGATAACAGTTTTAGATAGGGAAGCCCGGGAAGAAGTAACTAAAAAGGAAGCATTTAAGTAATGACCTGAAGGAGGTAAAGGAGTAAGCCCCAGCAATATCTAGGCAAAGGACATTTCAGACAGGGAACAAGGGTAAAGCCCCTAAGATGGTACTATACTTGGCATGATCTAGGAATAGCAAGTATAGCTGGAGCAAAGTAAAGGTAGGGACAGGAGGCAAAGGTAACAGGAGCCAGGTCATACAGGGCCTTCAAAGTCATTGGAAGGATTTGGGCATTTATTCAGAGTGAGATGAGAAGCCATTGGAGAGTTTGTGTAGAGAAATGACCTGGTTCAAATTATATTTTACCAGGATCACTCTGGCTATTGTGTTAAAAATAGAGGGGGTAAGAACAGAGGCAGTGAGGAGATATTTCAGTAATACAGGTGAGGGATGATGGTGGCTTAGGCCAGAGTGCCAGTAGTAGATGTAGTTTTTAAAAAGTCCTTTTATAAACATAAATCGAAGACAGAGCTGATACACCTTGCTGGTGGATTGGCTATGTGATGTCAGAAAGGAAAGAGTTAAGGTTGACTCCAGGATTCTGGGTATGAGGCACTGTGGGGGGGGAATGGAATTGGCATTTTCTAAGGTATAGAAGACTAGGAGAGGAGCAGGTTTGGTTGACAGGTGATAGATATGAGCTCAGTTTTGTACACATTAAATCTGTTGAGTTAGGCAGCCTACAGCTCAGCCAAGAAGTCCTGGCTAATGATCTGGATTCATAAGTTGCTAAAGATCAGTTTGCAGACATTCCTAGAAAGTTCAAAGAACTTTCACCTGGATGATCACTACAATAAACATAAAGTGCTATGAAGGCATTAGATTTTATTGAATAATTATTTAGGACATAAGGTAAAAATACATTTTTAAAGGAATTTACCTTTTAAATGCTTATAAAAGGAGTCTATTTTTGTTGGTTAATGAACATTATGAGCTTATGCTTTAAATTCTCACACACACACACACACACACATTCCCCCTACCCCAAACACATAAAAAGATATGGTCGTGGTCAAAAATGAGATCTAGTCTCCAAAGACCAGAAGAAAGAACAAAATTGTCCAGTGGTAAATGGAAACCAAAGCCACATACCTGGTAGACTCTGAGTCCAGAAAGAGGTAGAGATGGCTGGGAGTCTACTCTAACGGTTATCAGAGAACAAATGGACTACAGCTATGTTAGAAAACTGAAGATTGACTCACTGGGTGAAATCAACGAGGAAGACAAACAGAGCCTCCTCACACATCAGTAAGGAGGTTAAATAAAGATACTACTGACCAGAGCTATGACTTGTATAAAGTTGATTTTTTTCCTTTACTAAATGCAGATTATGGGAAATCCACAAAAGCTCTTAAAATAAATTTGAAATAACAGGATAATTAAGAAGAGTGGATACTCAAAAGAGCCAAGACCAACTAGACATCTTGGATATGTAAAACATAGTAAATGAAATAAACACTCTATAGATAGGATAAACTTTAGACTGGATATAATCAGAGAGAGAATTAGGAGATTGGAAGATGGCAGAATGAATGTTACCTTAAAAGCACTGCAGAAACATGAAAAGATAAAAATGAAAGATATTTGGATGTTTAGGAGACATGGATGATAAATTGAGAGGTGCCAACATATGTCTAGAGAAAAAAGGACTAATAAAGAAGACCATTTGAAGAGAGACTACCTGAGAATTTTCAGAATTAAAGAAATGATGCCTTCAAGTATAACACAATGAATACTAAATAAAATTAATTAAAATAATTTATAACCTAGACCTAGACACATCATAGTGCAATTTCAGGATATCAGGGATAAAGAGAAAAATATTTAAAAGTTGCAGAGACTAAAGAACTTATAACAAATAACAGAGTAGCTACAGATATCTTAAGAGCAACAATAGATGCCAAATGAAAACAAAATAATATATTCAAATTGCTGAGGGAAAGTTATTCTCAACTCAGAATTCTGTACCCAGGTAAACTATTATTCAAGAGTGAAGGATTTTCATATTTTCAAACATAAAAATATAGAAGAGTTTGCTACTCACAGATTGCTATCTAAGAACTTTTAAAGGGTATACTTACTTGAGCATGAACCTGGAAGATGATCTGAAGCTAATAAGAGAAATATAGAAATAAAATATGTTATAAATTTTCACTCTCATGAAAAAAACATTCATTACCATGAAAGCAAAGATTCTAAGCCTTTTTTTAGTCATAGCATTTTATATGATCTGCTGTGTTATCTATTCTAGTCGTGTGTCTGTTCTTGACGTCTTGCTCTTATTAAATTTTTTATGATATCATTAGAAATTGAAAAAAATGATGCCAATTAAATATCTATCACTCAGAATGAATCATTCCATCAGTTCAACTAGTAAATACTACACAGGATTATAAATTTGCACCTCGAAGTGCTTAATTATACTGTTGCTGGTGACCTGAGGAAACCTTCATTGTCAGGAGCTTATTTATGCATATGAATCACAAACAATTTCTAATATAAGTTTTTAAGGAAGCTTTTAAATAATGATGCTGTTTCAGGGGTCCTCAAGATCATCCACATGTTTGGTCATTTGCTAGAAGAACTCATAAGACTCAACACATAGTTCTACCCACAACTAAGATTCATTACAGTGACACAGGAAGGATATACAGCCAGATCGGTATGGAAAAAAGACACCCAAAGCATTTGGAGAAATTGATGTGCAGGCTTCCTCTTCCTATGCTCTCTCCCTCTCATGACAGATCTCCCCCCAGCAGCAAAAATGCAGTCATATGCATGTAGTGTCTCTGCTCAGGGAAGCCCATAAAAGACTCAGCACCCAAGGATTTTATTAGATTGATCAAATAGGAACCCTCTGCTTAGCAACTATAAAAATCCCAGGACCTCCAAAAGGAAAGTAGTTGTTTAGTCCCCAGGTGGGCAAAACAATCGTATCTCTTACGGAAGCTTCATATCAGTATAGGGAACTGTTTACCAGCCAAGTTCTCAAGTGCTAGCCCAGGGCCTACCTTGCAAGCTGGCCCTTCTAAGATAGCTGCCTCAGGCCTGCTATAGTAACTTCTGCTCAGAGACCTATTTCCTTAACTGTAGTTTTCTTTGTTTTTCCTGTTACTTTCAAACACATATACTTCAATTATATGATTTTAATTGATATAATTCAATTTTAACTTTTTCATTTTTGAAAATGTCCCTTGGAAAAATAATGAAGTCTCTCTTAAGAGAATTGCATTGTAATATTTATAATATTTACAAAAACATCTCAGGCTTTGCTTTTTTGAATGATAAATAAATCTGTATTTTATGCTTAAGAGTTCTTAGGTTTCAACAATATATACACTGATTATACTCTGTAATCACAATGGGTTTGAGAATATATTTATAGGGAAAGGAAAGATAATCTTGTGAAAAAGAAAACCTGGAGAGCATAAAATATATTTTCGCGTAGAGTTAAAGATAAACCTCCAGATTCTAAGGAATAGCATGCAAAATGCATAGGAGGCACATTATATAACTCAATTCTTTCAAGCTGTCTGTTATCAATATAGCTTCCTAAAAACAAACCACCCCCATCTTTGTCATTTGTAAAAATAACGAGCTGTAAAATTATAATGATTACTTGTGGAAACACAAAAGGAAAAAAGAAACCCAATCAGTAATTTTACAGCCAAACAATTTAGGGAAAATAACTATATATAAATTAACTATACTTAAGCATAGTAGCCTGAGTTGTTATTTGAGTTATTATTCTGAAGCAAAGTGCACTCAAGAAAATCAGCACAACATAATGGGTTTTATCTTTTATGCTTTCTCTCCAAAACTGATTGTGAATTTCGGTAGCCATGGATCCTGCAAAGTTTTATACACACACACACACACACACACATGCATGCATGTACACACGTACACACACATATACATGCATACATACATGCATGCATATATATATACATACATACATACATATTTATATTGCTTTGACACTTGAGTGATTATTTCTGGGTTACACTGTATCACAGTAAATTATCTGATCCTTTTCTTTAGGACTGGTATCCATCCAGAATATTATATTCATGAAAATTGTGTTAACCATATACAAAACAAGAAAACTATTATATACGTAGAATATTATTATTCTATTGTTTTATGAGCAAAGATACTAAATAAGAAAGTATGTCACAGAATATAAATGTATTGTATAAAACCAAGACCAGTTGCCCCTAATAGACATAACCTGTGTAAAGAAAAAGAAGAATCTGATACCTAAAATTCATTTTGAAGGATTATCTATGATTTACAATTACACATGCTATTTCTGTAGCCTGTTAGCTAACTAATCATGAACATAATTAAACTTACTACACCAGTGAACAATGTAGCTTAGTAGACTGTCTGACTGGAACTGATGATTTACAGTCATTAATTTAAAGCTAGACCAGTCAATAGAGTTGTGGGTTTTTCTATTAAGACATTAAGCTGTTCCAGTACTTAGCATAGAGTAGACAGGCAGGTTTAACTGGGATGGTTGTTTAGCCAGGCAAGTATGATGCAGGAAGCATTATTCAAGGGAATGGTTATAATGATGTCCTATGGAAACCAAGTGGAAGAAAAGAAATAAAGGCACAGAGGGTGATAAGGTCAATGAATTGGATACCTCAATGAAGATTTTCTAAAAATTGATGAGATAGGAGTATTAGACTATGTAAAATGTAGATAATAGAGGCAGTGAGGTTGGAGTATGCTTAATATGATATATGGTCATGGTGATGAGTGGCTGAAGGATGGCGAAATAAAGATCATTAAAGTTGAGGGACTGAGGAGACAAAGTGTTGACATCCCCTATATGAAGATTAGTCACCAATAATAGTGACAGAAGTCAGTGTGAGAAGAAAATATTCATCCAAGGACCAAAATACTTAGCAACTGAGGAGAAGCGCCTATGAGATCAGTAGGTGGTGGTGGTTTATGTAATAGAATGAAGTTCAAAGGAACAAGTGATAGTCATATTTGCCTGCCTACTTAATAAGATTTTTGTGAGAATCAAATGAGATATTGCCTGAGAAAGTACAATAAACCCCTTTAAAAGGTACGAAGTAGTATCATGCATATGTAAGAGCCCTTAGCTTCACCACTGCTTTGTGCCCTGACTTCTCTGCCTACAAAATAAGAACAAAGATAGTATCTTCTCTTGCTTCACAGGAAATTAGAAAGTTGAGTGACATGATATATATGAATTTGTTTTGAGACCGTAGGGAAAAAAGTGGTTTCTCTGACCTGGGTTCAGAGTCATCGCTCAGCTCTTGCAAGCTCTGTGCACCATGATGGCGCTCCTGATGGCACCCTATCAGATAACACTCTTCCTTATCTTTGATTTCAGACATTTCAGCAGTCTTCTCTGCAGCACAAATCAAAGAAGAAAAGTAAAGGTAAGAATAGGAAATGAAACGAAGCATCTACTTGCTTAGTTTGCACTGTGATAATGACCAGCACACTTCCCCCCCGCCCTCTCTTGCCTGAGCCCGGTGTGGTTTGGAAGAGCACAATCCCTTAACACAGATGCTGCCAAGACCAGCTTCTCTTTCGGGTCAATTGTGACACAAGCTGCCTTTTACAACAGATGGTCTCAACAGGTTTTGAGACTGAGATTACACACTTTTGATTAAATTGTATGTCACCTATGTCGGGGGAAAAGGTATTATAAAAATCCGTATTTTTCTATTCTGATACAATGTGAAAATAAAAAAATTTTAAGGTTAAGTACCCAGACTTATCTTTGTGATCTATAGATTAATCTTCTACCTTCACACCTGTATAAAATTTAAAGAGCATTTTTTACCCACTATTACCTATAGGTCCTATAGCTGGCAAGAGCAAAAGACGAATTTCTTGCAAAGATCTTGGCCGTGGTGACTGTGAGGGCTGGCTTTGGAAAAAGAAAGACGCGAAGAGTTATTTTTCACAGAAATGGAAGAAATATTGGTTTGTCCTTAAAGATGCATCCCTATATTGGTATATTAATGAGGAGGTAAGACAAGGCACATTTTGTTTGCCATCTATTCTGCATCTTTAACCAAAAGAATCACTGTTTTGAGACACGTTTTAAAATCATAATCACCTTATGGCTAATTCAGGAGACTTCTGCTAGATATTTTTTAGTATGCCTTCTTAAAATGATTGCATTTTGGGGTTATGGAAAGATAGTTGTCTCTTTTATTCTAATGTAGCAACATATCTGAAACAGATAAAGTATAATAAAATCCTGTATATCTAATTAAAAATCCAAGCTAATTCAAGCAATAGCTTAACTAAAAAGATTATATTTGGAAATTTGACATAAATTGTTAAATATCTTGCTTTCGTTCAAGGTTTTAAATCCTTTTCTGGTTTTTTTCGGGGGGGACAGAGAAGGAAGTCCTTTAGTAATTTAAGTAAATTTATATCACTTGAATTTATTTTCTTAAAGAAAAAAATGAACTAGTAGACTAGTTTTGAAAATCTGCAAGTATTCATTTCATTTGGCTCAATTGGGTGTATATAATACATTTAAATTGTTCTTGTGATTTCTTGTTTAATTTGCAGTAAACAGATTTTTATCCAAAGTAATTATATCACAACCTATCACATATCACAGCAGATACACAAGTGTATACCTTATTCATTGGTATTGCCTTTACACTACATTTGCTTTGATTCCTTTGCCGTAGCTATCTATCAGTTCACCTTAAGTTTTTGTTAGCAATAATTTCTGTTTTAACTTTTTTTTCTCAAAAACAAGACATGGTTTAGCACCAGGAATATAGTCAATCATATTGTAATAAATATGCATGATGCCAGGTGGGTACTAGATTAAGCAGAGGGAATCTCTTCACAAGTTATATAAATGTCTAACTGCTATGCTGTACATCTGAAATTAATATTATATTAAATGTCAACCATAATTGAAAAAAATTTTAATTAAAAACATGTACATGGTTTAATGCAATATGCTGGCTAAATAGTCATATGAATACTATTATGACATTATTTAATTTGTATTTGAAGATTAATTTTTTAAAATAACGTTATGCCTTTGATTATAACATATAGTATAGATAATTTTTTGTTTTCTAGACAGGCTGTTATGTTATTTTATATTATGTTAGGTTATGGTTAAGATAGACCTAACACTGCCTGAGTTACTGTGCCTCAGTTTCCTTATCTGCAAAAAGGGAGTAATAATAATGCCTAGCTCACTGGGCTCTCATATGAATGAAATGAATCAATGCATGTAAAGCTCACTTAAAACAATGCCTAGTATATACTAGTATTCAGTAAACATATGCTATTAGTAATGTTTTTCAAATTGATGTCTTGTTTTATTTGTGAAATCTCAAATTACTGTTTCACTATTATAAGTGTCTATATTACCTGTGTAGAAGGATTTGATTATTTTCTATACTATTGATATTTTTTTCTGACCATCACACAATTACCTAAAAATATTCTATTTCACTAAGTCACTAAGTGTATCTTATTTTAGATATAGTGAGCAAACATAGTTTTCCTACACTTTCACTTAGCATACATACACACACACACATACACACACACACACACACACACACACATATACACACCAATCCAGTATTATCAAAATATAGTGTTCTCTGTCTCTTTTTATTTTAAGGTCACTTGTAGATTTGCCTGTTGTATGCTAAATTATAGTCTATCTTTCAAAGTTTAGGTAATAAAAAAAACTAGCCTCTTTTTATTGAACAGTAGCTAAGTTTCAGTGAGTTATTGTTACTGTGTTAGCCTTGTGAGAAGTGAGTAAATAATTCCATAGTATATATTGCAAGAAATACCCTAGTGTGATTTTTTTAGGAGAAATGTAAAAGTCCCTTATCACATCATAGTGAGAAGATAATAACTACCCCCAAAATATTTAAAATTGTTTAAAATTTAAAAATTTTTAATTGATGGCATCAGGGTAACATAACAGAAATCAAAGCTGTGAAATTTGAGACTATTGTATTTACTGTAAGATTGGAAGAAAAAAATATTCAAATATTGAAAAATATTGAAAATTATAATACTGCTTTTTTATAACATTTTAGTCACTATAAGTAACATCGAATTTTTGTTAAGTTTTTCCATACACACACACACACACACACACAGTAAAAGAATTGAGACTTTTTTTTTCTTGAGCTAGCAAATGGAGATTTAATCTCACTTAAACTCGAGATATCAGAAGCCATGAATTAGTATAGCACAGATCAAAGTTTAAGAGAGTAAAAGTCTGAGGAGCTTGGTCATGAGCATGAAAGGGACAACATCGATTAAAGGGTTTAAGCCAAAGTTAATCTTAGCGTAGTTAGGATAACTTGTGTCTAATGTAAGATTTTGGATAATTTTTCTTCCTTGTTTTTTCATCCCTCATTAGAGAGAGAAGGATTTTATAGATTTCATTTAATTTTCCAAGTGAAAAATAACATATATATATTTATACACACACATACGTATGGCATGTATACCAAATCAGATATTTGAAGATTATGTTAACCTATTTTATTTATAAATTCTTGAATACACAAAGCAATTATTTAATTCAGATTTGATAAGAGATTTTTTGGAGAATAAAAAGAATTGAATTAGTAAACTTCCCTATATTTTATATCTGAACACTAAAAATAATAGAAAATTGTGAATTGTAAATGTGGAATAAAGTTATATGTTATAAAAGTATATATATATTCTGATGAGATAGTTACAAAACATGTTTCACTTTGAGAATTAAATAATTTTCTATCTTTATTGTAATACAAAATGATTTTTTAAATTTTCTCTCTATATTTTAACGTATAGTATTCTAAATGTTCAAAATATACCTTCAAATTAATGGAATATAAGGGATAAGAGTAGAATTCTACTCTCTAAAATGTCAAATTTAAGGAATTAAGTGAACAGATTTATTAGTATAGATATTTAAAGCATAGTTACATAGTATCATCGGCTTCAAACCTTTGTATATAATATCCTAAACAATAATGTTGCCTCTTTAGGATGAAAAAGCAGAAGGATTCATCAGCCTGCCTGAATTTAAAATTGATAGAGCCAGTGAATGCCGCAAGAAATAGTAAGTTGATTTTATTGGGGAAGAGGGAGAAAAGAGAAGGCTTTTTAAAATTTTTCTAGCTTTTAAATTACATGTTGCTTGTCTAATGCTTTCAAATTGAGGTAATAAGAAAGCATTTTGTGGGCAGAAAATTGAAGTTTTTACTGATTTCTGTCATCGTGGCAGAAGCATTATTCATGTGAACTCAGGTTAGATGTTGAGGTAATTTTACCCATAAAAATGATTTTGTTCTAACTTATTTCCCAATTTGAAATAAAATAAATGTACTTTGTTTTCTTTTGCAGTGCATTCAAAGCCTGTCATCCTAAAATCAAAAGCTTTTATTTTGCTGCTGAGCATCTTGATGACATGAACAGGTAAAGTGTACTTAAATTTCAAAGTACTTAGAAAGTCAGCAAGGCTTAGAATTCTAAGTTTTCCACATTAATACTTAGGGAATCATGTTGCTGAAGTTTCTAGATCGATCTGTTTAAAATAAAATATAACCATACCAAATTTTAAAGAATAATATTTAAAAAGTCAAAATAAATTCATTGACTGTCAAGTTCACCAAAAATGTGCCTGAATCCAGGTATAGGCTCAAAAACAATGCAAAAAAATATATTTTTTTAAAAGTCCATTTCAGGAATATGTCTTCAAATTTATTCCCAGGTGGGGAAAAAAGATACCCACAAAAAAAGCTGACTTTTCCTAGTGCTGATTTT
Organism: Pteropus alecto; assembly: GCF_000325575.1. Classification (NCBI taxonomy): domain Eukaryota; kingdom Metazoa; phylum Chordata; class Mammalia; order Chiroptera; family Pteropodidae; genus Pteropus; species Pteropus alecto. The sequence goes on along the minus strand of NW_006435837.1, from coordinate 2,083,981 downwards.
TATGACAGAACATCCATCTCAATGATTCAGGCCTAAGCAAAGTCAGTATTTCTTTCTGTCACCTTACTTTTATCATTGGTCAGGACTGTATAGCCAAGTGATTAGATAGCTATGCGGTTATTAGGTGGCTCTGGGAAAATATATATATATATATTCTTTTTCTATCATCTACAACATTGTGCTTTGTGTTTCCACTTTACCTTTTATGAGTTGGATTCTTTCTTCCTTTTTCTTTCCTTCCCCCTCCCCCTTTTCTAGATTCATAGAAATTAGATTGAAGATGAAAAATTTTCTTTATAGGGTTTTAGCAGGCAGTGCATATTATGTATATAAAACCTGCTGACAGTTAAGGAGGTTATATATAGTGGCCAAGAGCATGGACTTTGGAACCAGACTGTCCAAATCCCAGCTCTCCTACTGACTAGCTGTGTGACCTTGGACATAGATCTTGACCTCTTTATGCCGAGTATTAACCCTTTTAAAAAATGGAGATAATAATGATTTCCACCCATAAGACTTTTGTGAGGAATAAATAAGCACCCATAAAAGCCTACTAAATCTTAAGTGCTATAAAATGTTTGCTAGCAATATATATATTCCCTTTACATACTTTGGACTCTTATCTCATTTACCTTTCTTTGTGTTTCTCTTAAAAATTAGTATCCAGATATTTTTAAGCACAAAATTCTACAGCATCATAAATGTGCTTGAACACACTAAATGAACTCTTAAGTAATCTTGTTCTTTGACACTTGGGAGTACAGGCATGGTTATTCCAAAGCAAGGATGTGAATACAAGGAAATGGCAGGGAAAGGTGTTGAGAACACTTGATAAAATCTTTTATTATTGATAATGGAACCGAGCTTTTCATGTAGTTTCTATAATGTTCCCTTGATTAATATGTTACCATTCTTGAAATTTCACACTAGACAATCAGAATTTGGAGAGCTTTTTCTCCTTAATCTGTTTTCAAAATGAAAAATGTTTTTTCACATGACATGGGAGGACTATGTCGTTCTATTTTGTGTTTTAATAATTTTATATTCTACTGTTCTAATTATTCACTATCCATTTCACTACATGTTGAGCTCAACGCCCTTGGAAGAAATATGAAATGTTCACATCATGACCGAACTGAAACTAAGTAGTATATATGAGCATATCCTACCTTTCAAGATGAATACACTAGAACAGTCACCTCCATCTAAGAATTAATGTGATTTAATCATCTGCAATACATGCTAATCAGGGTCTTCTTAGGCTTCAAAAATAGCCTGTTCAAAAATGCATTTTTATGAACTGTAAAGCCATTCTTGTTCTGCATTCCCTACCCTGTGTTAGCAATAACTTCAGAAGTGAGTGATGTTACTACTCTTCCCTAATACTGCAATGGACATATCTGTTTCAGGATACCACAGAAACTAAACCCAACGCATGTGTTTCACCTTGTTCCTTTTTCTAAGCAATGGGTCAAAGACAAAATGAAGCTGATCAAATATATCATCTACACATCATATGTTTAAGAGTGCACTACAGCCTTCAGAATTAAATTGTCCTGAAATACTGAATCTTTTTTAAAATTTAAGTATAATGTACTTTTATTGTTTTGCTTTGCTTTAAAAAAAAAAAGCATATTCCTGATGTCTACTTTCAATAGGCAAGTTTAAAAAAAAAATTACTCATTACTAGAAATGGAGAGAGTCAGTGCTGGAAATATTCATAGAGAATTAGTAATAGGGAGAGACACCCTCCAACGACTCGATTCAGTAATCTGATTGTTATATAACAGCAAAATGACCTGGGTGCTGGTTCATTCTATATATAATCTTTTAAAGACATGTACCTAAGTCTTCAAAAGATGATATACTTATAATAATTATAATTATACTAATTGAGAGGGGGGAAAAAGATAAGAACCATGGGAGAAATGTACAAATAATAACCAAATAGAAGTTAGTGAGTCCTCAGAATTACAAGGACATATGTGCTGAGATGATAAGGAATATATAGGCCAAATGATATGGTAAGGTACTGAATTTAGCCCTAATATTAAAGAACTTCCCCATCAATATGTTTGAAAAGATTCTAAATTTAGTACTTGTACCCCTGACCACTTTATCTTAAAATAGCCACCCCCCATTCCCTGGTACCTTTGATATTCTAATTTTTTACCTTGAATTTTTTTGTAATACCCTTGCTCCTGCTTGACATATGTTTATTTGTATCCCCGTGTATTGTCTGTCTTCCCTCCTAAGATAGGCAATACTTTGAAGGCAGACACTTTGTTTTGTTTATCTGTTTCCTCAGTGCCTAGAACAGTACCTGGCACACATGGGCTCTGAATAAATTGACTCATTAATGCATCTCCTGTTCATAATAGCCTATAATAGCCTTTATCTGGTTCTTTTATAATTTCTAAAGCGTTACCATATGTATTTAAAACATATATTGCTAGTTGTGACAGGATCTGATAATGGGAATGAAAAAGTAATCCTTAAATTTAATTTTCTTGTATAAAGTCTGTGTTTATATCTACATACACATACACAGATTCATATATATGTGTAACCATATATACATGCATATACCTATACCCAAATCTATGTGTATACACACACACACACACACACACATGTAGAATATTAAAATCTCACCTTCTATTTTTCAAGCAGCTGCAAGTTTGATTGTGAAATAATTTGCAAAAACACTTTTGAGCACCCTGCCACCATCCATCTGTTTCCTCCTCAGAAATGAGTATTGAAACATTAAAAAAAGTTTCCAGTTTGTGAAATCTGTGGGAAGAAAGCAAAACATCATTTCTCAAGTATTCTCAGACTTGTTTACTGAATTCATTTGGCCTATATATTCCTTATCATGTCAGCACATATGTCCTTGTAATTGTGAGAACTTATTAACTTCTATTTGGTGATTATATTTGTACATTTCTCCCACGGTTCTTATCTCTTTTTTCCCTCTCAATACATTATTCTGTGTCAGTTACTGACAACATCATTGGATTGTTCACTATGGGGCCAATATCTCCTAACTTACATTTCTTGTTTTAAAGAATTGGTGATATGGTAAGGTACTGAATTTAGACCTAATATTAAAGAACTTCCCCCATCAATATGTTTGAAAAGATTCTAAATCTAGTACTTGTACCCCTGACTACTTTTTCGTAAAACAGCCACCCCCATTCCTTGGCACCTTTGATATTCTAATTTTTTACCTTGCGTTTTTTTTGTAATACCTTTGCACTGCTTGACATGTTTGTTTGTATCCCTGTGTATTGTCCGTCTCCCTCCTAAGATAGACAATACTTTGAAGGCAGACACTTTTTATCTGTTTCCTCAGTGCCTAGAACAGTACCTGGCACAGATAGGCTCCGAATAAATTGACTCATTAATGCATAAATATCTCCTGTTCATAATAGCCTATAAATACCAAATCATAACTGCAACAAGTGTATAGGTAGCTATACATCTTCTAGATCAGGGATTCCCAAACCCCTGGGCCACAGACCAGTACCAGTCTGTGGCCTGTTAGTAATTGGGCCGCACAGCAGGAGGTAAGTGGTGGGCAAGCTTCATCTGTATTTGCAGCCGCTCCCCAGTACCAGCATCACCACCTCAGCTCCACCTCAGATCATCAGGAGTTAGATTCTCATAGGAGTACCGGTCCCCAGTGTCAAAAAGATTGGGGATGATGCCGTAAGGACAAATTTACCTAAGGCTGCACCAATATTTTGTATTGTTCAGCCTATCATAACTGTGCGCAGTGGCCTGAGTTTATACACACACTATCTAAAGAGTTTTTATTATGAACAGAATTTTTCTTCCTAAAAGTAGTTTAATATTTCAATTGTCTTAGGAAATTTAGCAATTCTTAAGCTCATTGAAAGCAAGAATTATGTCTTATTCATTTTTGTGCCCCCAAAACATAGCTCATTGTTCAGTATATAGCAAACAATAAATGTTGAACTGAAAAGTTAAGGAAGCTTCTTTTTAGTTTCCTGATTTATCTTAAAAAGATCTCATTGTTTTTTAGACTTCTGATAAAATGAAATTTCAGTGATATTCTTTAAAGTAGTAAATATGAGATACTGGATTAAAATTCAATACTGAACATTCTTCTAGTGGTATTATCATTTTCATCCAAAAAGGACCGGGGCAATCTTTTCCAAGAGTACTAGGATTTGCCTTGTGGTACAAATTCAACCCCTTTCTTACTGCAAATGACCTATAGACTAGGTTTGAATTTTGACCTTTTTACTAATGATTAAGTCATTTTTAAAAAGGTTATTTGTCATGATGTTGACTTTTTGACTTACAGTTTATAATTTTCTGGAGCGTGTGTATACATACCATGCTACTGAATTCATCGGATCGATCTTTATCCCATTTTTGTTCCAGTCCCTTCTTCACTTCCCAAACATACTTGAGGTGATAATTACACTGTAGATTTTGTCGAAATTAAGTTGGGCTATAAGTGACTGATTCTTAAAATTAAAGCTTCAATGTCCATGGATGTGATTTTATCTATTAGAGACACAACTTTCCTCCCTTTTCAAGATGCTCTAAGTGTCTGATGCACAGTTAACACTACTTGGCATAAATGATGAAATATATGAATTAGTTCGCAGAATGTCATCTTCAAATTAACAGGGGAGATAGGCTCTTAGGAGAAAAAGTTCCCAAATACATCTTTTTCTTAAAAATATATTTCAATCAGATTGTTCCAGAGTTTAATGATATTAGCTATACTAGTGATTGCAGACTTACTCAGGCTTGTTTGGAAGATGGTTCTTCCTTAACTTCTGATTTCAGAAAGTATATGGATCATAGCTCATAATGATCAATGGGAAATTGTCAGATTACTTTAAAGATTTTGTGATTTACTAATCTGATGCAGGGTAAACGGTTGAAATAATGAATACTGGGAGTGACCTGGCAGGACAAAAGAAAGAGATTGAAACAACTGTTTGCTTCAGACAGTCCCCTACACTGGCAATAGTAGCACTACTGAAAGAGGAAAGAGCTAAGATTTATTTTTAAGTTACTATTGTTCATGGAATTAAGTTTTCAGGATCTAAACAAAGGTTAAAATTGTATATGCTCATTTGATTTTGGAAAACGTAATACCCTTGTATTTAGAGACAGATTCCTGAAGTCCTCCCAAGGTGTTTTTCCCCTTGTATCTTTAAAGTGAAATGAGCTTCATCAAAACTTGTATTTCAAAATAAAACTTATTTTGACAGGCAAGGTCTACAACTTTTTCCCTAATCTGGATAAGTTAGATCTGATATTGATTAAAAATCTCTAAAGGGGCATTTGTTCTGAAGAACAAAAGAACAGCAGAAATAGTTAATATCTGTAACATGAAGGGTTTTGAGATGACCAAAGCCCTATTAACAGATTTACCCAAGACTTTCCTATTAAAATGGCATCTTTGGTGTGGGAGCAATTTGTTACAGCAAATTATAGCTCATCGAAGACTCCATGTGTCAAGAGTAGTAAAGAATACGTGTTTTATGTAGGATTATTTCATGTATTCTTAAACATCTTGAATATTTCTAAGATGTAAAGTATAAGAAATTAAGTTGCAATGTTACTGAGTTTGATTTTTTTTTTTTCAGATGGCTTAACAGAATTAATATCCTGACTGCAGGATATGCAGAAAGAGAGCGGATTAAGCAAGAACAAGGTAAAGGAATACATTTTTTTTTTTACAATTGTGTTATACTTTTTTTTCTGCTGTTATCCTGTACAGTGATTCATTGTTATCACTTGAGAGAAAATGTATATTTTAGTTTGTGGTTATTTGTCTTTTGAGCACTTTGAATCCAAACCATAGCATCTTACAGGTAAGGTTTAATAAATTAAACAAATAGGGAATAAATTCTCAAATTTTTGGAGCAGATAATATGAAGTTCTCTTCTGTTTGTTGCCATCTCCCTCAGTCTATTTCCTATGGAAGAAAAAAAATTCTTAAAAATTAAAAAGTCTGTAATTGCTCCTATATATTGACCCAAGTCTAGGTCCTTGGTGTTGAGTTTTATTCTGTTTAATAGTCTCATAAACTTTTAAGTGGCCTTTTATGTAAAGAGCTCAAATGAATTATTCCTTCGTCCATAAATTATCTCATTCATTTATGTTCTTTACTTCTGTTCCTGTGTAACTCTGTGATCTGATGGAACTTGCCTTGGTATTAACCTCAGATTTAGGAAACACGTGTCATGATACAGAATTAATATCGTAACGAAAGCTGTGGTCACCATTCCAATGTAGCTTTGCATTTCCTAAAGAGCGTTTGCTGTACATCACTTGGAAGCATAAATAGTTTTTTGAAATTTTTGAGACATTCCACAGATTGGTACCCATACAAACATAGTTCTAGTTGCGTATCCAGTGGCTATAGCCTGTTTGTTGATGTGGAGATTCTAAAAACCTGTTTCCTCACAGAATAAAAACCATAGCCAAAACTTTTAAAAATATCTGAAAACTAAAAGTTAAAGACATATGAGGAAAATAACCAGATTCTAAAACTAATCTGTCGGCAAATGTTTAGAGCAGGGGTCAGCAAACTTCCTGTGAAGAGCCAAATAGTAAATATTTTAGGTTGTACAGGCCATAAGGTTCCTGTCGCAACTACTCAACTCTGCTGTTGCAGCATGAAAACAGCTGTAGACACATGAAGGGGCATGGCTGTGCTCCAATACACTTTATTTATGGACACTGGTATTAAATTTCATATCATTTTTACATTTGGAAAAATATTCTTCTTTTGCTCCTTTTTAACCATTTAAAAATATAAAGCTGTTTTTGATTCACAGGCCCTATAAAAACAGGCAGAGCACCTCATTGACCTACAGGCCATAGTTTACCAAGCCCTGGTTTAGAGCCACCGGGTGAGGGAATGAGGATGGGTGGAGCAGTGCAGGGTGAGGAGGTAGGACAGAAAGATTTCAAATAGCAAAACATGGTTCCTGACAATGGGAATGTATAATCTTGTTGAGGATCTCAAAAAGACACACTTGAAACTGCTTAAGAAAAATTAAAGAGGAACATAAAGTAAATCAGTACTCATTTTTACATAATATGCAACTGATTAAAGAAAATTTGCTAAGGAGGTGCAAAAAAAATTTCAAGCCAGTGAAGGAGACAGAATTAATGAATAAATACTTATTGGAGAGAATTATCATTGAGGGTGATGTAAAGTCAGCAGTGGAGAGGGAGAGAAGATATTTTATTCAATATTACATGTTTTTGTGTAAGGCCTTCAACTAGCACCATATAAAGGTGAAATAGGTACCCGTCTTCCTTGAAATTATATTGAATTCTAGTAGAAAAGATACTCTTAGGACAATACAGAAAGTGAAATGTAAGAAAGTATAAATCAAGTTTCATAGGTATGAGACAAGAGATTCCTTCCATATCAAGAGTGGGAAAGGCTTTCTGTTGGCTCTATTATCTGAACTGGCTCTTGCAGGAAGAGAAAGATGTGGAGTCAAGGAGATAACAAAATGAAATATTCCTAGAGTGGAAGCAGCATGGGTACTTCCACAAATAACATGGAAGCCATCTTCATGACATCAGTATGCACAGGCAAACCACTGCCAGGACGAGTTTCACGCTAGTTATTGAGCCCAATTTCTTCACTGTTAAAAGTTTTCCTCATCTTCATGCTTCAACTTAATTTATAGGCCTAAAATTGTGTTATGAGTGCTAAAAAAAAATACCAGCCTCCCTTTTCAAGTTTCTTTAAAAGGCATAAAACTGTTCTTCAAAGGTGCATATAGATCTATTTCTGATCTTGTTAAGATGCAAGAATTAAAAGTGTAGGCAGTGTACTGCTAGGAAAATGAATCTGAAAAAAGTCAATTTGCGTGAATAAGGAAGCTTGGATTTTTAGGCTTAACTTCTGTATTTTATCACTTGGCATTACTTGGAAGCTGAGCATGGTCTTGATTTTAGTGAATTTCCTTTGTACTTGGTATTAGATAACTAAATTTCATTATGGATGAAAGAACTGGTAAGTTATATTACACATGCAGGCTCCAAAAGGTATTCGTTCTGTGGATTCATGCTGCCCTGGTCTGTCATGTGAGTATATATTTTAATGCCTACTGGAGTATGGTAGACAATTATAGGCAGAAGCTAATAGTTACAATTTGGGTCTCTCTTTCTAATGCAGTGCAACCGGAATCTCTGTAATAGTTTGGATTTCCACGTAGAGTGTACGTTCCTCGAACACTCTAACATAGGTCAGAAACGTAGACTTCCTACCTTCTGCATGAGCAGGACTCTTGGTATTCTATATAGAAAACTACCAGATGCCTGTGTCTACTCCATACTTCTATGGAGTTATTTGACATCTCCTGAGTACCACTCTCAGTACTGACGTTAAACTTCATACAAAATATAGCTCTTTGAAAATTGGTAATATTTCACAAAGATGCAAAAGAATAACTGCCAGGCACTATTTCTATTTAAATACCCAGTGCATCTTAGAAGTGACTCTTTCATTGACTTAAATGAAAGTTTAGTGCAAAACTGTCACTCTCTGAAACATTTGAGATCTTGCTTCCTGGCACTGCCATCAGTTTTGGCTCAAATAAACTCTTATAAAAAATCAAAAAAAAAGTTTAGGGAATTACTGTCTTCAACTACAGAAGTGTAAAGAATGTGAGGTTCTCTTTCATTATTTGTTGTCATACTTAGAGAAAACAGGGTTGCACTAGATTCTTCCAATATCACAATTTGGTTCATTGTCTGCTAATCATTTTTCTATATTTTTCCACCTTCAAGTCACACATTCATAACACATTATTTTCAATCACATGTAAGGTCTTTGTAGAGCTGTAATCACATAAAAATGAATGAAATATATTGTATTTCTTTGATAGTTCTAGATGAAAAAGTCAATTTTTTTCAAATTATCCTTTTGTGTCAACATGAAAAGTAAACTGGAAAATTTCCTGTTCTACTGATGGCACTGTTTATTCATGATTAGTTTCTTATAAAATTGAATATCACTGCAAGAGACATTAAAAGTATCCATTTATTTTGTGCCAAATTGAGAGCTAAAAAAAATAATAAATTCAATTGCTCCAAGAATGAAACTCAGACTAGTTTCAGCCTCTGAACAACAGAGTGCCTGTAATTTTCCACACAAACCCAGAAAAGCCTGACTAAATTTTCTATGTAGCTTGTTCCCTGGCATTCCCTCTCAAAGACATATAGCTTAGTGTGAGAAATGAAGTTAATTTGCAAAATGATATTTCAGTATTTTCTTGGGCAACCCAAAAAAATTTTTATTGATGGTGCTTTTTAATAAACCAAGCATTACACCAAAAGTAGACTAAAGTTCTTCCTAATTTAGCTGGGAAGAAAAAGTAGAGAGAAACTCTCCCAAGTCTGTCAGATATCGTGATAGCTATAGTGATCTTGATAAAATGATGATTATTTCCTTTCAATGTGCTAACAATAGGACCTCTTGCTGTGCTAGCTCCCCCAAGGTCAAAGAGAAACTCAGCACAGGTGCCAGTTTCTGGAAATAGTGGAAAGGGTAAAAGCAGAGTAACCTCGACAAGCCCACTGCTTGGGAGCGGGATGTGGGAGGTGCTCAGTCCCTTCCCCTCCAACATTAACTTCCCAGTAGTATTTCAAGCTCCCACTAAACTGCCCAACCCAGGCCCCAGAGTTCCAGAATTCACCTTTCATCGCTGGAACTTGCTACAGGAAAAAACTAATGTCTAAGAAGATGAACACCAGGCATTTATCTCTGTGATCTGGGTCAGACTGTCCTAGCATGCTACCTACAAATCCACCCCAGAAGACCAGGGATTCTAACTAATATTTATTGAATGATTTCAAGGTGCAAAATCTCTTAAATATATGTTACTTATTTAGTACCCCCACACACACACCTCTGAAAGGTGGTTACTGTTAGCCCCCTTTTACACATGACAAAACAGACTCAGAGAGGTTAAGTAACCATTACAAGAATGCAGAGATGCTAAGTGGTACAGCCAAGAAATGAACCTATATCTACTCAAGTATATAGTTCATGCTTTTCCCACCAGTATTTGCTGGGTTCGTTTTTGGGCAACTATATCAGTTTATATTTGTGAAACTTAGTTTACTGGCCATCACCAGCATGATCCAATGTGAAAAACAGATATCAAATTTAGATTAACTAGTCTTTGCTTATCTTTTACTCAAAGGAAATAATTACAGTAGGAATAGAATTTTCAGAAACCTTGTATTTTGAGGCCTAAATATAATAATCTCCATTGCTAAAGAATTATTTATAATATCCAGAGTTATTGAGCAGCAGGAGGAGGGGTACTTAAAGAATCATGACTATATGTCACATTAAACATGCCCACTGTGTCACACAAAAGAGTCCCAGTGACTTAGCCCTCTGAGGTTTAGAACAAGGCAAGTTCTTAGTTCAAATTTCACTCCCACTACTTTCTAGTCAGCATATAGTAAGTAAATACTCAATAAATTTAGGTGTACTTATTAATATTAATGAGCAGCACAAATAAAATATATAAAAATATTACAATATGGGAATTCCTGAGTAGAGACGGGTTCCTGTAAAACTATGTGCCATGATTTTTTTGCCAAAACCTGAATATTAGTTAAGGCTTCTGATGGTTCCTTTGCGATATAGATTTTAATAGGAATAAGGAAACTTGTTTTTTAATACATTTACTCTTTTTTTATCATCTGAAATTCATATAGGTAATAGTTCTGGGCTTTTTCTTGTAATCTTACAAAGAATTAATCCAGTGGTTACAGGGTGGTTGATATATTAGTGGAACAGATTCTGTTTATTGGCCTTTGTGCTTTATTTTATTTACTCGACTAATGTTTCTCTCGGAGTTTTCCCTCTTCCCTCTTGCCTGAGGTCTGCCAAGTCACTTTGTCTAGCGGCTTACATTTTCTACCCTTTTAAGTAGTTCTAGAAGATTAGAACTTGCAGCCCACATCAGCAGATTTGCCCTTTTACATTTGGCAAGAATCAGGGTTTGCCATGTGTTTCCAAGTAGAGGTGGGAGTATGGTGTTATAGAGATTTATGTCAGCATGACTCTGAAAACAGTGATTGTTAGATAACCAGTAATTGAAGCCAGAAAAGAGAATTGAGAACATTATTTTTGAAGCTGTTTCTATCTGTGGAGAACTATAGCGATATATGTATTGCTTTTCTTTGAGTGTTCATCTTTAGGACAGAATGAGACCCCTTTAAGAGGCATCATATGACATCATTCATTAATTGAAGCCACAGAATAATTTGGTCTGGAATCTCAAACACCCTAAACCTGATTTGGCTTTTGCAATGTATTTTTCTTAACTCCTTAAAACTGTAGCTGTGTATAATTTCTTGCTTTAAAAAAGATGTTGGAATTAGGTGATTGTACTCTTCCTTCCTCTTCAAAATCCAGCTAAACATAAAAGTCGGTGGGTCTGAGGTAGGCAGTGCTAGGGAGCAGGGTGTAGCAGTGGAATTGAAACTTCCTTTTGTTTGGTATTGTGTGTTCTTGAAAATATGTCTAGAAGCATTTAATGGAATGTCCATGTATCCATGTGTGTGAATTTTCAGATTACTGGAGTGAGAGTGACAAAGAAGAAGCAGATACTCCATCAACACCCAAACAGGACAGCCCTCCACCCCCCTACGATACATACCCACGACCTCCCTCTGTAAGTTGCCAACAGGAATGTACTTAATATAGCATCAGACTCTTTGACATGAAACATCCCTTTGTATGTTTAAAAATTATGTAGTGAATGCATGTCAGACCTCAGGTTTCTTTTGAGGGGGAAAGAAAATAGGAAGTCTAAAAGCAATAAGGGAAAAAATTTAAGTATACAAAGAATATATAATCGATAGAAATAGTCACCACAGATTCCAGGCATAATAAATATCTGACCAGTTTAATTACAAAAACATACCAGAGTATGTCAGAGTAGCCTTTGTGGAAATAACAACAAAATTTTTTTTTTCTTAGAAAGAGATACATAAATTGACCTTATCTATTCCACACTAATAAAGTTCATTCCTGTGTCCTTTAGAAACAACTCTTAAAAATTAATATTGTATCCATATTGAACATGTTTTGGCACGTAGCTTTGTAGACAGAGATGGCATCTGGTTTAATGTATGTGTTTATATGGTGCTCCAGACTTCTTAAACCTGTGTAAATTATTCTGTGCATAGACTGTACTTTGATCTTTCAGTAGGGTAAACAACTCTCTTGGTTTGCTTGGGACTATCCCACTAAATGTCTGTTTTGTATCAGAATTACTGAGAGTGTCTTAAAAGTGTCCCAGTTTAGACAACACATTGTATGGTACCATGAGAGTCAATTCTATTTTGGGATTGAGACGTCCATATAGGAAGTAGAAGCTGGATTTAGCAGACAATAATTCTACCTCCATATCACTCCAGTAGATTTTTCATAAGAAAAGTGCTGTGCAAGCTGTCGATATAATTCTAGGCCACTTCTCAACCTTGACTGTGTGTAAGAATCACCTCTGGAACATTTTAGAAATGCAGATGCTCAAGCCTAATCCAGACATATTAAATCAGAATATCTGGGCCTGCAAACAGCCCACTGGACTGGACTGTGAACTTTTTGAGAACATGGACACTGTTCTATTCATCTATATATCCTCATGGCCTAACTCAGCACTGGCACTTACTTATTAAGTGCTTAATGAATATTTTCAAAATAAATGAATGGGTACTTTTGGCTAATACTAAAAAGGAAGCCACATTTTTAATAAAAATATTTAATGACAATGTCTCTTATGTAAGAACAGGAAGAAAGTGGAAAAATGCAGAATTGTTCCTATCTGTATGCACACTTCTTTAATAAATGCAGCAGTTTACCGAGTGCAACGGAGTGCAAGGATGAGGTATAGAAATGGAATAATGAAGTCAGTGACAAGATAAAGTTTTATATCATATTTTCCCTCTTTCTCTGAAACATCAGGGTCTGATTAATTCCTTTAAAGTATTTATAAAAGAGGAGGAAAGGGAAACTGCAGCTTCACCAAACAGCTCTTTAATCATAGCAACATGAATTTTAAGAATGAAACTATTCACATTGTTCTAACATGTGGGAAGATAAAGTGCCCACAGAAGACACCACAAAGCTTCTCCTTTACCCAGAGGGACAGCATGCACTTTCACCTCAGGCATGCTTGTCCTGGCCACAGCCTCAGCCCCATTCGCATGGATCACGTTTAACCAATCTGGCTTCTCGAACTGCTGGAAGAGGGCCTGGGTTGATATGTTGGTCACCAAAGCTAGAGTAGGGCTTGTCCCAGTAGCCAGTAGCAGTGTCTGCAAGTCTTTTACAGCATTCACTTGATGCCAGTCCTTTTTCTTGTTTGTGTTTTGTACTATAATACATATTCCCAAAATTTAAATTCCAAGGATAAAAATATGCCATTTTTATTTTGTGTTTATGTACCTTGAATTGCTTGTGCTTAGGGCAAATGCTAATTCCTATCAGAGTATAATCTCATTTCGCCTACATTTTTAACTCTCTAGAAAGTGCCACAGAATTGACAAGACCATAAGACAGTTTTTCCGTGGCACCCATAGGAACAGATTCACCTATGGAGAAGAGGAAGGGCTCTGTCCGAATAGAGGTGCTTTCTTTTCACATCCCAAAGCCTCTCTCCTTAGTCTCATCCCCAAACTCCATAAATCTGGAAATATGAATTGAGCAACAATTCTTCAGATTTCAAATGCATAGAGATTTTAAAACCTTGAATTTTTTTATTAGTTGCTGAATATTTCTTACATTAACACTCATATTTTCTTATACTTTCATTGTTGTTAAAATTTTGCATTAATATGCCAGGTTTTTCATGAGAGCCTGGTATAGCTGCATTTCAATACATCTACATCTAAGTCTTGTAAAATGTCATCTGGGGCCTAACTTTGAGATGTCTGAAAACTTGACTAGTCATTAACTGGACTACTAAATGTTACCTGGTGGGAATTGAATGTGTTCCTTGGTGATAAAAGTGGTCTGTTATTTCTGTGGGGACTGATCGAAGGCTCCTTTCCACAGATGAGTTGCGCCAGTCCTTACGTGGAAGCAAAACACAGCCGGCTCTCCTCCACGGAGACCTCTCAGTCTCAGTCCTCCCATGAAGAGTTTCGTCAAGAAGTGACTGGGAGCAGCGCCGTATCCCCCATTCGCAAGACAGCCAGTCAGCGCCGCTCCTGGCAGGATTTAATTGAGACGCCCCTGACAAGCTCGGGATTACACTATCTTCAGACTCTGCCCCTGGAGGATTCTGTCTTCTCTGACTCCGCGGCCATCTCCCCAGAGCACAGGCGGCAGTCCACCCTTCCAACTCAGAAGTGCCACCTACAGGATCACTATGGGCCGTACCCCTTAGCCGAGAGCGAAAGGATGCAAGTGTTAAATGGAAATGGGGGCAAGCCTCGAAGTTTTACTCTGCCTCGAGATAGCGGGTTCAACCACTGCTGTCTGAATGCGCCGGTTAGTGCCTGTGACCCGCAGGATGACGTGCAGCCCACAGAGGTGGAGGAAGAGGAGGAGGAGGAGGAGGAGGAAGGGGAGGCAGCAGGGGAAAACATAGGAGACAAAAGTAAGTATGTTGATGGAGATTCTTAGCCTGTGTACACAGAGTCCTAATCTTTCAAACTTCTTATTTTAAGAAAATAGAATTTTGTTTCCCTTTTTTCTTAAAATAATGGTCTTGCTGCATAGGAAGTTAGGTATCCTTTGGTATCCTACTTTCACAACTTAAGCAACTTGGGTTAGGGGCGGGGAAGATGAGTAATGAAGCCTATATCCCAGGACACCCATAGCTAGAGCAAATTACTTTTTTCGCCAATTACCCATTTGCCTTTTAAGGTTAATGGTATTCACTTCTTTTTCTTCCTCCTCTTATCCACTTCTCACTTACATGCATCATGCCTTTGGTCTACAGTCATGGCCCCCTGAGTCTGGGTTAAGAAACTATAAATGCTTCAAGCAGGGTGTTAGCAAAACCTTGTTCGAAAAATACATACACACACACACACACACACACACACACAACTTAAAAATCCAAGAGTTTTTTCAAGAAGAAATTTCACATAGAATTTCTGTCAACTCCAAAAGGCCTAATTTATGTCTAGAAACCAATTTTCCAAAAGCATCCATTTATTTTCTTAGTATGTATATTGATGGCAAAATTCAATTTATGTGAATCAACTCTTAAGAAAGACAAGTCAATTAAGTAATCTCTGTCTTGTTGGAATTTAAAATATGTTTACTAGTTACAAGTTCTTTATTTAACATGCCATACCAAGCATCTGTTTATAACTAATGTGATATGCCAATTCAGAAATCCAGGCCAGTTTAAGGGAAAGGCTCTAACTCAGTTTAATTTTACTTAGAAAATCTAGATCTGGCTATAAGTGCTGAACATTAAATACGAAAAAGAAGTATAGAAGTAGTATAAAACTGTTTGCATCAAAATGGTCTGGGCCAGTTAATACGGATGGCCTGAGCCAACCATGATGAAACCACAGTTACTGGTTTGGTTTCACTAGGGCATTAGACTTCTCTTTTTGAAGGATACAAATGGACTGTATCCTTCAGCCTATTATGTGAGTATATAAGACTTTGATTACAGTATATATTTGTGTAAGTTCTTCATCACAACTGGAAACAACTCAAAGCTCACAGCTTACCAGCAGCCAGGAGCCTTATATCAATAGCAAGTCTGGCTCATTTAAAACGAGGGTCACTTTGGCTATTATTAACAAGAAAATACAATGGACTTCCTTTTATGTTATAGATCTTTATTGTATTATTTAATGGGAGTTAAATTATAACTTCTACCATCAAAATATGAGTTGCTTATAATAAAATTCACGTTAAACCAGTTTCCATGTATACTTTAGCCATAATCTCCATGAAAAGCATTATAAAAGGTATACTTTTGGTGCAGGAAAGGTAATTACTATCTATTACTATTACTTGCCACGTCCTTCCAACATTCACATTTATTACAGATTATGGAAGAGTCGCATAGAAGAAATATCTAGGAGCTATGTTAGGCCTCTTTAGGAGTTCTGGCAAGCATGATAATACATTTTTAATATGATGATTATCAAGTTTCTTAAGTTATTTTCTAAAATTTAACTAAAGATGAGTTAGAAACTTTATTTTGATGCCATCCACGTACTACACAACTGCTATAACTAACTATGTGAGGTTCATTCAGTATTCTACAAACATATTGGGGAAATTACTTCATCTCTGCCATTTCAAAATAAATTGTGTTGAAATTAGGTGCAGCTCTCTGAAATAGAGAATTATGCTCAGGATATATTCCATGATTGCCACAGGTGGGAGTTATTGATGCTGTCTTTTTCGATT
Source organism: Pteropus alecto (assembly GCF_000325575.1). NCBI lineage: Eukaryota > Metazoa > Chordata > Mammalia > Chiroptera > Pteropodidae > Pteropus > Pteropus alecto. Next base: position 2,067,549 of record NW_006435837.1, on the reverse strand, counting down.
AAGTTCGTCCTGGTCATTGTGTAAGGGAGGACAAGAAGCGAAAAACATGTCCCAGGACCTGAGAGGAAAGCCTGAGCCCTTCTCCCCCACCACTCCCCGCCCCCACCACTTTCCTTCAGGCGTTTTTAGGTTGATGACTTACAATTTTTTTTCTTCCCAGGGTCTCTTTTTGCTTTTCTGTTTATTGGATTCATTTTTAGTCATACTGATGCACACGCCTAAGTTGGTGGGGTTTTCTTTCATGTTCCCAAATGAACCAAGGGGGTAAATTATTCAGTACTTTCCATCTTTTTCAGTGGGTTCTTCCTTTAGTGGAATAATTGTGATGAGGCAGAACAGCCCTAGGAAGTGTGTCAGTAAATTTGATATTGTACATTTGTTCTTTACAATTCAATTTTGTGGAGCAGTCCATGCTATTTCAGTTGGCTCAGCTTCACTAAAGGTGGCTGTGTACTTTCTTTAAGAGTCCCATTTCTTTCTGGTTATATTTCCGTAAATCTTGCCACTTGATGTCTCAGTGTCCTTCAAATCATTCTCAACAGAGCACTGCTTTTCATGCCTAGAAGATGCTTCTTATTTAATGGAATGTATATCTGTCTTCCTAATGATAGTTCCTCTGCATTACTGTTTCTAATATTTAGGAGTGTGCAATTTGATGAACACTTCATTTGGGAAACATCAGCTCTAATATCAGTGTTGTCAAAAAAATCTTTAAGGCCTAGATAAGGGGTGTCATGTTCATGACTGCCCTGGGTTGATCTTTAGGAGTAAATGTTCCAAGCTGCTTATTCAAATCAAGCTGCTTGGTGTTATGTCAACAGAATAAAAAGTATACCAGGAGAGAAGCTGTGGCCATCCCATCAGTCTCAGAAGTACAGCACACCCTCCAATATGGAGCACTCCCTATGCCGCCGCACGGGTCAGCAGGCAGCCATGCTAGTTAGAATCAAGTCCAACAGCCATATGTCACTAACTGTCCTGCTCAAGGCCAGTATTCAGTTTGACCTACTAAAGTGAATTTGCACTAATCAAGTACAGACCTGCAGAAGAAGTAAGTTTCATGTCTCTGGCTCCAAACATGTTTTTCAGTTTCCCAAGAAATTAAAAATAGAAAGTGTCAGGAGAGTGGGCAGAAGGAGTAACGGGAGAAAACATGAAAATATAGCCTGTTTTCTGCTTTAAGGGTGAAGAATTATATCATCAACCAAACCCCATTCTTATCATTTATATTTACCTTAACTTTATATAATATAACATATATAGTCCTTACGAGTTTACAAAGCAATCTAAGAAGCAAAGGGTACCTAAATCTGTGATGTAGATGGTTTTTCAATTTCCTTATAGATGTGGAATTTGGCCCTGCTTAGGAAGTGTAAATTTAGCTTTCTTTAGAATAGACTTCAGTCTATGTTCTGATTGAACTTTCATCTTATTTTGAAATTCAGTTATTTAACTGAGTCATGCTGATTTTTCTCAGGCTGAACTCATTTTTGTCTAAAATAGATGGTACTGAAAGTACACAGATGAGACCTGCCTTGTTTTCTTTTGACAGGAAAAGTCAGGTTGCATATTAATTATCCTGACCTACTTCACTGGCATTTGGGAGAAGATAAGTAATTTCCTATTATCCCAATTAGCAGTTTTGAAGCTTACTGAGGTGTGGGGCTTATAATACTTCAGTTAAACTAAATTATAAATTATGTCAGCCTATGCAACTTTCAAGGAGTATAAATCATAAAACTTTGGAACAAAATATAAAGATATATTTCATTCTGAAATCATCTGCTGTAACACTAGAATACTGTTTTGGTTAATGCAACTTGAAGTCTGCTTGGAATAATTCTCTTTCCTTTGCCATACTAGGCAATTTAGATGTGGTTTTCAAAAGCTTTATCCCTTATTCC
>NW_006435837.1:2049818-2065605 GCF_000325575.1 Pteropus alecto | reverse complement strand
AATACTCTAATACTCTTTATTAGCTATACATTTTTAGTGGCTTCATATACTCAATGAAGTTATAATGTGCTCTTTTTCATTGTCTTGGAGATAACCTACCAGTATTCTCAATTAATATGCACATTTATTAGCTTGGTCTTAGAAATGTAAAGCAAAACCTAGGGTTTTTTTGAGGTGGGGGAGGTGGAAGGTGGATAAAATCTGTTACCTTGTAACTACAATATACATCATATTATCTAGCCAAGATATTTTTTGATGCTTTCAAAATGAGATCTGCTGAGAAATGTACTTTAAAGTTTTGTTGTTGTTGTTGTTGTTGTTGTTGCTTTTATCTAACACCCTTTGCACACCATTAGTAACTTGAGAGCTGTGCAAAATATGCAGCTCATTGGCCTAATATCTTAAATTATCTAGGCAGAGAGGCTAGATAATGAGTACCACTACGATGCAGCAGAAGATAAATTAATCCTCTTTAATCATTTTAAGGGTCCTAGAGTAATTTCCTGAAGAATTCTAAAAGCCATGAATTTTATTTTCAAGAACATTCAGATAGGAAGTGTGTGGGTAGGGGGAAGGTATTCCCAGAGTATGAAACTGTGTTAAAAGGAAAAAAAAGTGCAAGTTGAAAATAAAGAAAAATATTGTGGTATTTTTTACTGTTTTATCAATATCATCGATAATATGTTAAATTATAGTTCAGGTCTAAATAGGTAGAAAAAATATATAAGCAATGTGAATAAAAAGACATGCATTAAAGTCAGAGAATGAATAGCAGAGAATCTTAAATATGTCACTTTTGTGATGTGTAAGAGCACTGTTTTTGGCCAGTTATATAACAAATATGCATATTTGTTATATAACAGAAAAATCTAGAAGAAAGAACACAGAAAAATTTAGAAAGTAGTAAATTAATATTGTCTTAGTACCATATTGTCTGATTTTGAAGAAAGACTTAGGCAGACATAAAACTAAAGATTAGATATAGAGTCTAGCCATAATTCTGATGTTAGGTTATAGATTGGATTTTTAATCACACCTCCCTGGTTTTTGGCGTGAATAATGAGGAAAAGTTACCATCTTGATTTTCAAGAAGTTGAGAGGTGGGGTTGTTTTGGAGTGAACGTCATGGCTGTGTAGTGTCAGGACTCTCAGGTAACTTTTCTGCAATGCCAATGGCTCCCAGCATCACTTGTTATATGTTAGCATCCAAAGAGCCAAAGACCAGGCCCTACCTCTAGTCCTTTTTGTAAAACCAAGGAAAACTTCCTGGATCCTTCCAGCAGACTTTGCCCCAGATTGCTCTGGCCAAGGTTGCACCACATGCCCATGCCTAAAGACAAGGAAATGGAATGATTATGCATAGTTTAAACTAACCCTGATTTGTTTTTAAGATCTTAAAGAAAAGAAATATACCGAACTGCTTTTGATTGCTATCTACATAAGCCTCTGTCCTGTCATGCATGTTATATCATCAAATAATTTGTTCAAGCAGTGTTTCACTCTTCGAAAAAATACATATGCAAACACATACCCTGGATCACATCACATCATTTAAAAGTCTTGGCACTAACGAAATGTTAGATATCTAAAAGGGGATAAATATTACATAACTGAACATAGAGGTAATTAGATATAATTACTGTTGACTTTTGAAATGAATAAACACCAAGTGATCAGAACTTAGAATATAGTCTGTGGAGGCATTCCTTAGTTCAAATCCTTGCTTTGTCACTCTACCACTTGGAAGTAGTAGGATTGATCAAGTTATTTAACAACTCTAGACCTCAGTGCCTTCATTGTTAAATCCTGTGGTAACAGTACTTATGGGGTTGTGTGAGGATTAATAAGGTAATGCCATAAGGCAGTTAGTTTCCATATCTGACACACTGTAAGTCTGTCCAATAAATGTTTTATAATTATGTAATTTGTTTAGATTTTATGCAGATTTGGATTTAGGCAAAGAGAACAATCGCTACACTTAAATAGTGAATTAGTCCTGGCAAACCTTACTAAATAACATTTACCTGACTATATCACCTAACTTTGTTCAGTTCCAGCTATTGAGTTGGACCATGTGAAATGCCGTTTTTGTAGGTCAAAATAATGAAATGTCAGCAATTTTGTATCTTTCAACATAATATCCTAGCAGTGTTCTAGGAGCTAAAATTAAAATGTCCCTCATGTCACATGCTTATTGCTCACTACTCTTTTCTCTTTTGACATTGGACTTTCAGAAACTCGAAAGAAACCTTATATTCTGAATAGCATTCACCTTATCATAATTTTTACTGAACTGTGTATTTCTAGATCTTTCCATTTGAGTCTCAGTTCAAATATTTTCCCCTCAGAGAATCCTACCCTGAGAACCCAGTCTCACTCAGATGCCCCTCCCCCCATCACCATTCATCCTCTGGTATGTAACTCTGCTTTATAGTCACAGCTTTATCACTATGAGCATAATATCAGAGTATGCTATTATATACTGATTTGTTTTTCATCTCTACCCACCAGAATGTAAGTTTCTTAAAAGCAGGAATTTTATTCCTATCTTGTACACCCTAAGATAGTACATGGCCCATAGTAGGCCGGGCACTATTGGATAAATGAATGAGTTAATGAATAAATGAGTGAGTGAATGAATAAATAATAAATGACCTCCCTTTTGCCACCAATTCTTTTCAATTTTATTATATAATAAAGCTAAAGTTATTGTTTTATCCATTGTGTGGCATAAAACAGGAATCGAAACATTACAAAATTTCTTCATTTGGGGTATTTCGTAAAGGGAAGGACAAGACTGCATGTGTTCAACATGCCCTCTTCATACTGGGTCCCCCAAAGTTGGGATGCCAATAACTAAAATTACTGCTCTATTTTTTTATGGCTCATTTATAGTCACCTTCTCTGTTGTTAAAACCATTCTCTTCCTTCCTGTTTTACTCCCATTTGAAAGACGAAGGCCACAATAATGTGAATGTGAGATAACCAGTTCATTGTTAGAAACTAGATCTTCCAGCACCCTAGGCAGTTGTTTTTCCTTCTGAAATCTGCTGCCTTTGGAAGTTGCTTGTTACCTAGCTTCATCCTGATTTGTCTGTAAAATTTTTTGAAATCACAACCAATACTTTAGTGAATAACCAATAGCCCTGCATCAATCAACCAGGACAATAATCTCAGGAATGTTAATAGGTAATGAAGCCAGTTTTAAATGGCAAAAGAATGAATTCTAGGTGCTGCAGAGTCACATAGCAGAAGATGTGGCCAGATAAGAATTAAAGATCACATAAAAGGATGACAACCCCTCACTAGTATAGGTAAGACAAGTTATGGTTTACAATTTGTTTTACCAAGAAAGATGATTGGGTACAGCTACACTATGACTTGCTACTATTTTCACACATCAAAAGAAGCAAACCAATTTTCTTTAGATCATTAATAGCATTGTCAGTTTCTCAGTAGAGTTCTTTCTAGTTAATTTTATGAGGCCCTGTCCTAAGTTCCAACTCATTTTACCTTGGTCACCCTTGCCAGAGAAAACTGAAGATCACAAATGCCTCCTTTTCCCCTCTACTCATGAAATTCACCTCCTATGGTTACCAACTACCAGAAGATGGTAGGTTAAGACAAATTAGGATTGCACTGTAAGATGTACCTTGGAAGTTTTTAAATTTCCCTACGTGTTTTTCTTTTGTTGTTTAATTGAAAAGTAGTAACTTGCTTATTGCTAAGTAAACAAATAAATACATACATGAATAAAACAATGCTGAATGTTAAAAAGCAACTTTCTGTCTTACTCTCTAGAGATAACTTCTGCTAAAAGTTAAGGTTTTAAAATTAATTCTTATATAAATTTTTCTTCATATATCTTTTTCCTGTAATTCAGTGTGAGTAGGAATGTGAGGTACGGTTTAACTGGTTTTCAGTAAGAGTTTTTCCAATGAAATATTTTTGATGTGACCTTAGTTTATAACACAAGCAACAGTCTTGTAAGATAACTTACACATCACCTCAGAACCCAGCCGCAATCCCAGCATATATCGCCCTAGAAAATGCGGCAGTGACCTGATGGCCCTTTCAAAAATGGTGGGAAGAGAAATGCGAGAAGAAAGAAATGATAAAGACTGTACAGGCACACTTACACCTCACGCACTCACACCCCCATGCTCATATATCAGAAGCTCCTTGCCTACCTGCCTCATGCCTTGGTGCCATATGGCTTTTGTCCAGCTTTTATGGAGGTCTTCCAATAATGTCAGCCTATCCCAAAGCTCTCTGATGAAAACAGCTAAGCCAGAGCCACCCAGCTAAAAAATATAGCAAGTCTTAGCCTTCGAAAGCCAGAATACAGAATTCAGAAATGGGCTTCTGAACCACTGCATCTGGTGGTCAGAGTTTACCTGTGGCTTTTGACTTCAAATTATAAAACACTAAACCTTCTACTAAACTATCTCCCTTACTTATTTTTTCCAGTGTTCTCACAAGTCCCATTCTCCTGGCCTCAGACTTTCCTATGTTTAGCCATAGAGACATCTTAGTCCTAATGTGTAGTCTTAATAGCTCATTCTATTGTACTCTGAAATTTTTCCTTTAACAGGAAAATACTCTCACTAATATATCATCTGATAAGGAAAAAGTGACCGTTACTATATGTAAGTGCATATGACCGTTACTATATGTAAGTGATATATGACCGTGACTATATGTCAGTTGGTCATAAAAAACATTTTAACATTTAAACCTCATACTTGAGAACTTCTAAAAGGTTCTTGTCTCAGGAATGCAATATGACAGTTTCATATATATTTGTTTCTATTACAAACACAGCGTATGCCAATAAAATCAATTTTTCAGTTGTTTCACAGAAAATATAGAATACTTGAAAATAAGAGTGACAGTTATTAAGCTCATTGATTCATTTTAGAACTATAAATTCTTTAACATTCTTAATCATGGATTCCCTAATATTTCAATATCTAGATTTAGCCTACTAAAATGTAAACTAAACTTCCATATAGTACTTTTGGTCTCCTGTATCAATATATAATCCAATTTGTTCCAAGCATGTATTCATTCACTCATATTCATTCATTCAATGGACATTTATTGTTTATTTACTACATGTTAAGACTTGTCTTCTTATTTACTACATGTTAAGACTTATCATATAGACTTATCTTCCATAAGTCTACAAACAACAAAAACTTGTAAATTATCTTTGAGAAGTAAGAAAGATCTTTCTGATAACATGAAACAGAGCAAATAATTCAAAGTATGAAACATCTTTGTTACTTCTTGCCAATAATTTTCTCTAGTAACCAATTTATATTATGAAAACGATTATTTGAGAGGTGACACAAGATAGTCCATATTTATTCTGGAGTATTTATCACTTCTGCAAAATTTATAAAACTGGTTAGAATTAGATGAGATCACTTTTAGAGCTATTTATGATTTGGCTCATTCCTTAAACGTTGAGGAAAATGCAATATGGTTACTCATCTGTACTAATTAACACAAATTAGATGTCTAATAATCTTAATTGATTTGTACTATAAAATTAAGAAGCATCTTCTCAATAATCAAAGAAACATTAATCTATGTTCAGTATAATATGTTGACCATAATATTATACTGACATAATATACTGACCATATATTAATATTTCTTTATGATTGAGAAGATGCTTCCTAGCTTTATAGTACAACTAATATGGAATTGGGTTATCAGAAAAACCTATTAATATTAGAATGTCTATTTTAGGGAAATTTGAACCTTAACATTTTAAAGAGTTTTATACTTTTTTTCACATTTATAATCCCTAGTCTTCCATGATTTTGAATCTGATAATTTTATTGTGCTATTTCTCTTTTGATAAGTCATTCATAGAATATATTGATTTAATGCCTAAGATTTATTTATTTAAGCCCTCCAAATGTTTTCATCCATTACTTTATTGGTTCCTTTAGCTATAATTTTTTCTTAAATTGTTATTGTCGGCCTAATTTAGAGTCTATTCTATAACTTATGAAATGTATATTTTAAAGAAGTCATTCACTTTAGGATTCTTGGTAGGAGAAAATAGCCTATAACTTAGTATCACTAAACTTAAATTTTATACCTTTTCCTCCGAGCATCTCTGTTGTTTTCTCCCTGTTCTTTAACAATGCCAGCACAGGGGTTTTCATGCCTTTCCTAAAAAGAACAGGGAAAAAGGACAGCTTGGAATCAGTGTAGCTTTAATACAAGCCTTCTGCCAACTCTGGCAGTAGTAAGCCCCAACCCTCACTGGGTACTCTATTGTCTTCTTACACCCTATGTAGTTGCTGGGCAGCCAACTCTTGATTTAACATCCTGGGTTCTAAGTTTCATGATGGTCTTTTATTAACCAAACCACAAGGACTGTGCCTCAGTACTGAAGATAGGAAAGATGTTTACCATTCCAAAAACAATTCTGTACAAATGCTGAATATTTTTCTGAATAACTAATCAAAAAGTTAGCCTTAACTTCGAATGCTTCTTTAAATGTATAACACCTTTTTTTTTTTTTGTATGTGTTATTGTGAGTGGTTTCTCTCTGGTAAATACTATAGAAGCCATTTAAAATTATTTATATTAAGGTAAAGAGCTAATTAAATAGATAAATTGTTTTTTTATTGAAGTAAGCCTATAATATGTACCATGCTATGTGTAACTGTTCATAGTAATAGCCATAGAACTTAAGAGTTTTATATATTTGCCTTCCCACCAAATATAGAAATAATCTTTTACATATTTGAAAAATTGTCGTCGAGAATCCGCTTAAACATTTTAGGGACTCAGCTTACTGCTCACAAAAACAGGGCATTCCATTTTGGACAGCTCTGGTTAAAAAGTGCTTCCTTGTATTGATACAAAAGCTGACTTCTAATAAATTTTCTACTTATTATGCATCTTGGCGTTGCAAATCAGAAAAATACAGAGCAAGTATTTGAAAGGCTGACATGTAGAAGAGAATAAGATAGTCTTTGAAGTTCCAGAGAAAGTAATAAGTGGAAGGTACAGGGAGGCTGATTTTAGATTGATATGAGGGAAAACATTCCAATGATTGCATTTGCCCGTGAGTGGAATTAATGATCTTGTCAGTTTAGCGAGCTTCCTATTACTCAGTGTTTAAGAAAGGGCTGAAAACCAGCTCCCAGTCAGGGCTTTCTGAGCTAGTGGGACAGTTGAACCTGATGGCTTCTTCTTACTCTAAGGTTTTATGGTTCTCTTCAGCATAATGGCCTTTGCTCTTCACCAAAGTGCCCTGCACATTGTATACGTCTAAAGCTATACAATGGAATTGTACTATCGAACATAATTATGTCGTTTCATCTCAGAGCTGGATGCATATAATCACCTTAACTTTATAGCAGTGACATCCTGGTTACCCTCATCTGTACACCTCGTTTCTTTTTAGTGTCCCCATGCCAAGTGTATTGGAACTATTACAGTGATCTAGACACCATACTTGTGTTTAGATGATTACATTAGCTTCAACATACTCACTGTTGGCTCATATAATGCTTTAATGTTACCGAGTCATAAATAGCATCCCATACTTAATTGCTTTATTTTTTAACCTAAATACAACTATTTATTTCTATTAAAGTTTTAACTTCTTAGGTTTCACCCAGCAGCATTCAATCCTGTTAAGAAAGTCTAGAGTCTCAGTTTTATCATCTGTGATATTAATAACCCCTCCTGTTATTGAATAACCCTCCAGCGTTCTAAGAATCCTTTCTGTTTTTCACTGCTTCATTGATTAAGGAGAGAACATTTTTAAAGAAAACATTTTAAAGAAGAAAGGAATAAGGACAGAGCTTTACAGCATTCAATCTGAAATTTTATACATGAACTTCATTCAGTCATTCAAAGTCCTTATCTGGATCCGCCTAATGGTAATATCGTTCAGTCCATATTATAGTACTTTATTCATAAGGATAGCATGCAAAATTTCATCATATGCAATACACACTGACTTTGACTTTCTTCTTGCTTCCCAACCTAGAGATACTTTCCATTAAAAAAAAAAAGCCAATTTAAAAAGCTTCATTTATATTGAATTTATGTCGGCCCTTTAGTTAAAATTTTAGAATGACACGCTTCACAATCATAATCTATCCTAAATCTTTACTGAGTACCTTTACTAAGTTTATCATTATATTCTCTGTAGAATCCGTGCTGGCTTTTGTTTGTTTGTTTGTTTGTTTGTTTGTTTGTTTGTTTAAGAGAACTCTCTTGAAGCAACAAGTCTCAAGGCATTCTGCTGATTTCTCTAAGCTAATTTTCAAAAAGTTTAAAAATTATAGTGATCTAGACACCATACTTGTGTCTAGATCTAAGATTATTCTACTGGTTCAAAGAGATCACAAAATAGGTCTTAGTAGTCCTTTATCTCGAGAAGCATTTATTTTTTAATTTCTTAGTGTGAAGACTTTTCTCATTGCAGGAAAAGTCTAAAATATCATTGCTTCTATTTTCTTTTGTCATTTATTTTTTCTTACAAAAAAATTTAAGAAAGCTCTTTCTATTTTCAGTTTTTTCACAAACCTCAGCTGAATATTTACCTTACAAGCAATTAGTATTATTTTCTGCTTGCTCATTTTTAGTAACCTCTTCTTCCATCTTTTTTAGAAATTCTCCTTAAACTAAAGCTTTTTCTAAGGAATTTACTTGTAACTACATTGACTTTGGTTGCATCTCTTTTCCTTCTCTCATTTGGGCAGTTTACATTTGTATCATAAGAATTTCTTTTATAAAAAACCGTTGATCATTGGAAAATTGTATTTGTCTGTCTAAAGTTTTAAAATCATGTATCTTATCATCTGGGATCCATATCTAACAATGTATTTTCTCTCCTTACCACTAGAAAAAAAATTAGAGTTTCTTTTAGTCCCCTTTATCTAGAGTGCCACTTAGTTTTTCTGTTGTTCAGTGTGAGATTCCAAATAGATTTTACTCATTTCTTTATATTTTTGATGCATGAAATTATCGGAGTTTTAATGTATGCAGCAATTACTTATATGTATTAACCTCATTTTTAATGCATTAAATCATATAGTCATATGTTGGTGACAAGCAAAAAGTAATGAAGCTCAGGTTATATCATGTTATATTTTTTCATCTTCGTAAGGTTTTGTAGAAACTGATCCACCAAATAATGGGAAAACTAGAGCTGTTTAAATAAGGTATCTTCATTAGGACAATTTGCAAGATTTTAATCTTTTGTTCTTGCATCGCTCAATAAATACCAGAATGTTCCGGACAGAGTATTAGAACTATACAGACTTTGGCTATTTACAGAATCTAGTAAGGGTAAGAAGATAAGAATACCGAAGAGTTCCAGTAACTTATTTTTCTAGACCACAGTCCTATCCCTGATCAGACATATTCCTTGATTAACTACATTCAGTGGTTCCTAAGAATGATCATTTCTACACTGTAACACAACTCACATCCTCTATAAATTATAGCTTCAAATTATAGGAACAAATTGCATTCAAACCTCTTCATGTTAAACTCTTCTATATAAAATAATAATGTCTTGGTAGAAAAAAAAAAAACTACCACCAATTTCTGCTCTAAAAAGTTTATGGGGTGACATTTGACTAAATAAATAAAGCTATTTGGGAGATTTATGACTTAAAAATACTGCATACTGTTGGAAGAAGAAAAATATAAGTGTCCAAAAATTGGTTTCTGATCAATTATAATACGAAGAATAAAAAAGAGAATAGAATAACTATTCTTCTATAATTCTAGCTAATATTTAGCAATTTCACCTATTATTTTGAGTAGTGAGTTTAAAAATTATTTTCAGGTTTTTAGAGTTTAATTAAATACACCCCAACAATGATAATGAGAACCAAATTTTATGAATGACTCACTGTTTAAGCATCAATACTATTTCTGCTGCTGGCATCAAATCAGTCTTCAGTTTCTGAAATGTATAGGAAAGTCCTATGCATTACTGATATTCAGAACTATCTTTTTAGTATATTGAGATGATTGACATCAAACTTGGACCTTTTTTCAAGTTAATAAACTTTTTTTCACAAAATGCTGAGCTATTTCATTCTGTCTTAAGTTTAAAAAAAGAGAGAGAGAAGGAAAAAAGCCATAATGCAGTTTGTTGTTCTTAACAATCATCAAAAGCTCGCTAAGCAGGGCTTGGTTATCATCCCAAAGGTGAATCACAAAAGCAGTCATAAACCAGATGTTTTTAGCAGGTCATATATCTGACCAATAACTAAAAACTCGAGAACATTTTATTGAATGTGTAATTGAATTTAGCGGAGTTAAAATGATAATTGTGCCTATAAAGCTATAATTCTCTTGGCTAAGGAATGAGAAGCAATGTGAAATCCTTTTCAGATATGAAAAGGAATAGGCTGCCCTTAAGTTTTCTATCATCATGACGTGTTGCACTGGTTTTCAAGTTAGATGGAATTATGTTTTAATTTATCTACCTGACCAAGCTTTTATTCTATCCATTGCTCAAATTCTAAAATCAGAGCTTGTCTTAGATTTCAAATATCTGACATGCTTGTATATTATCCCCAATAGATCGTAATTCAAGAGGTTAGTGCCCAAGTAAATGAAAATGTGAGTGATATAAGCCATTAGGTTTAAGAAAGGTAGAATACTAATTCCTATGTTATAATTGTCTAGGATGAGATGACTGAATCTTTAGAAAAGCCACTTAATTGATCCACTGATATTATAAGAAATCAGATATGTTTAGTGATTGAAGAACGCTTATTTAGTATTAAAACAATCAACTCAGTTTTCAAAATAGATTATTAAAATAAAAGCATGCTATATTATAAAAGTTTTAAAAGGAATGAACAAATGGGTAAATCATTCAAATCTTTGAGTAAATTTTGGCTCTCTTTTTCTGTTAAATTCTCAATATTATATGGAAATACAGAGATGGATATATATATAATATGGCATTTTAAAATGTTAAAACAGTAATTAATGGTTATGTCATAATGGTATTTATTTTGCCTGATCCATGTGGTCCATAAACTTAGCCATTCAAAATCTTCTTAAAGGACTAAATTTTAAACATAGCAATAAACACACAATTAGGCTGTAACCTCATCTCCCCCAAGTTAACAAAGTGATAAGATTATTTTTTTTGCAATAGTTCTTTCTAATCAGCCTCTGTTATCAGAGGACCTTTAGACGGTGTATTTATAGGATGTATTTATAATTAAAAACTCATCTTGAGTCTTAGTAAGATTTCAGCACACCTCATCTACTCCTAATATGAATGACATGTGAATTACTTGACAATCTAGGTCATTCAAATAAAACACCCTTTAGCAATGGTTATACTATCACTTCATATAAGGTCTGGATCATTCTTCCTTGACATAACACTGCCATAAATAGCATTCTTTGACCTCAGTGACTTATCTTCCTAAGGTCCCCCCCTCTGCCACATGTTTTATATTAAAGACTTGGAGTAGATCTTACTAAAAATCTAGTGAGGTAAAGCGTTTTACCCAGTTGTTTAATAGAACTCTTTATTCAGTATTCAGCTTGGACCTCTTGTACTTAGACACTAAATTAAAATGTATTTTAGTGATTTAATTCAATTCAAGTAATATTTATAGAGCAGCCACAATGTCCTGAGTACCCACTCTGCTAAGTGCTGGAAAACAAAGATTTTTTTAAAAAATCGCAGATTCAATGAGTTTGTCATCTAATGGGAGAAAAAGACGTCCAAACGTAATTTATTTGCAACAAATGTGCAGCATGTTAAATGTTTTGAAAGATGAACATGTTAAATTCCAGGAAAGTACTTAAGAGGTCTTAACTTATTTCCACCTTGTGAAATCATACAAGGCCTCACAAGAGGATATCACATTGAAGCTTGATGAGTAAAATTTCACCAGGAGGAAAAGAAAAAGGAGTTACATTCTATGTGGTAAAAAAAAAAAAAATAGCATCAGTAATGGCAAAAATGAAGAAAAACAAAGAATAATTTAGAGAAATATGGCATACAGTAATAGATGGGTAGCAGTGAAACAAAAAAAAATTATACTAGAACTAAAATATAAAGGTCCTAGTATTCCATATCCCTCATTCAGAAGTTTGAATTGTATCCTAAAAAAAAAAAAATGATGGAGAGAGCCTTTGGAGACCTCAGTATGAAGTTGCCATAATCAGATGTAAGTTTCAGAAAGGTCACTCTGATGGCAGTGTAGAAAATGTATTGGTGTGAGAGAATACAAGTGAGATAGGGAGACCAGTTAGGAAACTATTTCAACAGCCAGGATGAGAGGTATTTTATCCGCTCCGCAGAGGTATTTTATCTGGAGGCAAAAATTATGAGCATGCCTGGCTAACTACTCAAAGGAAGATTCACAGGTCTTTAACTGTTTAATGGAAACTTGGAGCTCCCCCAATGGGGAATTGGAAATTGAGCTAACCACACTAATAATAGGTCTGCCAAGTAGTCCCGAATGACCAAAAGACAGAAAACACATTTAAAATGGTGCCAGTTAGCATGGATATACAATTTTCTCCAGCAATACTCAGTTGCCAGGCAGGAGTAAGAAAGCACATGATTGAATATGGGGGTGTATGTGTAGTGCATATACAAGAAGGCAAGGAAATTGAAGGGTCTAGTCAGTGGTGTAGATTGGATAAGGAAGTGAATTCAGGAGGGGGCTGCGTTCTCGATGAGATCAAAGATTAATGGAAGAAATAGAAGGAAGCTGTAATCAGGGAGAGCTGTAATACAGAGGTGACGTGGTTCGCCATGAGGACAAACTGAAATGTGTGATGAATCCAACACAGAGGGCACTTATATTTCAAAACAACTCCTCAAGATCCCTCTTTTATGTTTGCATCTTGAAGAAAAAAAAACAACTTTGGAACACTTTGCCATATTAGTATATAAAATAAGCTATCTAATTGCAAAAGGGGAACACCTATTGATATGGGAAATAAATACCACTTATATTAATATGATTTATTACATATTTCAGTTGTTTAATGAAATATATTCAATGAACATAACATGAATTATAAGGAAGTGAAAATCGAAGACGTTTTAACTTGCTACCTCCATTCTAAAGTAAATCTCAGTTAACTCATTTCAGTCAGGTTTACAGCATCATTAACTGGTCAGTCTTTGAATAAAATTTTAAATATGATATCAAGGACATTCTGAATGCAATGATTGAATTATATGTATTCGTCCTTTTATTTTCACTGCTGGCTCAAGAAAATTCTTTATCTTTCCTAAAGACTATACCTGTCTGTTGAATGGAAGACATTTTGGTGATTTATCTTTTCTATAAAGGTATGCTGCATAGTCTGGACTTGAAATGCAATCTACAAAGCCAGGCATGCCCATAAATCTGAATCTTTCATTCTTTTCTCATGTAGGGAGAGAAGATATTTTTTTCACAACAAAAAAGATAAACTAGAATTGCCTTCCCTAAGGAAAAGCAAATACATCTATAGTATGGTGCATTTTGTTTAAATCTTACAAGTTTATTGAACACATTAATCTATCACAAGTATCTAACTTTTTTAAATGGGTGCTAACTATTCTAAAAGACTATTCTAAGGTCCTTGCATAATATAACTCATCTAGTCCTCACAACAACCCGAAGAGGTAAATATTATAATCCTTATCTTCTAAATGAGGAAATACTTTAAATGACATGATCCAGGACTCTCGGCTAGGTAATGACAGATCTGAGATTCAGACTGACGTTCTGATAGCAGAGTAGATGTTCTCAGCCACATATTGCTCCTCAGATCTATCATTTTAATTCAGGTTAAAATTTAGCAAAATGTTTTCTTTTTCTGTATATATATTAAACCTATAAAAAGAAACTAAAACTTTTAGATTTTATTATAGCAGGCCAAGACCATCATTAATATACCCCATCAAGTAAAGCAAAAACCTGCACACCACTTTACATTTATTACTAAAAATTGTAGTTTACTTTCTAATTTTAACCAGTATCCAAAAATCATGTACCATCATATCTATAAGCAGTGAAACAATTTCACCACTTGAATTAAAAGTCTTAATATTTTAAACTTTGACATGATTCCTTTTATAGCTAATTTGTGCTAAGTTAATAGTGCAATCTTTTTAAAAAGCTATTTCCCAAGAATAAGTCGTGAGACCAATTTGAAAAATATTTCGTGTGGTGGCCAAAGTTTCAGTTTTTCCTTCCAAGTTCCACTTTATCCATCTTCTTTGCCTTTTTTTATATCAGCTAAAAGATTGTTTTTGTTTTTTTTAATCTTTTGGTGGAAGTAGGGAGTAGAAAAAGCAACAGATTTAGGAGTAAAATTGGGAGACGCCACGGATCTTCCCAGTTCCTACTCACAGATGCTAAATCTGATGTATTGTGGGTGACTGTGTTTTCTCTCATGATAAAACATTGCTTCCTGTCACCTCTTACAAATCTGAAAAGTCGATTCATGTGCCCCGAAAGGAACTATTTAAGAATGCAACATTCACACTTTCATCTGTTTCCAACTTTGAATTTCTCACTTGCATTATGCAATATGTAGTATAAAATCAAAGTTCTTTACCAAAGTGAACTCTAGTGAAATTCTCACATTTTCTGCATCTTCTTTCAAGATATTTTATGTAAAAGCACTATATAAAGTTGAAAGCAAAATGGAAATGTTAGTATCATAACCCTTGTTATTACTGACAAGCTAAATTTATTTGCCCTCAGAATGTTTACACTAAGTTGAAGAAGAGTAAAAGTTGTTTAGGGCTATTTCTTAGGGTTTTTTTAAAAAGCAGTACTACTTAGATTATATGAATTTTGTAAAACAATAATGCTGCTGTTAAACTCCTAGATCCTATTTAAGAAAACCAAATTCAGAACTAGAGAATAAATTATTACTTTTAACTCATATATTCTGGCTTTTGATTTGACACTTTAGTAGTAATTGATGTGGGTATCTGTAACCTGCCTTTCTTAGGAGATTGCCATGGCAACTCCTGAGGTAAGATACCAGTCACTGGAGCTTCCAGCTTTGCTGATCTAAATACAGAAGCTGCATTTGATTTCAGCTTGTCTGTTTCTATAGGGAGCAATGTACCACAGTTCTTTCCACTTCCCAGGCTGACTTTTTCATTGCCATGGGGACCAGATCTGCCCACACAAGTAAGATCTGAAACCATTCCTAACATGGCTAAAACTGAGGCCTTGGGAACCAAGGCCTTCTATAATTAAAGTATATTGTTTTGTTAAAGAGAGTTCTTGCTTCTGCTTGTGAAGTATTATTTATTGATTTTTGACAAAGAGAAAACAGACTCTCTAGTGCTATGCTGAAGATTTACATTAAAGAGAAAGAAAATGTCATCACGACTTTTTCCTTGGTCAGGTTCTGGTTTAGTGTGTATTTATGGTGTATACTCTGCATAGTCAATTACTATGGAATAATGTTTCATTTCAAATTATTTGACAGTTTTTCTAAATAGTAGTAAACATTTAATATACACTTCGTGGTGGTCTTAAAATACTGCTTTTAGTTTGGGATTGTCTAAATTTGTTTCTGAATCTGGTATTGATGTCTTTTAGATAAGTTCTGCACTTGCTCACAATAAAATCAGTATGAGAAAATTATTCTAGAACCTTGCTTGTAACTATACACGGACTTAACAGGAAAAGTTTGGTGTAATTTATCACTATATATCCAGTTATAGCACATCCAGATAGAGCTGATGAATTATCCATGGAAGATCATACACATCAGCAACTGTATT
>NW_006435837.1:2046193-2049332 GCF_000325575.1 Pteropus alecto | reverse complement strand
AGGGTCAAAGTTCTACAGAATTTTCTGATGATTACATTTATTATTGAGATACTAATTATACCATAGCTGCTATCGTTTGCCTCTGCCTGCCCCCCACCCCAGCCCCACAAATGACACCAGTCAAAAGACACGATAAGGAAGTCTTAATTGGAACTTGAGAATCTCACATTCATCCCTTGATTTGCACATCCTTACAGATTTATAGCTCTAGTTTGCTGGTTGTGCTTTTTTCACCCTAGAGAAGGCAGCATACTCCTTGTTTAATACAAATACACTAAATAGGAATTCTAAAAAAGCCTAACTTCAATGATATATG
The DNA here is from genome assembly GCF_000325575.1 of Pteropus alecto. Classification (NCBI taxonomy): domain Eukaryota; kingdom Metazoa; phylum Chordata; class Mammalia; order Chiroptera; family Pteropodidae; genus Pteropus; species Pteropus alecto. The sequence goes on along the minus strand of NW_006435837.1, from coordinate 2,049,016 downwards.
GAATTGTCCTTAATTTTTAAAGGGTATTATGAAGAAGCTAGCACCATAAAGTTGCTGTAAATTAATTTGGAAAACAAAATTATTAATATAATTGGAGTTTATGTTTTGTTCACTAGCAGAAAGTTAGCAGTTCATTGCTATATTTGAATGCAAATTAAGTTTACCATAGGGAGCACCTTCCGACATTTCAAATATCTGAGTTTGCAAAGGGGACTCTCACCCTAATGAAGTCCCTGTGTGATACTAGTTTTTAGCAATTACACTGGCGAGTGTGAAATTCAACATGTAATGCTAAATGTTAAACACAGATATAACTGGAAACCTTTTGCAGTAGCTCTAAAGTCATTTGTATTTTTCCATAAGAACATTGAGAGTCAGCATATCTCTAACTCTTTAGTAAAACTTTCTTTAAAGTACTGTACGATTTTGTCAGGAGGGAAAAAAATGAAACATATAATAGGCCATTTTTTTTAATGTATTCTTCATATGTTTTTACACTCCATAATTTTCCATCCCAAATGCAAGATGAGTTTGCTGATTCAAGTTGTAATAACCAATAATTTCAAGACAACTAAGATTGAATATGAATATTCATTATTCTAACTTTTGAGTTTTTGCTAAGATGGATGTTTGTTCTAATTTGTTTACATCCATGCTATATTTCTAACAAAAATTATTTTATAGTGATTTCTACCAAAATATTTTTTCTTCTTGTCATATACATAATACATTTTAAATACCTGAAACTATAATCGTTTGAATGTCATAATATGCAGAAGACTTTAACAGTGGAGATTTATGAGAATAGTCTCTGATGTAATTATAGATTGAAAAATAAGAGAGAGTATGAAATGTTATTAAGGTGAGAGATTATAACAGATTTGAGGTAAGGAAAAATAATAATTCTAAGTAACTGTTAAGATACATTTTAGTTCTTATAAACGTCTCTTGAATTTTCTTTTTACCTTTCTTGGCACTTGCTTTGCTAGGGAAGGTATTGTGAGTTGTCCTTATTGCTAAGAAATTCAGTTGGCAGTGCCCCCAAAACAGCAACTCTTTTCCAGAGTTTTTAATGAGCAAATGATTTCCAAATGTCAGGCCAGTATGCCAAGCAGGTTAGAAATAAGGCGTTAACATTTAGAAGTTATTGAAGGGGGGGATCAACATTATAATTTTTTGTAATATTGTAAGCTCAGCCAGAAAAAGTAAGCGGAAGTCCATCTCAAGTTTCTACGGTCATAAACAGTGTTACAGCATGAGAGGAAATAAAGTCTCTAAATTTTCAGCACAAGAATCACTCCTTTTCTTACTCTTAACCCACACACGCTCACCCACGCACCTATTGTAATCTTGTTGAAAAGAATTTAGTATTTCACTCACTTTTGCAGATCAATACCTTGGTTTTCCCCCTCATTTCATTTGGAGGGATATAATGATACTGGAGCTGATACTGAATGATATTTTTTTTTAAAAAGGTAACCCCATTAAAATCAAGATGGCAGTACTTTGAGGATAGTATATGAATTTAGAAGAAGAATAGGGTTGACTCTTTAGAGCATACGTTCATAAAGATCTATGTTACTGTTAGTTTGACACATATATATGTCTTTATTTTAGATCAAATTTTCAAGAATTAAGAAGTTGTGTCATTGTCTACTTAGTAAAGAAGTTGATCAGTAAAAGCATAATTTGCATAGCATCAAAATTTACAGATCGCACATCATGTTTGCTGATCTGCAGCTTGACAGAGGATATGGGGCAAAGTCCTTTGTTTACTTTGAGTAGGTTCTGATGGAATGAATGAACATACTAAATATATCCTTATAAATCCAAGTCCCCAGGTACAGATACCGTTACCTGTTATTCCACCAGAATGTCTAATTTGGAGAATTCAGGTCAAGTGTGATGGGCAAATTAAATAGCTTGGAAGTAAAATTGGTGTCCTGAAGACATTTTTACCACGCAATCACTTAAGTGGTTCAAGGTTCAGATAAGATTAGAAAATGCTTTTTAGAGTGTTTATCAGGTAGGAAAGAGAATGTCTAGTAGGGTTGAAACGACCAAAGAACCCATTGAAAGAAAAAGGCAAGAAAATAATTAAGATGTTGTTAGTCCCAATGTTATAGATGAAGTGTTGTGTCACGTTCTCATCACTGAGTTACTTCACACTGATTATCATTCAAACTGAATGTGATCTATTTAATTATATCCTTTTAATATAACCATGTAAGGTGGTAGTAGAAGTTAAAAATTCTTATAAATTAAAAATATACATTGTTCATCTCTAAAGTATTGGGTAGTTAAAAAAAATCTATTTCCTGTGGTGTGTTCATGTCTCAGAGTTTATCTGTGTTACTTCTGTAGCTATTTCATCTGGAAATGGAAATTTTAAAGAGATTTTATTTTTTTCACTTATTTTATTTTTATGGCGACATTGGTTAATGAAATCCAATAAGTTTCAGCTGTACACTTTAACAGTAAGGCATATATATATTTACATTTGGTGTTCACCTCCCATAGTTAGAATTATTTCTGTCATCACATATTTGATCCCCTTTACCCCATCTACCTCCCCCCACCCCCCTACACTCTGGTAAACACTAGTCTATAGTCCATGTCCATGAGTATTTGTTTGTCCTGTTCATTTGTTGCTTTTAGGTTTATATCTCACATATAAATGATATCATATGATTTTCAACTTTTTCTGTCTGGCTTATTTCGCTTAGCATGATTATCTCGAGTTCCATCCATATTGTCGCAAATGGCAGTATTTCATCTCTTCTTATGGCTGAGTAATATTTCATTGTATATATTTTCCCATAC
>NW_006435837.1:2027528-2046009 GCF_000325575.1 Pteropus alecto | reverse complement strand
CCCAATTTGCAGTCCCACCAGCAGTGTCTGAGGGTTCCTTTTTCTCCGCATCCTCTCCAACATTTGTTATTACTTGTCCTGTTGATTACACCTATTCTAACAAGTGTTAGATGGTATCTCATTGTGGTTTTGATTTGCATTGCTCTAATAACTAGTGATGTTGAGCATCTTTTCATATATTTGTTGGCCATTTGTATGTCCTCTAGGGAGAAGTGCCCGTTCAGGTCCTCTGCCCAGTTTTTGATTGGATCATTTGGTTTTTTGTTGTTATTGAGTCGTATGAGTTCTTTGTATTTTTGGGTATTAGGCACTTATTGGAGGCATTGCTTGCAAATATATTTTCCCATTCAGATGATTGTCTCTTTACCTTGTTGACGGTTTCTTTTGCTGAGCAGAAGCTTTTTAGTTTGATGTAGTCCCATTCATTTATTTGTGCTTTTACTTCCCTTGCCTTTGAGGTCAAATTCATAAAATCCTCCTTAAGTCCAAGGTTCTTGAGTTTAGTTCCTATGTTTTCTTCTATATATTTTATATATACATACATATATATTCAATTTTTCATTATCTTCTTTAAATGTGCTGCAAATTTCAAATATTTTTACTTTGTGTGTTTAATCAGTTAAAAATATATTTATACAGCATCATTAATGTAATTACATATAGTGTAATTATATAATAATTATTGGGGTAATTATATATGACATTGCAGTCATATAATTGAATCTGTATATATGTATATATGTATATTTGTACTTAATAAAATAGAGCTTTATTTTATTGATAATTCTTAACTAAAATTTTAAGACAGAAATGAAGAGGGGTTACACAACTACACCATGAACTCTTTGAGGTCAGACTATCATTTTTGTATATTTCTCCCTAACCTTTGATATAGTATATATACCCATAGGTGCCCATTAAATCCTATTGCACATGTCTATAAAAATGAATTCTTCCCATTTTCTATTCTAAATTCTAAATGGTAACATTTAAAATGACAAAATAATGTGACAAAATTCTGTAGTACATTTTTCTGAAATATTTATAGACACTTCATTGAAAATAAACTGATGGTAAATTAAATTAACATATCAAGTACTTCTGTGACTATTAAATATAAAAGACCTTTTCAATTGTTGTTAATAATATAAGCTTCATTTAAGTTGTACTTTAGGTATGCCTTTATTTCAGATAGCGCTTTTTTAATGCAGATAGAAAAAGCCAGAGTGTGTGATATGCTCACAATAACTAATTAAGTCCTAACAGCACTCTAAGGTCATAGTATAGCAGTAGGTATATTAAGATGAGATACTACTTTCATAAGGAAATACTCTCTCCTGTGAACTGTACACAGAGGATGGAATTGTGATTTGGCAATTTAGAGGAACATTCTAATTATCTGGAAACAGTATTTCCTTATCTGTTTTGCCTGTGGCTAGGTTCATCAAATATTATTTTACCTGAAATTGCTAATTAAAGATCTCCGTAAGTGCTATAAGTATAGGCACAAACTATATTACTTTTTACTATTTTTACTATTTATCACTTTGTTTTGAAAAAGAATGCTTTATCATGAAAATTTTACTCCTCATTCATAAAAGAAAAATAAAGGCTTTTCAGTTCCTTCCCCTATGGTATTAAATTTAAAACTAAGCAAACAAATTTTTTAAAAATCTGATATCCTGTCTTTTTGAACTTAACCTTTTCCTTGAAATAGGCCCTCAAAATTCAGACAGATGCTACTCAAGCCACAATTAACAAGTCTCTTTCTCTCTCTTGGTCCTAACATTCTGAACAGCAGTATCTGTGACTCTTTCCAATACTTACACTGAGAAAAGTAATCATCACTGATGAACATTCATGGTATTAGATATTCCTGTTTTCCAAAAAGAAAAAATTTAATCTGAACACATGCATTTAGAAGAAGGGGGATGGGGCTTCAGATAATGATGTTAAATACTATTCTCCCAGGAACTCCATAAGTGTTACTTTTGATAGGCTTGGATATCTGCTATTAGTGACCTTTGTTATCGGCAGGCAGCTTAAGACCAGTAGTCAGTCAAGGCTTTGCCCTTAAATTTGCCCTCAAGCTCATGGTTAATGGAAAGGAATAAATGGAACCGAATTTCCTCTTAGAACTTAGACAGAAATAGGAATCCTTGAAAGTACTCCTCAGGCTTAAGCACTTATTTCCATTTTCACATATTTTCTTCTCTTTCATTCATTAAGGAAAAGGTTTTTTTTTCACCTATTTTATATTCAGTCTCAGCCATTCTCTTGCAAATGTTTATGCCTCCATTCTTACCTTGTAATCTAATCGTCAGGCATTTCATTTAGGATCATCAGCTATTCCTAGCAGGTACAGTATTAGAAGCCTGATTACATTTCTACAACTTGTGTTTCTAGAATTTCTATTTCTGCTAATTATTTGAGTGATCCTCAGTAGGGACATTTTTAAATTCACAAAACAAAAAGGGGAAGAAACATCCTCCTCAGTGTATCCTGCATAGATTCAATCTGTGAAGAGTTTGCATAGGAAGCGGATCCATACTAGAATAAGTCATCCTTATACCAACATGGCATTGCATCTGAGTTCACTTTCAGATCTCCAGGAATCTAGTAACAGGGAAACTAGATCTGTTTCTTTTTATCCAGCTGGGCTGGTGGCCTCACAATTGGAGGTTTCAGTGATGATTGGACGCTCAATAAATATTTGTTAAGTAATATGCCAAGCAAAAACATTACTGATTGTCTTGGGGTAGCATACATACATTGCTGTTGTTTTGAAATATAATTGCTTAAAAGCTTGGTAAATAGTGAGGTTTATTTTAATAGCAGGAAGTAGGGAATATTTTTATAGTTGGGATATTGGCCAAAGGAAAACAAAACAAGAGCCATATAATTCGGTGGGGTTTTTTTGTTTTTTTTGTTTTTTAAGGAACATGCAATTTCCATTTGTCCTTTTAAAAACAGGAATAAAATTAGTCTTCACTATAATAAATCATTTTAACTGGTTTGAATATTTCGACTATTCAAATGGGAATAAATGAAATTGTCAGAGCAAGAAAGCCCAACAAAAACACAGAAGTAGAGAAAAAGGAGTGTTGAGAACCAGAAAGGGACTTGCAAAAAGTTAAAGACAGAAGACAATGTTAGGCTTTCATGGATTGATGTCATTATGAAGTAGGTTTGTTTCTGTGTTTTAGAGTTTCTGTAGATTAGCCATACGTTAGTCCATCATATCTGACCCTTCAGGCCTGCTGGTGCTGCTCATACTTGAGATTCAGAACACACACCCCAAGACATGCAATCGATTCAATGGGTTTGAGTCTGGAAGTATCATTATAGTTGTTCTGCTTGCCTCACAAATAAAGAGGAACTATTTAACGCTACATAAAAGTATAGCTTTAAAGAATTTATTCGAGCTGTTTACCAAGGCCTCTTTCATTTTGCTGCATTCTCGGTAAACCAAGATATTTCCATCAGATTCTTTGGCAAAAAACCTTTGTAGTTTCTGACTTACAAACTACTTATATATGGAGTACAAAAATTGGCATCACTCCAACCAGCCCAACCCATGGTGTAGCCCATCCCACTGTGACCAGCCTGAAGCAGGAGATCTCAAACTGCAACGAACATAAGAATCACCCAGGTTACTTACTTAAAATGCAGATTCCTGAGTTCCATACCCAGAAATTCGGATTCAGTAGATTATGGGTAGGGCATAGAAATCTGTGTTTAACAAGCAGACCTCTACCCCTAAGATTTGGTAGCCAGTGGTCCTGACTACTAGTTGAAGAGACACTTTGCCCTAGGAAGTTATCTTCTCGTATGCTCATATATCTAGTTTGGGAACAAACTGTAGTCATTTTGAAATATCGATCTTCCCCCACCATCCTGTACTCTTGCAAGCTGTTCAACTGAGGAGGTGTTTCCAGTCTCTTGGAGTAGAATTCAGCAATCCTGCAGAAACAATGCCCTAAACATACCTAAACAGGAATTGATAACCAGGGCCCTGGTTCAGATTTAGTCTGGGCTAAGTGCACTAGAAATTAAACTAGTCATGTAACATTTTTTTTCCTGAGGGAAAAGGAGAGGTATATGTTCAAAGCAGCAATTTACGAAGTGTTTCAATTGCATAGATAAATTAGGAACACTCTAAACTTAGAAATGACCTTGTGCCCAAGGTCAGATTGTCTCTGATTTTGCTGTTTGAAATTCCATGACCTCATGAAACAAAGTGGTAGAAGCCAGAGCTAGCATTCCAGCATTGTAATTTTCTAAAAAATGAGATGTTATCTTTTGTTTCATTTGACTTATATATGAAGATTACTTAGTTTCCAGCTTCTTTTCTACAAATGAACAGAATGATACAGTAAACAAAAATTAGTCCTGCTAATTTCTGAACTGCACTGCATCCTGTTTCCTAGATACAGTGCTATAGGCTACTTATGCCCTTCCCAATTTTTTAAGGGAAGTAGTAATGAACAACTTGCTTTCTCTGTTCCCTTTTCCACTTGTTCCTTCTTGATATAACTCAAAAGCTGCTATGGGATGTTGTAGATAAAAATCTAACTGAGGCTAGAAAGAAAAAAAATATTGCTGTTTCATACCTGGTGACAATATTTGGATTCCTCAAAATCCGAAATAAAATGAACTAAAAGAGACTACAGTTTATTTTATCCCAATTATTCTTAGTTTCTCAGATCATTCAGAAACGTTAGTCTTTTCTAGTTTCTTAATTCCTTGGCATGTGGCTTATATTCAGGTGTAAAGTCACCTTTTCATCACATTTACCCTCTTAGAGCTTTTCATTTCTCTTCGTTTTGTATTGGTCAGCGTTTGGCCTCCTTACGGGAGCCACGCTAGCTGGGCTCTTCTATGTCACGATTAGCATGTGGTAGCATATATATATCAGGGTAGTTAGATAGACGATAGACCAGAAAACTTTTCTTCATACTTCTTCATCGGATGAATTCGAGGAAAGATCTTGTATAGAAATAGTTTCATTTTCTTGAAAGACTGATCATTTTACATACGTACGGAGAATACTTTTGACAAACTCTTGTGATTAAAATTATAGATGTGCATATACAAGTCTAGAGGTGGGAAAAGATGTATCTGCGCTGTGTATTATTTTGTATACATAAGATTGGCGTTTCCAAATAACCAAGCTTAAAACAAAAAGTGTCCCATTTACGGCCAAATAGACTTGCATGCCAACAGAAAGACATTATGGTATTGAAACCATATGCAATTCTAGCCATATTTTTCTCTTTTCTCTTTATGGGTTTTGCATGATGGTATTTCTAATACAAATACTAATATGCTTTGGAAATAATGGCACTCGCAGGTCTTTCATCATATTGTATCACTGCTTTATCATATTAGGCTAATACACTGCGAGAGTTGGTAGAACCTCTCCATGCCAAATCGGATCCACTTCTGTTGGCACTCAACCCATTGGACTCACAGATTGATAAGCTAATGTTTAGAGAATTTAGATCGGAGAGAGTCGGCACGGCGCAGACTCAACATCAACCTCTTGCAAGCAACTAAAATGGCCTCGTCCTTGCTGTTTATAACAGAAAACAGACTTTTAAAAAGCTTAGATCATCAAGTGTTTTGGATTGGAGGCCTCCCTAAAGGGATATTAAGAGGGGCAGGCCACTTTTAAGAAGAATGCGAGCTTTCTACACTGGGACTAGCATAAGATCAAAGCCAAACAAGATGGAGCACAGTGACAGAAAACTGCCGTTTTTGTGGGAGAACAGAAGGGGAAGGGTATTGACTGGGGAGGGCTTTGTGTGGCGACACCTCAGTTGTGTTCTTCTGACACCAGGAAAGGAGAGGGATCAGCTCCGATAACTAGAAAACTCTGTTTAATGGACTCTTTGGTGGCCTCTTTAAGGCAAAGCAGAGGAAGCAAATTCTGTGTATTAAGTGTGTTTTGCATTTTTAAAACTTGACGTGCTGTATTGTACTAAATTAAGTGTAATCTATTAAGGCAGGGTATACACAACCTGCTCTGAAACTTACTATGTTCATTCTATTATAAAGTGTATTCAGGTGCAACACAGAGACTGCTTTTGGTGACACTAACGAAGACAATTCCTCATGCCAGGCTTTATTAGATTCCTCAGCTAACATCCTAACTTTCTCCTTATTTCTTGGCACTTGTATACAAATGGTGTTGCCTCATAGGACAGGCATGAGCTATTCTTTTCTGTAAAATTTTCCTATTCTATAGGCTGTGGTTTTCACTTTTGAAAAAGTATTTTGTCTGGATGTCTTTCAAACTAGCTTCAGATATTATTTAATACTATGTAACTGGGTCCCTTATGGCTCAATATTGCTTATTTTTCTTCTGTAGTGGATGTGAAATTTCCTTTATTTAGTTGGATAAGATACTCTGTAATAATTTCAATGCTAATTAATGGATATTTCATACTGTGCAATGAACAGATAATTTAACATTGTATTTGGAAATGTTTTCTTTCTTCCTGTCGCCACAGTGTGTGTGGTATTGCATAATGTGAATACCTGTAAAAATATAAATTACTTAAAAATAAAAATATGACCAATTGGTATCAGATCTTTTTAGATAGCTAAATAATTTGCTAAGAATGCTTGATAGTAAATATCTTTCTAAAGAGAAGTAATCTATGCTTCTTTCCCACAAATGGAATTTGTGTTGTGAATAAAATCACATTGCTCTGCCTTACTATTGCCTCTGTGCTCTAACCATTTTAATGTGTTTTTTTTAAAGTATATATAAAAATGATGGTTCTGGTATGTAGAAATCCATCAAAAAGCATTTTGTTGGTATTTAATATTAGTGGGATTGTCTTGGGTCATTCTCCCTGTTTTAAGTTATAGTAAAATTTTATGATATGAAGAATTTTAGTTTTTTCTCATTAAGGAATATGGTGACTCCACATTAATTTTTAAACATACTCTTCTCTTAGCTTTGATTTTAAACTATCCCCTTTATGAATTTCTGCCTAAGAGCCTGGTATCTTGACTTCCATGTCTCTATTAGTTAAATTTTCTAAATTTTGCAGGTAAATCTAGAATCTGTCATTTATGTTTGTGGTTGTCCTTCAAAGAACCTTGCCTTTGGGTCAATAAACCAATGCCAAGGACACCAAGATTTTACCATCTGAACTGTTTGTCATAAAAACTGCCGTAGTACCCTGGAAATTCAACCACTGTCATATGTTTGTGGCATTAAACCACATAATTTGGCAGAAATGACATGCTTAGAGAGTGAAGTACAGAATAAACTCAGCTCTGTCTCTTTAGTCACATATTTATGGAAGTAAGCTTTATTGTCACGCAGAAGGGATTGACAGACATTAGTAAGGGCTGTACTTAATTTCGGTGAAGCACAAGGTCATTCATACACGGATGGGCTTCACATGTTCTTTAAAAATACACTCAGCAATCCTGGTAGATTCACTCAAGCTGTCCTTTTAAAAGAAGGTTTTTTTCTCACTAAAATAATTTCTTTTCATCAGAGAAGTTACTGTTATTTTGCCTAAGAGAAAATTTGCAAATCAGTTTTAATTATGAAAAGGGTAGTTGATTAAAGAGCAACTAGTAAAAGCCAACTTTTAAAATCTTATGCTTTTTTCCCGATATAATAAGCTGCCCTACCCCCAGACTTACAATGCTGGGCATAGCTAGTCGACTTTTGTAAAAGCATGAATTAAGAGTTAATATTTAATTATAAAGCAGTTCACATTACAGTGTAAACTACTGAATACGTAGTCATCTTTAGCATAAAATCTACAAACATTAAACCCATCTACATTAAAGCCGTTAAAAGTTTAATTGTCACCTTACATATAAATAAGTTGTTTGTTGTGGCGCACTAGTTAATTAGCAGTCAGAAAATATTCCAGTTGTCTCAATGCAAATGTTTAGTTGCTCTTCATGACAGGAATAGTGCTCCACATACGTGATACCATTAGCCTGGAAGCCTCAGGGCACTCTGGCTGTACAAGAACGAATGTTTCTCACATTTAACTGGTGACTAATGCTACTATGTCCAGCCTTCTCTCCCACTTGTGACTTTGCCTTCCCCAGCTCTCTGTGCTCATTACCCAGCTGTGTTGTGGAAGGAACAACTGTTTCCAGGAAGACATCATTGTCCAATTTTAAAAGAGCACAGTTCCCTTCCAAAACATGTACCAGAACTGATTATCCCTGTTGGCTTGGTTCTTCCAGAGCCCAGTTGATATATTTGTTTTGTATTAATTTCTTTTTACTCTCCTTCAACATTGTCATCACAGTCGCAGGAAAACAGGCAGGACACCAGAATGAAATTTGGGGTCCCCAAGTTCGTGTTCTGCTCTCCTTAATTTTTCACCAAAGGAACATGAATAAAATTTGCACTATAGACTGTCATAAAATTGCAGTCACCTGATAGGGAGCCCTCATTGGAGTACTATGTATGTAAAGTAGAGAAAACCATCGCTCAGTTTAAGCATTGGGTGCATGAAGCACCATGCCAGATAGAAGAGTGGGAAATGGCAAAGGAGAACGATGGTCTTCCGCTCAGAGAAAGTCACAGTCTAGGTCACTGAAGGAGGGTCCACATGGGGCCATTGAGGCACAGGAAGAAAAAAACATTAGAATTTCTCCTCAGGTTTTATAGCTCATCCTTCCAATTTCTTTTCTGTGTTTTATAACATGCATATCTATTAATAAGAGAGTAATACATGTATGTATATCATCAACAACAGAAGTGTTTTAACTGATAAGGATGTGCAATCAAAAAGTTTGGAAACCACTGAGCATGAATGTAAGGAAATACATCAACCAAAGACCTTACAGTGCTTAATACATGCATTATTACCTGCTAATAATCCATTTGCAAGAAAGTCCAACAAACTACATTTAGCTAATCTTTTCTTTGAGCTTTTCTTTATCACTACATGGAGGTCATATGCAACCTGAAAGAACCAAACAATGAAGTGCTGTGCTGCTCACCACATTCCTAGAGTCACAATATTTTACAGTGTAACTAGACTATCGATGAGACAATAAAGATGATCATTCGCCTCTGTCACGTATGACACAGCCAGAAATGACCCTCCCTTGGCACAGATAAAAATTAATTCATCGATAGCTTCCTCGTGATCCTCGACTTTTATCAGTCAATGGGATTTTATATAGGAAAGAGAACTTTATATATTCTCTTTTCTTTAATAAAATGGGAGTAGAAAAGTTTGTCATCTGACACACGACTAATTTACATGTTGTAAATATAAATATAATTTCAGAGAGAATTTATTCGTGCATAGGCCCAGAATTCCTGAATAAATTAGGTATAAATTAAAATTTCACTGTAACGGCAATACAGTTCCTTATTAGGAATCGCTGAAGGTTCCTATATATGCCCTGTGGTTTGCATGTGGTCTTCTACGTTTTGCCAACTTTCAGAAAATATTCATTCAAATTGCAAAAGAGCTGATATTCTGCCAGTGCTCCAATGGCTGAACTGGCACCTTGAAAGAAAGTCATTCAGGAAGCAGACCTCACCAAGTGCTTGCCTCCTCTTCCAAAGCAAGCCTCTTCTAGAAGAAGAAAAGCGAGGGTTTAAAAAACAGAGAAACCAGAAGAGAAGTGAGAAGGAGACGAAGAAGAAGAGGGCAAAAAGAGAAGACAATAAAGGTGCTTTCATATTTTCAGTTGCAACAGTAGCCTCAATTGACATAATTGGTATTCATCTGAGGGAAAAAAAAAATCAAGGAAACCAATTGAAAATTATAAAAGAAAATAAAGGTCTGTTTTTGTCTTGAATGTTGAGTTCTGTGTTGTTTTGACTGTTGAGCACAGTGAATCAGACTTATAATGTGACTCTGCCCCTAACCCCTCTCCTTTGAAAATAAAAAGACTCTTTGTCTAGTCTTAAAATGTTTAGTAATTGGTGGCATTTTGTGGTAGCCTGGCATCTCAATCCCTCATCCTTCCTCATCCCACTACTGTGTCTTGTGATGTTGCACATGTGTAAGATGTGTAGGGGTGGGGGGAGGGGCCTTACTTCTCTCTAATAGGAGCCGCACTATTCCATTACTAGGAAATGTTTTTGTGTTCTGTCTCATTGTGATTCCTTGTTCAAATGTGCTGCCCTGAGATAAATCTATACTCAATTATTCTTACAGCTGTCAACCCAGATTCTTTGTAGAATTATGTTGTCCTTTGGTTGAATGCTTTTATTCCCCCTTAACAGCAGGAAGAGGGAAAAAACTGTTTCAGTTTTTATTTATTTAATAGCTATGCTTTGTCACTTTTATATTATTAAATCTTTACTTATCCTTCTTAAAGTAAAACTACATTGAAATTTTATTAAAAAAAAAAAATCTAGCCCAGTATTTCACAAACTTTAAGAACTGAGGAGAAAGAAAACTGGGTAAGAATGTTTTTTAAACAAAATATATACACCCTACAGTTTTAGATAATATGGAAGAAGATTATTCGTAAAACAAAAATCTACTGTGTAAAAATACTTCTGCCTCTCTTAAATATTAAAACTATAATCTGAATCCCTTTTTTCCTTCACCTTCTTTCGAGAACTGAAAAACTAATAATACATTAGGCCACCTGATACTTAAACTACTATAATTCACATCTGTTAGGCCTCCCATTTCTCCCCCACTCTCTGCTTTATGAAATTACATCTAGCTTTAGATGCAGTTTTGCCTTGAGGCAAAAAGAATGATAACTAGTAAGTAATTCCTCAGAGTCCTTTCCTGGCCTATGATTTTATGAAGTGGAATTATACTGTTCAAATGTATCCTTGTTTTTACAACTCCATTTAGTTACTCTGAATGACCTTGTGATTTTGTGCCTTCCTGGTTCCAAACGATTCTTGATTAAAATTTCCTACCTCGTTTCAATCTTGCTCTTAACCCACAAAGCAGTTCCTCCTTTTTACAGTCCTCCATCCACCCATCCCTCAAAATCCTCTGGGTGTTACAAACATTCAAGGATGAGCCAACAGAGAATTTAAAAGCTGTTATTTAAAGGGATTTCTGTATTTTTAGATTGTAGTTGTAACACAGATATATGATTAGGAAGTTGAAGTCATTATAGAGGAATTAGGAATAGCATGTGCTGATAACCAGGAACTTTCTAATGGAAGAACTCAATAATCATGCATACCAATAATTGCTAACCTCAGCAGCAGAGCCAAAATTGAATGTGAAACTTAAATGAAGCTACTTTTTAATCCTAAAGGTGATCCCTTTAAGTTAAGGTACTGTGTTTGTGGGCTTTGGGGGCAGTTGTATTTACTCTAAAAAATTAAGACTGCTGCATTTTAAAGATTAATTAATACCTGCTGTTAAATATGCAGCTCAAATGATTACTGGCAAAATTGGCAGTATTGAATTCTCGTGAAAATTGTTGATTCTGGAGTTAGACTGCCCAGCTGGAATTCTAGCTCCACCACTTACTAAGTGTGACCTTGAGCAAGGTACCTCCCTGCTATAAAATGAAAATATAATAGATCTACTCTTAGTACTGTTGTAAGTATTAAATGAGATTAAATGTTAAGCATTTACCCTACTGTTTTGCACATATAAATGTTAACTACTCTTATTACCAATTAGAGAGTCTTTTTTTAACTATGTCAAAACTCCTAAAATATTCACATGGTCCTTGGTAGAATGAACAACATTCCATATTTACTCCTTGGACCAGTACAATTAGTATCAAATAGGATTCTTTGGCTCTCTATTAAAAATGTAATATAGCCCTAATCCCATCTACCTCTCCAAGCAAACTCCAAGTTCATCTCTGTTTATCAGTGTTGGGAATGATACGACATCAGTATTCAGGCAATTAAAGAACAAGATGAGAGTTTGATTTGTTCATGTAGATCTAAGATCCTTTTCTGAACCAGTCTCTAAGGTTTTTTTTTCTCCCCCAAAAAATTTTTAATTGGGCTATTTTCTTTCTTAGCATTTCTTACAAATGCTAAGTAGCTTGTCTTAGTATGTGCCAGATTTTCCCTTACATTTGCATATAAATATATTCCCATATTTCACTTAAAGCATTATTGATAATTTATGATCATCTACTATATTCACAATGTGGCAGGCATTGCTATGGCAGTCACATGATACTTAGTATCCTCAATGGCACATTATTAGAGGATTTTTATAATCAAATAGAGTCTAATGAATGCCATTGCACCTTATGAAGTCTGGAAAAACGTAAAAATCAGTTCACTGCTAAACCAGGAGAGCTCTATTAATCAGCACTTCTATGCTTATCAATATAATGATAAGGGATATTCATTAATGTTTTAAAATAATAAATTATGTGCAGGATTGTTTCTGTGTTGTGTACCTTTTGTACTCTAATTCTTTGAACTTAATGGACTCAAGATATTTATGGTGATTTACTATTAAGAGAATATTTTGTTAATCAAAGCATCCTAATATTGATCATGCTAAAACAATTGGCTGCCTATAGCTAACCTACCCAGTATAACTAGCAGCTGTGGGGTTGTTTTTTTTTTTTTTTTAATGTAATAGAGTGTTTTCCCAATCATTCATTATTCTGTTTTTCAGATAGTTTTGATTTTTTAGTAGATTTTTGGAGTGTCAAATAACTGTTTATTACACTGGATTCATTTCTCTCTCTTTTTGGACATTGCAGGTGAAAGTAGGGAAGAAAAGTTAGGAGATTCGTTGCAAGATTTATACAGGGCATTGGAGCAAGCCAGTCTGTCACCACTGGGAGAACATCGCATTTCAACCAAGATGGAATACAAGCTATCATTTATAAAGAGATGCAATGATCCTGTGATGAATGAAAAACTACACAGGCTGAGAATTCTCAAAAGCACTTTAAAGGTAAGATAAGAAATGGAAGGAGAGATTCCTTTCAAGAGATTCATTCCTGAACTCAAAGCTGATTACCAGATACTCTAGGTGAAGAAATACACAATGGGAGTGGGGAGACAGGTAAACAAACAGGAAAGTCCTGAAGCTGAGCTGTTCCTATAGCATAATAAGTGTATTGGTAACAATGCAATAATCTTAACTTTTCATTAACATCTCAAAGCACTGACTGAATGTTATGTGACTTAGTTCTAGTAGAAAACAGGATGTAATTAATTTTTTTTTTCCAAAAACTCGAGGCTGGTGTTATTCTTCAGTCTTTCATTTTCCTAAGATTAATGTGCCATGTAGTGTAATTAATATAGTTATTAAAAGAACACAGCATGCATGCAGAATGCAATAGTGGGTGCGAAAAGGGTTTGCGATATTTTGTGTCTGTTTCCTGCAGCTCATTTGGAATGAGACCAGTGATTCATGTTCCATGTAGAAATTTTATAATTGTTCTGTTTGCACTATAAGTTCCCAATTCACAAGTTGCTTTCCTATTATACATTTCTGTAAGTGCTTACATTGTCTCAGGTCTTCTTATTATGCCACCCCCAAATTGGGGAGAAGGAGGTGAGGAGAGGGGAGCAGAGAAGCAGGACATCTAAAGAGGCAGAAAAGTGAGCTTCCTCACTGTGTGTATGTGGTTGGGGGGTGCTGCCACACAGACTCTCCCTAAGCAGGCCCTGTACCCTTGAAAAATCAAAAACAGCAAAGAACTATCACATAGAATATGTGATCCAGTAATTTCAAGAAATAAAAGATCAAAGGACTCCTTCAAGAAATATTTCAGATTCATAGTACGTTGCTGAGGTTTTGTGATTTTGAAACATAGATGAGTACCAAAGAGATAAACAACATAGAAAATGCATTATTTGAAAAAATTTCCTCTAGCACTCAGTTAAATTTTCAGAGTCAATTAGCTTTCTATTGGTATTCATGCAAAAACTATTGCAAATCCGTGGGACAACCTAAAGGCCTTTCTGTAACTAAAACCAGGATTTTAAAAAGAGCTATAATATTCATAAGAATAATTCTGGTGACTAATCCTACTCCAAAGACATCCTTACCCTCCCACCTTGTAGACCCTCGTCCCTCACCCCACATTCCAGACTAAACTGCTTGATTGTGACAGAAGGCAGGCATTTTGAAGCAGGTCAGGCTCACATATTTTAAAGACCTGCTCCTGTCCTCTCTCTCAGCAACTTGCCCTGTCTTTTATGCTCTATAGAGTCCCCAAAAGCGTTTTCTTCCAGTAGCAAAGAATATATTCAGTTCAGAGAGTACTGATGAGTCATCAAGAATATGACGCTGTGCTGTACTCTCTGGGGCAAATAAAAATGATGAAAAGTTACTGTAAAGAAATGCCCTTCATTGATAAAATGAACTATAGAGCCCTATACTTTTTAGTGTGAGAAATTATTAGGAAATGGAAGTCTCCAATTAGGTAAGGACAGCTGCCCGAGCAACCCTGGTTGTGCGTAGTTCCTGGAATTGTAACAGGCTCCTCATCAAGCACAAGGCAACTCACAACATCCTTGGTCCCAGCCCTGCTGTCTCTGTCTGGCCCCAAAGACCAGAGCGACTGCTTAGGCACATGGGTGTCTTTCCCTCCCAAGTCTGGCTAGCCCAGAAATGTGCCTTCTCACTTCCTGCAGAACATTCCCTAGACTTCCCCACCCCTTCCTTGGACTCAAAAGACAGGTCTGAGTTTCTCGGACTGTCTTACCCTTTCCTCCTTCATCCCTCCTCCCACGTGGGAGACTAACTTGTCCCACAGGTGATAGGTGTGCTGTGGTGAGTTATCCCATAGTGAAACTTAGTCTTTAGCTGAGAGCTGACCTCCAGTGTGAAAGGGAGGGCCATTTTGCATTGCAGGCTCCCAGTGCTACAGGAAGGGAGCCATAATGTTCACACAACACAAGTTATATATTTGTGGTGAAAGGAGGGCCATGCTCTGTCTCCTGCAAGCATGAGGTGCTAATCATCTAGCAGAAGAGGTAGGACAGTGCAAAAGTAACTCAAGACATATAATACATTATCAATAACAGGGATAACGTGTTATGGGTCATCGATGAGGAAGGAAACATTTTTTCCAATTGTTGAAGGAACACCTCAAGAAATGAGAGGCATTTGAACTGGATCTTAAAGAAGGAGGAAGGTTTTCATAGGCAGAAATGGGAAACAAAAGAAAAAATAAACCGCATAGAGTGGGAAAAATAAGGCATACCTTCGGTGTAAAAAAAGTACACTAGGATTTGAGTCTAAATAGCTGAATTTGAGAATATCAGAGCCATTTCTTACGTGCTTCTTGATTTTTTGCCTATTAACTTTTTATTTTAAACTTGAACAAGTTTTTGTCCGCATCTTAACTATTGAATCCTTTTGCTTTTCAGGCCAGAGAAGGGGAAGTAGCCATTATTGATAAAGTCCTAGACAATCCTGACTTGACATCTAAAGAATTCCAACAATGGAAGCAGATGTACCTCGATCTTTTCTTGGATATCTGTCAAAATACCACCTCGAATGACCCATTAAGTATTTCTTCTGAAGTAGATGTAATCACTTCCTCTCTAACACACACTCATTCATACATTGAAACGCACGTGTAAGTGTATTCTGCCTTCAGGCCATCTGGTACCTCCTGGTATTTTGAACAAGTATATAAGGTAGTTTTTATATCAATGTGTGGGACACTCGACAAGCTATACTTCAGTGTCACCAAACTATATGAAACAAACTATATATGGTCATAATACCATTGTCTTTAATGAGCATTTGTATATTTTATATGCAGTTAGTGCTCAGCTTATGTTTACCATGTGCAAAATCAACTGTCTTCAATGACTTAAAATTAACTTTTGCAAACAATTCTGAAGACAGATGGTCTTCAAGTACAAAATACACAACGTGGCAGTTTTCTATCTAAGGTCATCTTTTCTCCCTTTAAGTTAATTTTATATAAACAAGACTTCAAAAGTAAATCACATTTTTTCAGGTGCAGACATCCTTGTGGGTGGGAAAGAATTTAAACCTTTTTTATATTTATTAAAATGTTCTAAGAATTTTCTTAAACATTGCACAAAGTTTAATGCTGTAGTTTTATTTTTGTGAAATGTAGATGCGCATACAAGAGTTAAGCAAAATAGAAGAGCATCAACATAAGAAAAGTTCAGGTATCTGATATTAGTCTTAACAGTCTATTAACTTGTGAAAGCTGGTTAATGGAAATACTATTCCAAATCTATGGGGACACTTAATGGTGTATCAGGGCAAAGCTTTGTAAGATGTTTTTGTAACTAAGACCAAAATTGAAGATAGAGCTGCTTTATTTTCTTGGTTTAAATCTTCCTTTATTTTTGTAGTGATGAAATGCTGATTGTGTACAGAGGAATTTGAGAGTGGATTTTTTAAAACACACTTAACTCACCCAGAAAGGCAGCTAACAGATATGTGTATATATAACAATTTCAGCCCAAACTCATGTTTTTAAACTCCACCTCTTAAACTACAAGGTATAAACTGAAAGGAATCAACTTTCCAGTTAGTTTCCAATTACTCCCGCCCCAATCCATTAATTGAACTTAGTAATTATACTTCAGGCAGGGAAGTAAAATATGTTTAGTTACAGGCTGAAGTGTGTTAAATATAGAAAACAATGTTGAGAAATAAAAATGTATCTCTCTCCTGAGGAGCAAGAGGATGATGGTCATTCGGAGGTCTGTCACATTGAATTATATGAGAAACAATTTATAGTGGTTTTTCCTAGCTTCACGAATTCTTCTATAGAGTGGATGAAGTCTATGAAGAAGTCCTCTTCATATATGTCCATTTATAAGTGATCACAGCATGATAATGACTATGCTGCTTTTTAGTGTCTGGCTGCATAACGTACAAGTCACAATTTGCTGTTTTTTTAGGAGGAGGAAGGGATCCTCCTTTACTATTCTATATCCTAAAATCTACTTCTAATCAGCTTTATACTGTTGCCTGTACAGCTCAGTGAATGTACTTTCATCTCTAAGAGTTCAAATATATGCCAGTGAATATTTTTGCTGTAGAGGAGAAAGTAAAAACTCCACAGCAGTAATCTTATTCTTTGCTTTTGAAACCACCATTGAATCACTATCGTTTTGCAGACTTTGCACAACTGTACAGGAGAGTGGCCTTTCTACAGCACATTTTCAGTAACCCTGTATTTAGTCAAAATGGATGAGAAATCATGTATTAATGTTTGTATGGAATTTTGGGTCCAGTGTAATATTTTTATCATTTAAAAAACCCTATTTGTAAAAACATTTATTTACTGCATGGATATTGACGCACATTAAATTTGTGGGATTTTGTATATGTAAAAAAAAAAAAAAAACCAACAAAAACAACGAAAAAAAAAAACAGAAACAAAAACCTCTTGTCCTAAAATGAAGTGTGCTTGTTACAGGTGTTTAGACTTGTTGATGTTTACTAGACCAAATGTGTACATTCACTTAAAAATATCTGTACCTGATGGATGTGTCATGGATACAGGGGCCAGGTTGTGCCCTGTAAACAGCAAGCAGTTGATGGAAAGACTTGCTACTAAGCAGCTTTTCCTTTTGTAAAGTCGGCTCTGTTGTTTTAAATGGTAAAAATTAAACTAATGAATTTCAAAAGACTTGTGGCTAGCCTAGCATGAAAGAGACCTTTTAACACTATATATCTGTACATTTTATTGCATTAGTTTCAAATCTAGGAGAGAGGCAGCACTGTAAACTGAAGTCAAATAAATTCGGCTCTTAATGAATCCTTATAAAGCACCTACTTTATTCATAGAGTCTTCACCGTATTTCTTTGTGACACAATCACACAGCCACCATCCCCTCTTTCCTACCTTCCCAGTTATGATTTCTAACTTTGCCACTCCATTGGTGGTACAAGCCAGAAGAAGCACCTCGTTCTATGTATACGAGCATCCTCTTCTTAGCTCCAGTAAAATCAAGCTGGTTTCTCATTTATCTGATGTGCACTTAAAAATTTCACCCACTCCTCTTCCCCTTCTCTGTGATTCTTTGGGGAAACGGGGGATGGGGGTAGAGGAGCCACAAAAAAAAATGTTTCTTTTTTAAATATAACCTACAGCATGTCTACAGAATGAACATTTAAAGAGGATGAAAGAAACAGGGCTTTGTTTTTGTCAGATGTTCCACTTAACCAGAAGAGCCTGATCATTACGGCTAAGGGTTGCCGAAATAAAACTTAAAACTAATGAGCTACCTAAAGCCAGGGCAAAAGCAGAAAAGGTGTAAGGATGAGGGACAGAAAAACTTAACCTGGGTTATTTTCTCAAAAAAAAAAATGCTCTCAGAGATTTTTTTTTTCCCTCTCAATTCCATATTTATATTAAACCATCAGAGCAGAACCATGGTTCTGGATCAAAAATTCACAGTTCTCCTTGCAATGATTTCTATGCTGTTTAACCAGGGCACTCTCCCGTTGCTATTTATTCAGATAATGCCATGTTCTAGGACTATTTATTACAGCCTTTATAGCTAGCGATTTTCTGAGTCTTGTATATAACTTCTTATGAGATATATATA
>NW_006435837.1:2026655-2027501 GCF_000325575.1 Pteropus alecto | reverse complement strand
ATATATATATAGGCTATTCGTTTAGCACAAAAGTAACCACTGTTTGGCACCCAGGAACACACTTTAAGAGGGATAATAGGGTCATATTTTATTTTTGAAAGTCCATCTCTAGCCCAGCATGAGAATTTCTAGAAATCTCAGCCTACTGTAACTGATTCATACATTCTTCTATTTGACCTTTCCTGTCTCCCATTCTCAACTTAAAGGGAAATATCCCCCTTTGGGCAACTCTTTGTTTACCTCCTTAACCTTCAGAAGCCACTCTATTCCCAGAATCCCATTCTTACGAAAAGCGCATGTGTTGCTCTGTAAACCTGCTCAAGCACGACTTTCTCCTCCGTCGTCCGGAGACCGCCCTAACTCATGAAGCCCAGCACTAAATCCGGAGCCTCTCCGGTCTCTCCCTCCCTCTCCTCGTCCCCACCTTCGGCCAGCTGCAGCACTGCGCACTGCAGGCCGCTCCAGGCCCAAGGCAGCGCGCAGCCGATGTCCTCCCAGCGGTCCAGATCCAGGTCATAGCCCACCACGTTGCGGGTAGGCACCTGGCGCGAGTCCCGCCACTTGACACCGCCCAGCAGCAGCGCTGTCTCCTCCACCACCGCCAGCCCATAGCAGAAGCGGTCGTAGGGCAGCGGCCGCAGCCGAGTCCACTGGTCGCTGCCGGGGTCGTAGCGCTCGATCTCAGAAAACGGCTCGTAGCGCCCCAGAAAGGCAAACACTGAGCCGCGCAGCGCAGCCATGTGGTGCCCAAAGCGGGCCGTGCCCATAGGAGCCCTCTTGCTCCACGCCCGATCCCCGGGTCCCAGGGCGTACAAGTCCCTGAGACTGCTCGCACCCCTCGCCTCT
>NW_006435837.1:2025901-2026606 GCF_000325575.1 Pteropus alecto | reverse complement strand
GACCATGCAGCGCCCGCGGCAGCGCCCCAGCCGCTGTCCAGCGGTCTCGGCGCAGGTCGTACATCTCCACCGAGGCCAGCGCCTCGCCGCCCGCGCCCAAGCCCCCGACGGCCAGGAGTCCCTCGCCCAGGACGCCGCACCAGAAGTGGGCCCGCGCTTCTCGCATAGGGGGTACCGCCGTCCAAACGTGAAAGCGCGGGTCGTAACGGTGCACTTGGGCCGTGACCGCCCGTGGGCTGTCGGCCAGGGGAGAGGAAGCACCGTCCAAAGGACTCTCCCCGCCTAGAACGAACAGGAAGTTGCCTGCAGCGCACACGCTGTGCCCCAGTAGCGGTGTGGGCAGCCGCGTGAGGCTCCGCCAGCGGTGGTTGTACACGTCGAAGGCCACCACGTCTTGGGTGAACTCCCAGTCCTCCTCCTCCTCCTCTTCCTCTTCCTCCTCCGGCAACTGCTCCTCTTCCTCGGGCTCTGGCGCGGCATCCCTGCCCCTGACTGCCCCCCTCGGGGCCGCGACCTCCTCAGTCACCGCCTCCGGCGCCCTGCGCCCCCCGACCAACAAGATGCGAGTTTGGGGGCTCCGGACGCTGGTCTGCTCGCCCTGCACGAGCGGCTGGCGGGAGGGCGCTGTGTGGTAATTGAGGGCCTGGATGATGAGGCCTTTGACCCGGGCGGGCAGGGCGAAGCCAGAGCCAGAGTACATGCGCC
>NW_006435837.1:2023695-2025690 GCF_000325575.1 Pteropus alecto | reverse complement strand
CAGCAGCGGCGTGCAGTGAGCCAGGCGTTCGGCCTTGGGCTCCTGCCGCAGCCAGGCCAGGGCCAAGCCCAGCAGCCAGGCCTCGGGCACCCGGGCCACGTCGGGGGCACCCAGCACGGCCCTCAGCGATGCGGGGTTGAGCTCCAGCAACCCCATGGAGCCCGCGCCCCGCGCCAGTAACTCCCGCAGGTGACGCACTATGCAGCGTTCGGACGCGTCCAGCGTGTGCGTCAGGCCGAAGCGCGCCGCCACGTTGGCAGCGAAGCAGCAATTGTCCGGAGCCAGCTGGCGCTCCAGGTATCGGCCGCAAAGCCCCAGGGCCTCGGTGACCTGCAGGTAGCTGGCGGCCTCCAGCGTGTCCTCCACGCTGTCCATGGAGAGCGGCAGCCAGGCAGTGTAGATGAAGTCGAGCAGGCGCTGCAGGCCTGCTGCCGACGGCACATGCAAGTGGATGACGCTGGCCCGGGATTCCCGGGTGTGGCTCTTGAACAGAGCTCTGAAGTAGTCGCTAGAACAAGCGAGGAGTGACCTGTGCGCAGGGAACTCGCTGCCTTCGGCCACCAGCGTCACGTCGCATAGGAAGCCCTCGGCGCGCAGGGCCTGGTAGCCGGTGAGCAGCGCGCCGCCATGAGCTTTACAGTAAGACAGGAAATAACTCATGATGCCCAGGGCGGGTAGCGGCCGGGCCGGGGCTAGGTCCCTGGGTCCAGCCGGATGCGGCCGAAGGCATCTCGGGGCCCGGCGTCCCCGGGCCCTGCACGAGAGCTGCAAAGGCCCTAGTAGGGGCCCATTTTTGCTTGTTCGGTTTAAAGCCGATAGCTCCTTTATCCAGGTCTGCCGACCTGCTGTTGACTCTCTCAGAGCCAATTCGGTCGGCGAACGGTTTCCAGAAGCCCCTAGTGGTGGAGGATACGGTGTTTCGAGTCTTCTGGGGAGTGCAGGGTTTGGTTTCAGTGGCTCCCGAGGCTGCCAGAGCGTTGCCCAAAGCCCCCTCTCCGGCCCAATTGGGGGAGCCCACACCTGCGCAGCGGCCGCAGTGGCCGCGCACCATCACCTGGAAGGGTCGAGTGCGAGTGGGCCGACTCCTCGGGGTGCAGGATCTCCGACGGCCCAGATGCGCAGATGTGTCCCGGCTCGGGGTGTCCCGGGAGTGCGAGGCGAGGGCTCTGACCTCCCAGGCGTAGACGAGGAGGACGGGTTCTGCGGCACCCGCAAGGCCGGGGACAACTGGTTACGGGACGGGGTGGGGGTGGGGGGTGAGCTTGTTCCGCGCGGAGGATCAAATCAAAACCAGGGGGATTAGGGAGGGGGTGCGCGTGTCAGCGCGGCGGGTCGGAGGCGTGATTGGGTGCCACACATAACAGGCCTGTAGCTCACAGCGACAGGAATAGCGGACGGCCTCGGCCCCTCTGGCCCGCCGCGCCCCGCCCCGCGCCCCGGCTGCTGGCCACGAACCGAGGGCCGTGGCCGGGGAGGAAGCAGCTGGGGCCTGGGACCTGACTCCGGTGAGCCAGCGAGCTGCTGGTCACCAGGGGTTCCCAGGAATCCACCTAGGGGTGCGGGCGGGGGCGCTCACTGGAGAGGCGCGAATTGCCCAAGCCCCTATTCCTGGTGGTGTCTAGTGAGGGGCGCCCCGCTGGGCTGGAGGAGTGTCGACCCCGGTGCCCCTGGAAAGAAGGCTTTGGCTCACAACTTTCTGCTTTGAGGAGGGAGGCCCTGATTAATCCAGCGCGATCAGGGATTAAGCGGCCACTTTGTGCGCTGACACCCAGGAGGCTGCTGTGTGCAGAAGAGCCACTGGCGGGAACCACGCTCGGGCGAATCCGCCCTCCCCGCCAGCGGCGCTCGGTAATACGCCCTTCACCTGGATTCATCCTTGCAAGATGCTGGGCCTACTCTGCACCCTTCCGTAGACGGCTTGCGTCTCCCGAGAAGGCTTGTCTCACATTCCGCATTCAGAAATTCGCTCCCCTCCCTTCCACTCCCCCAAGCCCC
>NW_006435837.1:2018733-2023625 GCF_000325575.1 Pteropus alecto | reverse complement strand
ACCTTTGGCAAAGTGGACAAGGAAATAGTAGGTGACTTGGGTTTTCTGCCTTTGAATGACCACTTCCTTTAAGAAAATAATTCGTTCCAGTTTCTCTCCATGATTTTCCAGCCTCCGATCTAATTACTGCCTACTACGTCTTCAGTGCCGTGAGGAGATAATGGGCAGTAAGGTTGCAAAACTCGGTAGGGGCTAGAGCTTCCTAAGGCCCCTCCTCATGAAGTTATTTTTATAAGATGCACCCCGCACAGAAATGATGACTAAAACACCCCAATCTTGAAACATTAGGAAAGCATTTCCCCATCTCCTCCATCCTGCTATTAAATAACTAAATGATTAATATAACTTCTTTCTTGCCAGTTTTGAGGCTTCTCTGTGTTTTGCTTTCATCTAGAATTGATTTTTTTATTTTCTAATGCAACCCTTCTGGCAGTCCGTTTTAAGTCAATCTTTTGAGGGCATCTGAAATAACTTGCATTTCTGACAGTTGGAGTTATATTTCGCAGAATAAAAGCCCAAGGAGGGATAAAATTCTATATTTCATTTTCTGCCTGATGTCCCATCAGTACTTACAAGATCTCCAATTAGAAGTACTTCTGGAAGTGCATAAAAATATTAGTAAAATGATTTTGCTTTTTTGTCAAAGATGGAACTGCTTTATGACTTAAATTAGGCAAATTATAAAATGCAGGCAGGGGCTCAGGTTAAGGGCTTACTTAAACTCGAGGCTAAAAATACTCCAATTTGAATTCCTAATGTTAGAGCTACAGATGGGTTCAGAAGGGGTGCTTGGTTGGTTTTTCTTTTTAAGTACTAAAATTCTTAGTTCAAAAATAAAAGATCAGTCTGGTTCCCTGTGCGCAGATCTGTGTGGTGAGATTAAACGGCCTTTACTCAACCTAATAGAATTTTGCTGGAAGGGATATTTGAGATCATTTAGCCAAATCTTCTCCCTTTCTTTGCAAATTTCTTGTTTTTCTTTTTAAACAAATGTGGCAAATGAGCCCCCAAATATGGTTTGTCTGGATGACTTGGATATTGAGTTACGGAGTCTGTTTTTTATGTGGCATCATGTATGATAAAAATAGTGCAACACACAGTCAGTTTATTTAAACCAGATTTCAGGGTGATAAAGTTTAAATAGTTAAACAGCATATTTTTAACCCCCATATCGGATCACATCTCATCAGATCTGCCCATCACCATGCATTCAGATTGAATCTAAAATGTCACACGTGAGAATAAAGATGCTGAGGCGCCCTCTAAACTAAACATCAACAATCCAATTTTACATAACAAGTATGTGTTCATTGCTGGCCCAGCACGCCATCTTAACATGTCTTGTCATTGAGGATATGATGAACTATGTTAACTGAAGAAATTTTCACATTAGATGTGTTTACAAGGTCTTGTTTAGAAAATGTAGCTGTCAGTCCATCCAAGAACATTCTTGTCATTTGAGTTATGTCTATGGAAAGTATCAATACTTTAATTTCCATACAATATTAAGTATGCTAAATAACATTTCAGTGTGTTCTTCTTTAGTCATCACGAGAGATGGGTGTCTTAAGTTGAGTCTCCTGGAAGCAGACCCTGCAATGCAACCTGAATGCATGGTGATGAGCAGATATGATAGGATGTGATCATTATGTTGAAAATGATCTGCTTATGAGTTGCCCTTCTTTAGACTATCGACTCCTTAAGCACAGGGACTGTTTTTTGGTCTTCATATCTCCAGTCCTTATCATGGTCTTCAGCATAAGTAATTTGGAGTTGAACTGATATAGGGAATGGCAACATCAGTGGGAGGAGTAAAGGGTTATTAAGAGGGACTTGACTGAGACAATTACTCCCTTCTCTCTGGCTCTCTTCCTTCACTTCACACAGCTGGGGTTGAAGATAAATCCTGGTAAGGCCATGAGCTAACACCTCTAGGAATCGAGTGGATGTGACTGTGGGTGGCCCCTGACTGGGGAGTCCAGATGGACTCAAATCTTCTGAGAAGGCTAGGCCACTGTTGTACCCTGGTGCTTCCCTGCAGCCTGAGTCCTTCACCCAGACCAGCCCCACATGGCTCTTGGCATCTAGTCAGAAGCGCTGCTACTCCTCCTACCTGGATGCAGGGATCCAGGTGACCCAGCAGCCCTACTGTGCCCCAGTTTGTATGGCTGGGCTTCTGCTGAATGCCCAGCTACACACTCCAGCATGCCCGTTGGGACCCTGCAATTTGCCCTAAACCTCCCACCCCTCATCAGAACTCGATCTGCTGTCAACAGTCCCTTCCATACAGCTGCACCTCCTGTAACAGAACCCAGATCTAAAGTCCTCGAACATCCACTTCACTTCCCACATCAAGGTGGCCCTGCTAGTCAGCCATGACACTTATCTGAATTGGCCCTACCTAGGTAAACCTAAATTCTATAGCTCTCACCTCTAAAATAATCATAGATATTGAAAAAACCCAACACTACAAATGTTCATACATAATAGGCACGTAAAAATTTTTGCAAATGTAATGTGCTTTTTTCAGTAACAGTTTTATTGAGATATAATCCACATACCATACACTTCACCCATTTAAAATATACAGTTCAGTGCTTCTTAGCATATTTACAGAGTTGTGTAACCATCACTGGAGTCTAATTTTGGAACATTTTCATCACCTCAAACAGAAACCCTGTACCCTTTAACTATCACTTCTCTCTACCAGCCTCCCAATCCCTAATCAACCACAAATCTACTTTCTGTCTCTATAGATTCTGGATATTCCGTATAAATGGAATCATATCATACATGGTCTTTTGTGACTTTTGTGACTGACTGCTTTGACTTAGCATGTTTTCAAGGTTCATCCACTGTAATGCACTTTTGAAGAAGAAAATACTATGTAAAATAATAGCATTGGGAACCTTTCCTCAGAACCATAAAACTCTAAAATGTGCCTGTTTGATATTTAGGATACAGTTTTGGGAGGTTAACTCTTTATCATCTATCATTACTGGCTCCTTTCAATCCTGGTACGCTCCCTTCCAACATGTGGCTTCTGGCAACCTCCATGGAAAGCCTATTATTAGAAATTGACACATTAACTAAGCTAATTGTGAAAACATGATTACAAACAATAACAGACAAGTGGTAGAGAAAAAAAAATCCCATGCTGTCTTCACCCTCTTCCAGGACCATGTTTTTGTGTATATGAAATATATTTTATCTTTGTGATATGCAATCAAGCAAAAAGATTCCAAGAGAAAAGCGTGCACACGTGCGTGCCTGAGTGCGTGCATGCATGCGTGCGTGTGTGTATGTTTTGATCATCACTGATATTAGCATTCTGGCCCAGCTGACAGCTTAAGGAGGAGTATGGTGGGTGGGGAAGGATTGGGATTTGGGGTCAGACCTTGGCTTCAATTTCAGATCTCCCCCATATGACTTTAAGCAAGTGACTTAAATTCTATGAGTGTCATTTTATTATTTTTAAAAGGAGGATATCGACTCTATACTCATAGCACTGTTAAAATAAAATTATACATATATCACTGGTCCTGGCACAAGTACACAAAGCAAATGTAAGTTTTCATTCTTCTTCCTCTTTTGGCTAAAGCCTTCTGAAAATTCATAACACTAGAGCCCAAACAGCCAGGAAATGTAAGAGAGCAGTGGTTCTCAGTGGTCTCCTGCAGTATCACCTGGGAACCTCTTAAGAGGTATAAATTCCTGGCCTCACTTCAAACCTACTGCATCAGAATGGGGCCCGGAGATCTGCTTTAACGAGCCCTCCTGGTGATTCTGATGCACTCAAAAGTGTAAGAACCACTGTAATAGAGGATTCTTTGTAATTTCTGCTACATCCTCAATTCCCTAGTCACAGTAACGACTTGTTATGGATGTGATGTCAAAAAAAAAAAAAAAAAAAGGATGCCTACTAGCTTCAAAAAGTCAAAGGTCGGATACCTAGAAGAAAAAAATTTGTGACTTCTGCCCCATGTCACATGATTGGTCATATTAACAAAAAATAGATTGTGGGCTTGTTGGACCTTCTGTACCCCCACAAGATGATGATATTAACAGCAGATCACTAAAGATGATGAAGATGATGACTTGGTAACCAACATATTTTCTCAACTCTTGATCGAATACTCAAATAAGAGAGTACTTGTAGTCCTAACTTCCTATCTGGATGCCACATTTTAAGAGGCTCTCCTACAAATTGGGGAGGGCCCAGAGAGGCCAGCTAGAAGGAGGTGGAGTCTGGAAACATTCTTTCCCATATAGAGAGCAAATGAAGGGGCTGGAGATTTTAGGTTAAGAGAAAAGGTTCTTCTGGGAGTTAAATGATTGCTATTTCCAACTTTCAGAAGGGCAAGAGGGGCAGAGATGGTCTTGTGGCCGCAGAGGGCAAACTCAAGACCAGTAGGTAGAAGTTACAAAGAGAAATTTGACCACAGCATAAATAAGAACCTTCTAGCAATTTAGTCTTGAAAGAAAAGGTACAAGTAGAAGTAGAATGTGCCAGGCCATAAGAAGAGTTACCTGAGGCTTGGAGAAGATAGGGAACCTGTATAAAGTGACACAGTTTAACAGACTGTCAGACCCCCCCTGTGCACACTGATCCCAGTCACTTTCACTCCCAGCAGCCAGCACCTGTGCCCCCTTGTGGGCAGAAACCTCTGGGCCCCTGGAGCCCACCTCGCCTGTACACACGAACAGAAGCAAAAGTGCCCACAAATTTGCATCTCTCAGGGACTACCCTTGACCACCAACTGGAGAGTGGGGTGGCAGCTCCCTTTCCAGATGCTCCCCTATGGGATTGAGCCCAAGTCGCCTTCTGTGGTACCCTGCTTTGTGTCACACACTTGCTTGACCCACTTCCCTTCCCAGTCACATACTCCACC
>NW_006435837.1:2015762-2018704 GCF_000325575.1 Pteropus alecto | reverse complement strand
ACACACACACACACACCTATCTTTTCTGGGAACTTCCTAAAATGACTTTCACAGCAATCCTCACCTCAGAAGGAATCGCTGCCTCTGGGAAACCCGGCCCAAGACAGAGAGGTGACAGGTATCTCAGAAATTGGTAGCACATATTACATCCCCAAGGGGACATACGCTTGCAGATATGTACAGAACACAACAGATATATTGTGTCGATAGACGTGTGTGCCTGGTGGCACAGCAGGGCCTAGAAGTTGGGACAGCCTGATACTGAGGCTAGGCATCTCCCTTTCATCCCTTGTGGCACTCGGGGTTCCTGTGGAGACCTATATGAACTCCAGGGTCCTTTCAAACCCAGCATGCCACAGTTTGGAGCCACTGGCCCTTGAAGTCCCATCTGCAGGTGCCATCTAAATGTGAGCTTACCTGAAGTCTTTGTTCTGTGTGACCCATTTGGTTTTTTGGTGTTGTGCCTCCCATCTCAGGCCGGTGGCTGCTTGCTATTCCCACCCACTCCCACCTTCCATCCACACCTCACATGTGCCCAGCTGCTGTATTCTACTATTATTTTTCCTTCCTACATGGGATGGCCTCATGTCCATTTCTTCACCCTGCAACAGCTCACACTTGAGGTCCCCCTTTCATCCATGTTTGTGCATGCGGCTTGCCAGGGTTTGGCTGCCACCAAGCTTCGCACCTGACTTGGTTTCCAAAGGAGTAGTTGGGGACTCTGATAACATTCTCAGTAACAGAGATGCAAACCATCTGTGGTTCTGACCATCTTTGGGGGACCACCAGCATCAGAATCTGCAGGGCTTGTTTAAATGCAGGTTCCTGGGCTGTGCCCCAAACCAGCTGGATCAGACTTTCCAGGCTGGAAAGTGGAGCCAGGAGTCAACCTTTTTAACAAGCTTCCCAGGTGTTTTTTACTCACTCTAAAGTATTACTACTCTCAGTGTGGTCAACTAGCCAGCAGCAACAGACTTGCCTGGGAACCTGTTGGAGATGTAGATTTCAGGTCCAGCCCCAGACCTGTGGAATCAGAAACTCTAGGGCTGGGGCCCAGCTATCCGTGTTTTATCAAGCCCTCCAGGGAATACCGATGTAGGCTAAGGTTTGAGAAGCACTGCTCTGAAGTTCAAGAACCATTCATGTAAAATTTCAGTTCATTTACTCAAAAACATTTATCTATTGTGTTCAGGGCATGTGCTAGGCATGGAGGGTTCAATGATGAAGCCCTGCCCTAGAAGAGCTTAAGCTTTAATGGATTCCATATCATGTTGGTACTTCAATATGTCTTCTAGAGTCCCAAGAAAATCCAGCCTTCTTGGTCCCTTTCATGAGGTCCTTGCCTCTCCAACCTCATTAGACAATAAGCTGCCTAAGTAGAAGAATCCAGTGCCGGCTCCCAAGTGACTTTCGCTTAGGTCCAGGCCAGGGCTGGTTGATGGGTTTCCCAGAGGAGGGAGGATCATACCATGTCAGCCAAGGTCTCCCTATGCCAGATCTGCAATCAGCCCATGATGAAGTGGGTTGAATCTTAGTATCTGACCCCCAAGGGCGAGCTGTTATCCACTTATGGACTTATACACACAACCAAGTCTATGACTTGATGGTTGGACCTTCTTCAGAACATCAGAATCTCTTATGCATCTTTCAAAATTGCTGCACAGTACAAACCAAGTCATAAACTGAGAAGTGGCTCAGGTTTGTCATCTGAGCACACCCAGAATAAAAATCATGAAACCCCTTTGGGGTATTAGTAAATTTCTCCAATCACCCACACCTGTTTAAGGAGTTGTAGAGCCTGGGACTTTAGATGTTTTTTTTAAAAAAATTAAAACACTATTCCATAGAGATATTACCCTCTTTCCTGAACTTCCCCTGTATCTGACACATGGCCAACATGTCAACGGTGCCAATTACTTCCCTTTTTAGAACCCCTTTCTAATGATGCTGGGCAGTGATTAATAGGGAAAAATTCTATACAGGATCTTGCCAACAGCAAGGAGTGTACAGAATAATTTGCTCTCAGCTGCCTATAATCTTCTTAAAGGTAGTCATAATCTTAGCCTCAAAATCTTGTGGCATTTGTTAAGAAAGGTTCTACAAAAGTGTCTACTAAATTCACCTATGCAATCATGGGCAAGAAATGGTCATTAATCAAGTGATTGTTCTCTGAGCAAGGTTTAACATCATCACTTAGGAAGTCTCAGCTTGAATTCCAGGCAGGAGACATTTCTCACTAAAGCAGTCAGATCTGCCCTGCCTGTCACCCTCCAAAGAGCACATTGCCACTAGAATATGAGGACACAGGGGCAAGAGCAGTGTTTCCCACTATAGGAGGGCCACTCAACACTGTTCCAAGGGGCAATAAGCTTAACACTGTCCTCAGCCACCTGGGTGGCCTAAAACCTTTCAGCTTCCTTTAATCTTTCAGTAAAAGTGGCACCAGCCCCCTTCCCATATATGGCAGGAAACCCTAGTATTGCCCCCAATAACTAAGGAAACTCAAGGGACTTAGAACTCTCCTAGTAAGTACTTGTTCCAGTCCCTGCTTCTGCTGATGCCTGCATCTCACTCATGCTTTGCCTCTTGAGGTCGTTCTCTGCTCTCCACTCTGTACCCACCCACCCATGGAACACAGTCCCTAAGACTTTATATTCCGTCTTGATTTCTCGCGCAACCTATGAGGGACTAAAAAAAATTTACTGAAGACTTGGGTAGGACAGGCACAGAGAAGCAGGAAAATACAGAGTAGCAGAGAGAACCCATAGCTATTCCTGTTTTTAAAATTGCCCATCTGTCAGCTTATCCTTCCCAGGGGCCACTATGCTATATCGCTGGCCCTGTCTCCTTCCCTTCTCTTCTGCTCCACCCCCACAACCCTCCTCTCTCCCATCCTGCTCCCAGAAGTCCCAAATATATGTCATTTCATTGTTCAGAACAAT
>NW_006435837.1:1988844-2015744 GCF_000325575.1 Pteropus alecto | reverse complement strand
TAGTTTTGCCTGGCCAGACCTGACCATGACTGTATGTGTGTGTGTGTATGTGTGTGTTTGTGTTAAAATATACTTAAAATTTACCCTTTTAACCATTTTAAGTGTACCATTCAGTGGCATTAAATAATTCACGTTGTGCTACAACCATCACCACTCTCCATCTCTGGAACTTTTTCATCATCTCAAATTGAAACTCTGTATCCATTAAACAATAATTCCTCATTCCCCACTACCCCCAGCCCCTGCCAACCACTATTCTACTTTCTGGCTCTATGAATCTGACTCTTCCAGGTACCACATATAAATGGAATCCTATACTATTTGTCCCTGTGTGTTGGCTTGTTTCACTTAACATAATGTCTTCAAGTTTCATTTATGTTGTAGCGCATCTTGGAATTTCCTTTTTAAAGTATAAATAACATTCCATTTAATGGATATACCATGTTTTGTTTGTCCAGTCATCCATTGATGGACATTTGGGTTGTCTACCTGTTGGCTATTGTGAATAATGCTCCTATTAATATGGGTACAAATATCTCAAGTCTCTGATTTCAGGTCTTTTATGTATATACCCAGAAGTGGAATTGCTGGATCATATGGTAATTCTTTTTGTTTTTTTAATCCCTACAGCACCTGGTATTCCTAGGTGGCCTCCCATCCAAGTACTAACCAGACTCAACCCTGCTTAGCTTCTGAGATCAGACATCGGGCTTGTTCAGGGTGGCATGGCCATAGACCATGGACCATGGCTCCACTGGGGCACAAACCCAGGACCTTCTGCGTGTAAAGCAGACGTGTTAACTGCTACACTATGGAACCACGTCCTCATATGGTAATTCTATGTTTAATTTTTTTTGAGAAACTACCATACTGTTTTCCATAGTGGCTGCAACACTGTGCATACAGGTTTCAATTTCTCCACATCCTCACCAGCACTTGCTGTTTTCTGCTTTTTTATAATATCCATCTCATTGTGTTTTTTATTTGCATTTCCCTAATGATTAGTGATGCTGAGCATTTTTTCATGTGCTTATTGGCATCTGTATGTCTTCTTTGGAGAAATGTCTATTCAGGTCCTTGGCCCAATTTTTAATTGGGTTGTTTAGTTTTTTGTTGTTGAGCTGTAGGAGTGCTTTATATTTTTTGGATATTAGTTCCTTATCAGATATGTGATTAGTAAGTATTTTCTCCCATTCTGTGGGTTGCCTTTTTACTCTGTTAATAGTGTCCTTTGATGCCATAGGGTTTAATTTTGATGAGTCTAATTTATCTATTTTTTATTTTGCTTATAATTTTGGTGTCATATCCAAGAAATCATTGCCAAATCTAAAGTCATGAAGATTTTCCCCTATGTTTTATTCTAAGAAATTTATAGTTTTAGCTCTTACATTTAGATGTTTGATCCATTTTAAGTTAATTTTTTTGTATATGATATAAGATAAGAGTCCAACTTCATTCTTCCACAAGTGAATATCCAGTTTTCCCAGCACTATTTGTTGACAGTACTATCCATTCTCTGTCGAATGGTCTTGGCACCCTTGTTAAAAATCATTTGACCATATATGCAAGGGTTTATTTTGGGGATCTTTATTCTATTCCAATTGTCTATATGTCTGTCTTTATGCCAGGACCACACTGTTTTGATTATTGTAGCTTTGTAGTAAGTTCTAGAGTCAGGAAGTGTTAGTCCTACAGCTTAGTTCTTTTTTTTAAGATTGTTTTGCCTATTTAGAGTCCCTTAAGATTCCATATGACTTCTAGGAATGAGTTTTCTATTCTACAAAAAAACATCACTGGGATTTTGGTAGGGATTGCAATGCATCTGTGGATGGCTTTGGGTAATATGGACATTTTAATAATATTAAGTCCTCTGCTCCATGAACACAGGATGTCTTTCCATTTGTTTATGCTTTCTTTAATTTCTTTCAACAGTTTTGTAGTTTTCAGTGTATAAGTCTTCCTCCAATTTGGTTAATTACATACTTATTTTATTCTTTTTGATGCTGTTGTAAATGAAATTGTTTTTCTAAATTTCCTTATTTGGAGTGTTTGTTGTTAGTGTATAGAAATGTAGCTGATTTTTGCCTCTTGATTTTGTATCCTGCAGTTTTGGTGGATGCATTTATTAGTTCCAACTGTGTGTGTGAGTGTGTAATCTTTGGGCTTTCTACCTATAATATCATGTCATCTGTGAAACAGATAATTTTACTTCTTCCTTTCCAATTTGGATGCCTTCCTTTCTTTTTCTTGCCTAATTTCTCAAACTGAGACTTCCAATTTCATGTTGAATAGAAGTGGAGAATTCAGGTATCCTTGTATTGTTCCATGATCATGTCTTGGGCCTCTACATTCATACACAGAGGAGCCTTCAAGGCTTTTATATATACAAGTCCCTGACTAGCAGAGCCTGTGCTGTGCAAAGGAGACATAGGAGTCTGGCAGAAAGTAAACACCAGGGCAGACTCGGAAATGATCTGAACTTTGAATACACTCCCAGTGCATGGAAGTGGTTTTGCAGGAAGTGTTCCCAGGAAAAACCACTAAGTTAGAGGAGAAGGAGCCTAAGCAAGGGCACAGCAACCAGAAAAGCCCATGGAGGGTTGCTTGGGCTTGATCCTGAGGGAGCTCTGTGGACAGTGGAGGTCACAGCTCAGAGTTGTCCCCATTGGGAGCACACAGACTGGAATGTTGCTACTCCCAGATTGTCAGTCGTTGGTCAAGAGCTACTCACAGGGGCACCTGCAGCTCTCTCTTCACCCAGGCAGCTGATGCTCACAGCAGAGACAGGCCACCAGCAAGGAGATGCAGGTGTTGGTTGTTGGGAATAAAGGTATCCCCACCAGAAACAGGTAGGCACAGAGATGGCAAAGGAGGCCAAGGGCTCTTGATGGGGCACTGATTGTGTCTGCTATGCCCACATTAGAGTAACAGAAGGTCAGCAACATCTGCTTACATCTAGGAAGGCTCTGAGATCCCAGCATTCCCACTCCAGGAGAAGATTAGACCAGTATGTCTATGGTCCCAGCCATGCCAGTTATTGATATCATGAGGATCAGATACATTTTACCCCAATAATGTTTGACACCAAAATGCCCATTAAGCAGTGAGCAGACTTGTCCTTAGGGACTGTGTGCCTAAGCACTAGTGACCCCAAAATGCTGCTTGATGCCCAAAGCCCAGTAAATAGACAAATCGCAGAGCCAAGTCAATAGGTGCTATGAGGGAGGTTGGAACACACTCGCTTTCATTCCTTCTCTGTCCACCTACTAGGGCAGCAGTCAGACAGCATACCCTCCACCCCACCCTTCTGGTGGACATTGTAGACCAGCGCTACTGAAGGATGGCAAGCTCTGGGCACAGTCCTGTCCAAATAAGACTTAGGGTGACTACATGGACCTGCACTGCTCTTTCTCTTTCACCCCAATCTGTCCCTCTCACCTCCATTGATATTTCTTATTCCTCTGAGCCTAGCAACCAGTTGGCTCCATCAGCAATTCATCCCTCTGTGCTTTTACCTGCAGAAAGAGATGCCTTTAGTGCAGTGTTAAAAGGGTGGCTCTGGAGGCAGCATGCCCAGGTTCAAATCCTGGCCCACCATTCTCAAGCCATTTAACATGGGATGATTTATGTGGCTTCTCAGTTTCAGTGTTCTCATCATAAAAGTACATAGGACAGGGGTGAGGCATGTCAATTCATAACAGCACTTGGTACATTATAAATAATAAACATAGATAGATGTCTTCCCTAAATATAAAAGGAAAATATAGATAGTCTTAGAAAAATGACTTTCATTCAGGAGTTTACATATATTGTTCATTCTCCCTCAGTGCAAATATGCAAATGTCTTACAGAAAAGCATAGAATGACCCTTGAACTATGGTATTAACAGCATGGATTGATTGGTATATTAATTTATTAAGCCGCCATTCATTAATAATTTATGCTCGAGTAGGAAGGAAAAATCATTACATGGGAGGGATCAGTAGGTTCATGCCCTGTGATGCAATTTTACACTCACAGTTACTCAGGGGCAGAGTAGAGTCTTGAACTCAGTTTTTCAGAACCCCCTGGAGTAGGATTCTGCAATGTGTTGGGAAGCACTGAAACAAGAAACACAGTAACAAGTGAGATTATCATTGAAATCATGTTCTCAGATTAAAATAAACAGCGCAAAGGAATTTTGCAAAATACTTCTTTCAGCCACAAATCCTTGGGGAATGAGTTTGTGTAGTATACATGTTTAATAGACAGTAAACATTGAATACTTTTACAAACTGACATTGTGAACAGAGTGCATCATATAAGCCTCTGACCGTTTATTGGAGGGTGCACCCAAGGCCATGATGGCCTGGTAATGACACTCTGTGTCAGTGTTCAGAATTAGGATTGTGCAGGAGATCAGCCACCTTCCTGTCCTTATGGACATGGAATCATATTTCTTACAATTGACTTATTGGATTATAATATATAATAAACACTGTTAGTATTTTTCTAACATACACACATTTTCCCCTTAAATAAGATATGTTAATTTCCCCATCTCTTTTCAAACATATAGAAATTTCAAATTTTTGACCAAAACAGGTAGAAATAATGAAGAAAACGAAAATACCTGAAGTCCTTTCATTCAGTAACAACCACCATTACCACTGGTTGTTACTGAATGAAGCATATTCATATTCATGTGGATTTTGGATAAGTAATTGTGCACAAGTGAGATCATAACACATGTGCTATTTTGAAGCCAATATTTTCTCTTAATCACATGTTATGGGGCTATTCCCAAGTAAATGTGTATAGATATATATATACCCTTTCTAATGTTTGGGTAGTATTATTTATCTGAATATAGCAAAGTTTAACAAATCCTCTTTTAATAGATTCAGATTACTTCCATGTTTTCACTCTTATAAAATAAGCTTCAGGGAACATCCTTGTATAAACCTCTTTGCATTGCTCCATGATTAGTTCCATAGGATAAAGTCCATAAATGGAATTCCTAGATTAGAAAGAATGCATTTTTCAAAGGTATGCATATTTATAAGCAGTTGACTATGCAAATATAAGTCTGGAAGGGTATGAGCCAGAATATCATCAGTATCATAACTGGGCGAACTAGGTAATTTTGTCCTCTGTATTTTTTATTTCCATTGGACTATGGATATTTTTTCTTATATTTTTCATGTTCATGGAGCTATCAGCTAAAACCTAATTATGGCTATAGAGAAATACCCAAGATAATCACAAGAATATAGATGAAAGGATAAGAGATGGAGACAAATAAAAAGAAGCGAATATATGTGGAAGACAGATAATGATGATCCAATATAAGGTTAATTGATGTCCCTGAAACAGAGATGCCCACTAATGAAAGAAGATACATTATCAGTATTATACAAGAAAACTTCCTTGAAATAAAGAAATAAATAAATTTGCTGATTGAAAGTTTATACTTCATTCTGGGGAAATAGGATACAAAAAAATCAACATCGAAGCATATTCTCTTTTTAAGCTTTTGAACTTTGAAATCAAGGGAAAATTTTCAAGTATCCAGGAAGATAATAAAAAGCATCTACAAGGGGGAAATGATCGGGCTGCCTCAGACTTATTCATACCCATCAACCAACAATTCTATATGTAGGAATTTAATCCAAGGAAAAGGTCAGATGAGTATATAAGATTTACATGCAAGGATGTTTATTATATTACTTATAAATATTTTTTCAAACACATGAATTCAAGAAAAATTTAAATGGTAGAATACTAGGCAACCTTTAAAATTATTTTAGGAGAATATTTAATGACATCGAAAAATGCCC
This sequence comes from Pteropus alecto, assembly GCF_000325575.1. Taxonomy (NCBI): domain Eukaryota; kingdom Metazoa; phylum Chordata; class Mammalia; order Chiroptera; family Pteropodidae; genus Pteropus; species Pteropus alecto. Next base: position 2,009,925 of record NW_006435837.1, on the reverse strand, counting down.
ATAATACATTATTGTTAAATGAAAGAATCAGGCTACAAAAAAGTAATTACAGTATTATTCTAATTAAATCTGCACATACTAGAAAAGCTGGGGGAAAAAAAGACTGGAAGGATCTACATTAAGCTGAAGAGTGGTTATATGTAAGGGAGCATTACAGGGGATATTTTTTTCTCTGTGCTTTTCTATATATACCAAACTCTCTACAATGACAAGTGTTGCTTTCATATTGGGGAGAAAATGATAAATTATATTAAAAATATCAACAATAACAAAGAATCTTGCCTTTATATTACTGTAACAAATCAGAAAGATTTCAAATGTAGTTATAAGATTTGGAGACTGTTTCTTTGAGTAGATGTTTGGAAAACTTAGCTAATCATCTTTTTGTGAGCAACTAGCCTGGGGATGTGCTAATAAAAGAAAGAAAGCTTTGAAAGCTTTAAGTCCTGTGGCTGCCCATGGTCATCATTAACCAGCTTAACTTGGATTATACCTCAGATGAAATGTCAGTCTGGCTGTAAATTTAAGCAACCTATGTTAGATGAGAACATGGAACATCACTATACACTTGGATAAGCACCATTTGCTTCATGGTATGAATAAACATATCTGTGAGATGAACCTCTAAAAATAAAAATCAAGTTTCTGACCATTGATGGGACATACGCCACTAGTGACACATGGTGAGATGAAAAACAGTGTTTATTAAGGGAAAGATATCAGAGTAGTAAAGCACATGCAGCACCCCCAAACTCGCATTATCCCAGGGCTTACCATGGCCAGTGTTCTTGTAGAGAGGGCCCTTTTCTCCCTGTGATGCCTCACATTCTGTAGTTCTAGCGTCAGGAGGCCAGGGGACATCAATGTGACTATGTAACACAGTGGAGGCTTCCTAGGTGGATGAGTGGCTTTATTAGAAAGGGAAGCCTCCCAACCCAGTAGCTGGTATCAGCCTGTCCTTTCCTTAAGTTAACTAGACTGACTAAGCCAGACAGTCCCTAAGCTCCTGCAAGTAGAGAGGAAATCATCCCCCAGAGCCATCAAGATGGGTCTTGTATCACTGGTTTTAGATACATGTAGAGCGGAGACCAAATTTCTCAAAACTGCTAGATATCTAGATTACCATGACGTTTCCTCCACCAAAATAGGAAATAAGAGCTATTCTTCTACTTTGGAAATTCATCACCCATTATGTAGAAACCCAAGATTTCCCAAATGACAGCCTGTCCTAAGCATTCCCTTTCATTTGCAGCTAGAAGCAACTTATCCTCTGTTAGGCAGCTGGAGGTTCTTCCAGAGCCAATATTCTGATTGGTGACTCCGGTGCTGGCTTCCGGGACTCACTCCAGCTCCTTGGCGGCCTCTCCTGGTGATATTTAAGATTTCTAAACCATCCTGGTTATTTATTCAGCCCTTGATCTGCTGTCATGAACCTGCTGTTTCCTTGATTTGAGTCTTGGGATCTTACAAAACAATTTTCTATTTGTTTGATGCGTTTTATTTATTTTTTAAACTGATTTATTCTTCCATAGTGAAGCGATGGGTTAAACTGGAAATATGCATAATTTCTCAAGTGTTATGTCCTAAAATCTATTGAAGACAAAATCCCCCTCACAGCTCTCAGTGGCCTTCCAAAAAAAGTACAGAGTTAGGTTTTTTCTTCTCACTAGAATTCCTTTTATGATAAGCTTAACATTTCTCCAAAGAAAATGTTACAATACCAAAAACTTCTAAGTTGACATTTACTTAGTTTTTATAAGAGGAATAAAATTTACACAAGGCTTACAGCTGAACATCTTCAAGTTTTGTAGGTATAAGCCTCAAAGGGTAACTCTAAAAACGAAACTTATGGCCACTGCATGTTAACAGGTAAACGGAAGCATGTCCAGATGACTAGTTCTCAGTCAATATGCTCAAATCCTTGGGTGCTCACTGGGTTAGCACCCCAGGTGGCTACCTGCTTGCCAGGGGAAGCATATTGAGCAAGCCACATACCCAGCATGTGATTCACCCATGAGAAGCAACATATGAACAGTTAATTATTTATATCCCTGTTCCATAAAACTTACCCATAGACTCCCTCAGGATTTTGTGCGAATAATTTGAAGGAGGCTGTGCCATGGATTCATTCCCAGTCTTTCATTATGAGGGTCATTTTGCAAAGTAAAAACAATTTACAGCCCCTTAATAGTGGTCCTGCTCTTCACAATTGTCCTTTGGGAGAAAAAGAGACCAAAAGCTTCCATGTCCTTGGCAACACACACACACACACACACACACACACACACACACACACACACACACACGTTTTTGAAAATCTAAACAAACCAACACAAGAAAGTATGAATGAGAAAATAAAAATTGTCTACATTTACACACACAGAATAAAGTGTTAATATCTTGGTGTATTTGCTTCCAGGGTGTCTGTCTGTCTGTTTCTCTCTCTCCTCTCTCTCTCTCTCTCTCTCCTCTCTATCTCTCTGTCTCTGTCTCTGTCTCTGTCTCTCTCTCTCTCTCTCTCTCTCTCTCTCTGTCTGTCTCTTAAAAAAATGTTACTTTTAATTTAACTTTCTCTTTCTCTTTCTCTCTCTCTCCCCTTCCCTCCCCGCTACTCTCCTTCTTCTCCCTTTCTCCCTCTTCTTTCCTTCTGTCTTTCTTATTTTTTCTTTGCTAGAGAAAAATTAGCCTTCTTGTGTCAGCATAATATATGCTTATTTCGAAGAATTCAAATACTTTAGAAAACTACAAAGTTGAGGAAGTTAATAGTCACCCACATAACACCACCCAGAAGCAATTATTACGTTCATTAAGAGAGTTCCAGACTACGACTTAGGCTCATACAAAAAGATAGATAAGTAGATACAGATAAGTAGGCTTTTAAGGACATGCTATTTCTTAATTAAAACAATAAAATTGTTTAATACTATTTTAATGAAAATGTTACTTTTAATTTAACTTGAATATTACAGAAAAAAAGATAAATTGAAGTGAAACTAAAGAATTCCTAATCGATATTGCTTTACCACAAAATATTATTTCCTAAGAGACTCCCGAGTTTAAGAAAAAAGATTCTAAACTATTAAGTGGTTAGTGTTGGAATTTTTAAACTGCCTTTTCCAATTTTACAGCATTGTCTCCCTGCTATGAACAATGAGGGTGCTGTACTTTCACACCACCTCACACCTCTCTCCCTACTCGGGAGTGGTTGTATTATTCTTTTCTCATTGGTAGTTGACAGCCTTCTCATCCTACCCTGTGATGGCTGACCTGTGAAGTCTTGCAACCGACCCTTCTTGAACTCTTCCTAGGAGGGATTTCTGGTGCTCCTGATGCTCCTGCCCTGGGTCCTGTGCTCCCCACCTTCTCTGGTGTTTCACTGAAGCCCCCCACTTCCAGCCACCTCAGCACTACTACCTCGGGCCCCTCACACACTAGTGATAGAGTGGGGACAATTCTCTTAGAATGAGGAGAACTTATTTCCCTCCTATTTCCCCCCTATATCTTATGTTTCTCAACCAACTGGATAAAGCATCGTTCCAGATTTTGGAGGCCACAGCCTCCTCTCTTTCTGGTACCTTCCATAACTCACAGCTGTGGGGTTTGTCTCTTTAAAGAGAAATAGCATCATAAAAGAGAAGACAAACATGGCTTAAGAAGAGTGTGCAGAATGTTTTAAATGGTAAAAGGAAGGGATTTACCTAATAAAAGAGATTTCTGATGAGGTACAAAACCCTTAACTAGGGGAAATTATAGGGAAGTGCTACGTAACAGGAAAATATCTAAATAAAAAAACACAGCATGGGGTGGTGGGATGGTGGGAAGGAGTCCCAAGAGGATCAGTGACAATAGTTTTAAGCCGATGAAGTTTTTATATTTACATGCAGCAAAAACTAATACAGGACATCCCTCTATCCTTCCCCCGTCTCCCTGCACATATGGTCCTGGAATGAATAAAATTTAGTCCTGAAACGAATATATTTTTTAATGATGGTTGATTTATTTAAATGTATATTTTAAGAAATATCTGTCCTCGCAGAGAGATCAGCGATGGTCAGCAGTCGGGTGAGTGAGATAAGCAGGTAAAGCACAGAGGATTTAAGGAGCAGTGAAAATACTCTGTATGATATTGATGGATATATGCCATTAAGCACTTGTTCAAATCCATAGACTGTACAACACCAGGAGTTAACCCAAAGGTTGTGGGGAACTTTGAGTGATTCTGATCTGTCAATGTAGGTTGATCCTTGGTAAAAAAAAAAAAAAAATGTACTATTTTGGTGGCCAATGTTGATAATGGGGGAGGCTGTGCAGATATGGGAGTGGGGGGAGTATAGGAAATCTCTGTACCTTTCTCTTGATTTTGCTGCAAATGTGAAACTGCTCTACAAAAAAAATAATAAAGTCCTTTAAAAAATATATGTCCTCAAAAACAAAAAACAAAAATGTTAAGCAATCACAGTGTCCCCAAAGCACTCATTTTTTCGAAAGTCAAGGAAGAATGATTCAGAGATCCCTTGGATCACAATAAGCCCAAGATTTGTTTTCCATTTAACTGGGAACAACCCATTTAAATGGAAAACTCAGAACTGTGTCCTTGGCATGGTCGGCTGCTTTCTAACATGGCCCTCAGTGGCCCCCGCGCCTCCTGGTATGTGTGCCTTTGTGCAGTCTCCCCTTGAGTGTGAGTGGGACCTCTAACTTGCTTCTAACCAAAAAAATAAGGCAAAGGTGATAGGATGTCACTTTCATGATTAGATTACAAATGATAGAGATTTTCTGTCTTGCTAACATTCTATCTATTGACTTCTCAGTTTGCATGTTTTGATGGAGCAAGTGGCCATGTGGGAGAAGCTGAGAGCAGCCTCAACCAACAGCCAGCAAGGAACAGAATGCTGCCAACAATCTCAGAGTGACCTTCTAAATAGGTCCTTTCCCTGTCAAACATCAGATGCGACTGCAAACCCTGAGCCACCAACACCTTGATTGCAGCCTCATGAAAGACCATGAAGCAGAGGACCCAACTAAGCCATGACCTACAGAAAGTGTAAGATCATAAATGTCTGTTATTTTAAACCACTAAGACATGGGTAATTTGTTATACAGCAAGTGATAACTAACATGCTTAAATTAGCATATACTAATACGCACCACCTCCAGGCAGGACACCTTCATGGGGAATCACTGAGCCAAGACAAAGCATATGAGAATGTCAAGAGTGGTTATGGGGAGTTTACAAAAAGAGAATGAAGTTAATGTAGATGAGATTTTTAATTGAATTGGCTGTGACAAACCACTGCTATTTAAAATTAACGTTATTTCTCAGTAAGTTCCATCCCATTTCTTTTTACTTCAGACTCTTCTTACTGTGTTCTTAGTACAGTCCTTTCGATTATTGCTGCGGTAGCTTCATGAATTCAATATAAAACTCTCAGCAGATAAATGACCAGTCAAAGACAATTAAGATAGCTCTAGCTTTTGATAGTAACATTGGGATGTTCATGTTGATTTGTCTTCTTGCTGTGACTTCCAAAAAATTTTATTTGGGTATATTTTTCTATTTTTTCGCTTGAGTTTTCAGTACACCTTTTATCTTCAAACAGTTCAGTTCTAATACATGTACTTATAACGTTTACTTCAAATTCTCATCTTTCAAATGAGAAAAATAATACATCTCTCAAACATGTCAGGGTATTAAAGATGATGCTTAAAGTACCATGGAACTGAAAAGTGCTATTAAATTCATTTTTATCAATTCTGCTCTTGTGAGCCATTATCACATCACACTTTTACACAGGCTCTGGATTATCTACTGCCACCCAGAGAACATAGAGTTCAGGCTTATTATGTGAATCATTTGGTGCTTGTATCAATCAAGGCTCTTGGCTGTGAACAACAGAGACTCTGGCTCATTTAAATGCACAAGGAATGATTAAATGGTATCAGGTGCCTCATGAAAACCCCAGTAGGGCCAGAAAGTAAGGCTTGGGAGACTCTGCATTCAGGAAAGATGTCCCAAATCAAACCCCAGTTCTGGAACCACACAGACACCACTAGTGCTACCCCAGGGCTGGGACACCCTGTGCACCTCTGATTGCTGGACACCACCATGAAGACCACCACCCTCCTTGGAGAAATGTCTGATTCCAGGCATGGGACAGGGAAGGTAAAAGGTGAGCCTGGAGCATCCTGGGGTGCAAAAAACAAGGAAGTGCTCAAAGAACAATGGAGACACATCAGAAGGACTCAGGGGCTAGCTGGAAGGGATTCCCACTGGCCAAATTTGGGATAATTTGAGGATCACAATGAGCAATGATAGTAATAGATTATAACAAAAAGAAATCAGTGAGTCCACAGTAATACTATATGCAAAGGTAGGAGGGAAAACTCTTCTTTGCAAAGGAATGTCAGCTTAGACATATAGAACAAACGATAGAATTCAAAAATCACCATTTTACAACCAACAACATAATAATTGATTCAGGCAAAAGTTATCCATGGACACTAAAACCAATGGGTAAGAGGTTATATTCTTATAATCTCAAAATATCACCTCACAGGTTACTTATTCATTTCAAAGGAGAAAAAAATATCTTTACACTAGAGAGAGATGGTGGACCCCCACCTTAAACAAATGATCAACTTTAGCACCTCTGGGACGAACTGATACCATATGCCTCCTGATATGCAGTGGAAGGACTCAGTATCACTTAGGTAGAATTCTTGCCAAAATGTTCAACCTGTTTCTAATAGTTAAGAAATAAGTAGATAAATCCAACATATCAATGGTCATAAAAGATAAATAAAAATGGAGAGATTGTTCTAGATCAAAGAAGACTAAAATAACCTGATAATCACATGCAATTTGTGATCCTAGAATTAATCCTAGATTACTTTTAAAAGACATAATATTTTAGAGATAACCAAAGAAGTTTGAATATGAAATATGTATTAGATAATATTATTGTAGTACCATGAAATTTCTTGGGTGTGGCAGTGCTCTTGTGGGCATGCAGGAGAATGTCTGTTTTTAGGAAATGCATGCTAAAGTTGCACAATGTTTGCAACTTCATCATTGCTTCAATGTCTGCAAAAAGAAAACAAAGCAAAACATTGCACAGGGAGCAAAGATTAAGCAAATGTGGCAAGATGTTAAACAATTAGTGAAAATAGGTAGGTATAGGATATATGGAAATTTAGACTATTTCACATTGTCCCACATTTCCCTTTTCTCTGTTTCATTTTTTTCCCCATTAAATAAAATTCCAAAGAGGGAAGAACCATAGGTGAGGAGTAATCAGCAACCACTTTCCCTCCGTGAGGTGTTTGCCAAGTGTGGGCATGGAGTAAGGATCAGGTTTGCTGTTATGCAAAAAGGCATCGTAGGGGTAAAAAGAAATGAGGGAAACATCTAACAGTTTTGAGTTGGCATGACTGATTGGAATCAAGTGGAGCCCCAAACATGTAGCCAATTTTCCCCACCATTTTTCTTAACAGACCTTTGCAGAGTGAGGGAGGCTGAGGACGGAAGCAACTTGGTAGTTTTAAACCCAATTGTATCATAATTACATTACCTGTAAGTGGACTAAACGCTCCAATGAAAAGACAAAAGCAGACTGGATGGAAAATCAACACTCAATTATATGCTATTTATGAAAGACAGACCTTAAATATCAGGGCACAGAAAAATTAAAAATAAAAGGATGGGAAAGATACACTGGAAAAAAAACTCTCTAGGTATATGAATGCCAGACAAAGCAGGCTTTAAGGAAAGAATTATTACTAGAGATAAAGAAGACAATCCATAACGATAAAAAATCAACTCAACAGGAAAATATAATGATCCTAAATGTGAATGCACCTCTAGTAACATGGCTTCAAAATGTATAAAGAAAAATTTAACAGAACTTAAAATAGGGATAGATCAACAGTCTTAGTTGCACACATTTAAACTTCTCTCTCAATTGCTAGAACAAGTAGTAAAAAAAAAATCAATAGTGATATAAAAAACTTAAATACAGGTATCCCCTGCTTTTTAAAAGTTCATTTTTATGCCACTTTGCTTTTACAAAAGATCTACATTAGTATCTGTTTTCACTAACAGGAAAAAATCCGAAGAGGATTTTGCTTTTACCAAAAAAAAAAAAAAAAAAAAAAAAAAAGTGGAGGTGGCTCCATAGAGTAGTGGTTAGCATGTCTGCTTCACACGCAGAAGGTCCTGGGTTTGTGCCCCAGGTGGAGCCACGGACCATACCCTGGGTGCACCGTGAACGTGTGGGAGGAGACGCCCCACCTTCAGAGATCCAGTTCTTAAGGGGAAAGTCGCAACATCCACAGGTCAGGGGTGGAATTGAGGGTGGGGGAAGGATTTTTAAAAAAGGCGAAAAGTGAAAATAACATTCAGCATTTGCTTTGCAGTCAGCCGTTAGAGAGGCAGCGTGCGCCCTAGCAGCGAGAATGGCCCTGCCACTGAGCTCCTTCCCTAGGAACAATACTCAACATCTCAGCATCCAGCCCTTTGGACTGTATGAGCATCTGTGCTTCATCTCGATTTATTTTGTGCCTCTGTTAGCAAGATGTGTCCTAAGGTATCAGAAAAGCCTAAGAGAGCTTGTAAGGGTGTTAGGATCAATGTAAAACTAGACATAATTAAACATTTCATGGTAGACAAAATAAAGCCATTGTATATGTATTGAACTTGCCTGGGACCACCAGCCATATTATTTACACAGAGAGAAAGACTCCTGAAAGCTGCCGAGGTTACTATTAGTTCTGCTAGTAGCAAAGTGGTCTCTTTTAGTCGACATCCAGTAATGGGTAAAATGGAGTCTATTTCTTGAGTGAATTGATGGATGAAGTCATCCAGGAACTGAATGTTAGGCACTTTTATTAGTTTTTCACTACAAATGACAGTGCTATAATGATTGCAGAAAAGTATGACTTTAATTTTGAAAGAGCATGTAGGTTTAAGGCAGATTTGCAAGATGTTTTGAGTGCCTACAAAGAATTGTACAATAGAAAAATGTGTGCGGCTAAGCAGTCAAGCATACTATTGTATTTCAAGCCTTCCACATCAGCCACTGCAGATGACAAACCTCGACCGTGGACATAGAGTCAGGCAGACATAGAAGAAGGTATAGATGTTAGTGACCTGCCTGCCCTAATGGATTCAGATGACGATGAGATGTTAACAGATGACCCTCTTACTCTCTCTCCTACACCCCAGTCTTCTGTACCTCCCACAGCCCCAACCTTCGGCAACTCAGCCTAACACACCATCATCATCACCTCTCAGACTTCCAGCGTGCTTGCTGTCTTCCTGATTCTGGTAAGTGAAACTACACCATACATGCATCATTTCTACCTAATACAGGCTGGGTATTTATCATATCATTCCTGGTTTTGCTATATTTTAGTGTTATTTTAGGTTTTATGAGTTATTTGGTATGATTTGGTAGGTTATATTTTGGGTCTGGGAATGCTCAAAAGTTTTCCATATACATTAATGGTTTTTGCTTCTTCACTTCACGCCATTTCAGCTTACAAAAGATTTCATAGGCGCAGTCTACTTTCAGATAGCTGAGGAAACCTATACGCTATTAATTAGCATGATCTAAGTCATTTCTAGAACACCTGTGGAAATCTCATGGATGTTAACCAAAATAGAACAATATTCCAAGGTACAAACGGGTCACAGTAAATCAAAGACTAAAATCATACAGAGGAAACTCTCGGACTACACTGGATTAAACAGAAAATCAATAACAGAAATATACCTAGGGGGAAAATAAGCAAAAACTTACAGTTTTTGAAAGCATATGGGACCTTGATGACTCTGCCATGGACCAGAAGAGGGCCAAGGCTGGTTGAATGACGCATATGGGTCATCTTTTTCCTGCCTGCAAGTAAAAGTCGAGTTCCCAAGATGAGACACATGGTAGTGTGAAAAGATATGTGCTTCAGAGCAGCCTGCAAAGAGTGGTCTCCCTAAATAGCACCACCAGGTAAATTGTCGTTGTCGCCATCTGAGAGAATTGGGAGGAAGAGTGGTGAATTTCTTATCCAAAGATAAGAACCTTCTACATTCTGAAATATTTACAAATTAAGTGGAATTTGCCTCAAGATTTTATGAGAGGGGAGATGTGAATAGGTATATAGATGCAATAAGATCAGCCATGAGTTAGTAATGGTAAAGCTGAGGGGTTGGGTACTTGGGGGTTCATTGAGTTGTTCTGTCTGGTACATGTTTTAAATTTTTCCATAATAAAATGTTTTGTTTTGTTTTTTTAAGAAAAAAATCACAAAGAATTGGTATGGGTAACTGGTTTGAACCACAGGAATAATAAGTGTCTCTTAAAAACTGTCCTGGGCAGAAGGTAAATGAGAAGAGAGAGTTTTCTTCTTTCCTTTTCCACATCCAGAAACATCATACACAGGAGGATAATTGGAGAACAATGGAAAGATACCAGCTGGTTCTGAATAAGAATGTATGGGTTGCGTTCCAGATGAGATTGGTTTCTAATTGATTTAGAAATTGATTCCAGATTCAGGACTTTTAGAGAAAGCATCATAAATAACTTGCATAGCGGAACTTTGTGTAATAATCACTCTTTTGACATTTTCTCCTTCCCAGTTTTTATTTTTAAATGTATATAAAATTTCTCAGCCATGGGCCTAATGTTTTTTCTCTTCCTGCATCTGGTGCTCATGGTACTTAAAAGGCCAATTCTCTATTTTTAGCGTTTGTGGGTTTGAGCAATGCTTCCAGGTTCAAGGGATAAAGATTGCTCATTAATATTTGTTTAGAGGATGAGGTAATTTCACAAACCAGGCTATAAAGGTCAACAGTGGATAAAATCTGATGAAATTATGAATAGCAACTCTAGTGAGAAGAAGCAATTCAGTAGAATTATGCAAGATAATGATGACATTGATATGATAGAGTTTGTTAATCTCTTAAAAACTGCATGAATTATTGGAGCATGTATATAGCATGTGGGCCATGCTTTAATAAGTACAGTGTTGGAAGCATTAATCAAAATCAAAATCATGGAGATTTCTCCACTTGTATTTGTTTAACCAAGAGATGCATTTGGCTTTGTGGCTGTATTAAAATGGCTTTCTATTTATTCATGCTTTCATTCATTTGATAAATGTTCATGAAGTCTCTATTAGTGGACCAGCCACTCTATTCTTAAATTAATGTCCAATTTGCAAATATCTCTGATACCCTTTCTTGAACCCTGAAAAGAATTAGTAAGGGGAGTAAAATTTTACCCATGAAAAAACTGAATGTTAGGATTCAATTTGAGAGCAAAGCCATCTACAGCATTTGCTGCCTGCTGGTCCCTAAACTAAACTCTTAAATATGGCTGACAAGGTCCTCTGTGATCTGGTTCATGGTGCCTTATCTCTCCAAACCACTCATCCCCATCATCAGTTAGCTTTCTGAAGTTCCCTCAGGTCACAGAATGTACCATTCTCTCTCTTACCTCATAGACTTCACACGTATCGTTCCCACGGCTTGTCACACTTTTCCCACTTCCTCCTTTCAACAGCTGACTTTTGGGTCTCAGTTAGCTTGTGGATCAGCCAGGACACGCTCAGTCATGCTGCAGTGACAAACATCCCATCTCAAGAGAAAGGAGAGCTGAGTCTCACATCAACCAGGATTTCCTCTGGCCTAGAAGTGACACATGACACTTGTATTCACAACCCATTGACAGAATAGTCACCAGGCCAAGGCCCTGCATAACATCAAGGGGTTAGATATGTAAAATCTTTCCAGGTGCCAAGAGTAACAAAACCTAGAATTATAAATAAGCAGCACTAACATGTATCGTAAGGTACCACTTCTCATGAGAAGCCCTCCGTGGCCCTCTAAACAGATGGAGTTGATTTGTTGTCGAATTTCACTTTGTCTGTTTGATTTTTGTCCAAAAAACATCTTGGCCAGTCACTTTTGATTATCAGAACATTCAGTTTAAATATTCAGTCCTCTTCACTCTCAAATTTCAGTTTCAAGGTCAATTTAAAACTCATCTGATTCCTCTACCCAGGTCAGGCTTGCAACAGAGGATGGAACATAGTCTCTTTCTACATATTCCCTTCCTCTCTGTTGTAGAGATGAACTTCTCTATGTGTTAGGGCAGAAAAAAGGCAAAGGAAAACAGCAAATGTCCCTTCTTTTTACTGATTAAGGCGACATTCCTCTTCTTTAGTTTCCCCTGCTTTTCTGGCCAACTGGCAGGCCAACAACAGACTGCCATTTCAGCAGGCTCTTCTCAAGCTGAGTCTCAAAGAGCATATATGTAGGTCTTTTAGAGGACCTGTGTGGGTCTTCCCCACTGCATTATTTCCTGTCCTTGGAGGCCAGTCTTCACCTGGACCACTTTCATTCCCACCCCTCACCTCCACAAAGACAGTGTACCCCTTAAGCCTCTTTCTGCAGGACACCCCTTTGATGGAGGAGACCAGCAACATGGCTCAAGCCCAGCTACCTTCCAAGGGGTTCACTTGATCCATGGGAAGCTCTGAATTCCTTCCCATCCCAAATGGTGGGTAAGCAAGCAGATCTACTTCCAGCTCCTTTTTTAGCTCTGTCACCTTTTGCCTGTTCTCTTTGCTCTTGTTCAAGGAAGCCAGGGGCTGATTGACAAGTCCAATGGCTAAGCTAGTATTCAACTGGAGATGAAATGTCAGACCAACTTTCCTGCCAGCACTCATGTACAAGTCATTCTCTTGGCTTTGACACACACAGAGGAGAGAAACCAGCCTCTCTTTCAGAATACTGTACTGACCCAAAAGGCCTCCAACACCTCCCATTCTTGGTTATCTTATGCAGATTTGGGGGATAGGGTGTGTTTAAACTGATGCCCTTCAGCAAGTCCTCAGGTGGCTATTCCTAACCTGTAAACACTCCTTGACATTAGAATGTGGAGTACTTGGTGTCTTGTCTTTAGAACGGATACTAGGTACACTCTGAGACATCAGGAAAAATCCTGGACTTCATGGAGATAAGTGCCCTTTGCAAGTGTTCCCACAGCCCCCGTGCTGCTTGGATCTGGGTCCCACTACATCATGTGGCTCTTCCTTGCTAAATCATCTGTCTCCTCCTGATTTAACCAATCTCAGGGCTTTCTGACCCATCCCGGAGACCCTCTCAGTGCCCACTACATGGCGAGTGCTCAATTAGTATTTTTTACAAGACCAGGCCAGCTAACTTTAGTGTGAGAAGGTTTTAAGAAAAAGTTTTTAAAGGATTTGAAAGAGAATATATACCTGTTTTCAGAAAGAAAATGGAAGGTATTCCAAATAAGGAAAATAATTCAAGAGGTAACTGTCCAGATAGAAAAATGCTGTACCTATGAATAGAGTTAAATTTACTTAAATAGAAGAAAATGGTGATTATGTACTATATCAAGAATTAGGTTGCTTTTAAAAAAAAGAATTAGGTTGTTTTATAGAATATACAGTCTCACATATTAATTTTGTAGAATCATTTACCTCCATTGTATATATCCAGTGAAAATATAGTTAGCTCTCAATATCAAGACATATGGCTCAATTGTTATGGTAGGACTAACCTCGATCCACTTCTGGAATTCCTGGAACAGACAGACTTTTTAGGTAGAGATAAACAAAGAGTATCATACCACATCACCTCATTCCTTACAGCTATTGATGTAGTTAAGGTTTGCTCAACGGTATCATCTCCATTTAAAAGTGACTATTGGTTCCCTCCAGTAATTCAATATATGCTGAGTGAATTCGGAAATCATTTAGCGCTACAAATATGGTCATAGAATAAATGCCCTGACCAAGCTGTATAAATGCCTAACTAAAAAGATTATTCCACCTGAAATTCTCTGTATACAGTGTTACAACTTTGGGGTCCTTTAGTGAGTATTGCAGACCAGATATAATTTACCTGTACTAGATGAGCAATTGTAAGTTATTCTTACAGAGACTTTCCCAAAGTTAGGGAAATGAGTGTGTATGTTGAACTATTTATATTTGAAAAACAAAAGGGTAAAGCTGACTTTTTGTATCACCTGTCTCCACAAGAAATTCCCCTCTTGCATCATACTATGCTCTTGACTCCTTTTGAACTTTACATAATCAGTGGACTGCTTCGTGACTGTTGTGAGAAACAGCAAGGCTTGAGCATAGACTCGGTAAATGGCATCAGCACTTGGAAAGTTTCCAAGTGGTGGTCTGCTAGGACCAGGGTTTTCTTTTAGATTTGTCCTTGACTGGCTGTGGTTGATGGTGACCCGCAGAAATAGGTTGTTTAAAGAATCTGGTTCACATCATTGCTAGTTGCAAACTGCCATTCTCTCTCCGTCGTTACTATTTAGAGTGAGAATTTGAGCTGACATTCCAAACAGCCTTGACTTTTTCTTCAGTGTTTCCTTGAACTCTTCTTTCTTAATGCCCTAAAAAATCTTCACATATTTCCCCCCAAGTATTTCATCCTCCCACCCATGATTTTCCCCCCTTAGCCCGTGTACATGGTCTGTCATAAGGCAGTTAAAGTGAGGCAGGAAAGGGGCTGCCTTTCAACCAGACAGGCCCTTAATGCTGTGAAGGAATTCTTAGCTGATGCCTGTCAAACTCTCAATATTCATTATATGAATGCAGACCTCCCTTGCTATTCAAATCTAATCCATTCCTGAAAGCATGTTGGATAGCCAATTTGCAAATAAAGGAAGTTTATATTCTATTATTTTAAATGGCAGAAATAATGTATTCCCAGCCCATCCAAAAGCCACAAGCAATTTTCTCAAATATTACTAAAATACTCTTAAAGCCCTTTGTAACCATCCACCAAGGATTTCTACATAATGCAAAAACATTTCAAACATCAACTACTTAATTTTTTTTTGTACAATACTCCATTATATGGCAGAGCAGGGCTTTACAAACTTTGGCACGCATCAGAATCATCTGGGGAGTTTGTTGAAGCACAGAATACTGAGACCCAGAGTTTCAGATGCCGTAAATCTGGGTTGGGACCCAAGAATTAGCATTTCCAACAAACTCCCTGGTGATACTGATACAGCTGGTCCAGAACGAGTTTGAGATGAGGACTGTTGTAGAGGATGTGAATTTCATCTTTCTTTCACACTCAGTGAATACTACTGAAATATAAATAACCATAGTGGAAATAGTATGTTCAAGGTGCTTTAAATAATGAATGAAAATTACCCTTAGAAAAATGAAGTGAAATAATACAGCAATTTTCAAATAATGGTTAGTGTTTCCTGAGCAGAATCCAGTGGCCAGAGGAAGAAAATGGAAGCTTTAGTCACAGTTGGGATTTGGGAGTGAATGGAAGAGTGAGTAGAACAAGCAGATCGTTAATGTAGAAGTCCAAATACTGGGGGACAGCTTCTTCTGATTGGCATGCAGACTCCAGAAGTGGTATGTGAAGCTGTGGATGAAACAACATGAAGAAAACAGAAGTTCTAAAAGTGAACACCTATTCATATTCTCTTTGCTTAAGGTTATCCACCTCCCAATAGCGTAAGACAGGGCTTGTCATTGCATTTCTGGAGTGCCATGCTTCCTTTGATGTCATGATCACACTCGCCACAGCAGTGGTTTTACTGGTGTGATCTACAATTTCTTTTGAAGATTCTAGACATGGATCCTCTTCTTCCCTTTCCTTCAAATGATGATGAACATGAAGCTGAATGAGGATTACTTTCTGAGAAGTTGTTTTCACTTACTAACTGGGAACACTGACCTTCTGGATGTTGATGGCACACATTTAAACAACATGTATCATGATCAGGAGGCAGCTGAGATAGGACTGCAACACAGTATACACCCTCTCACCTGGACTTGCAACTTAAACAGGCTTCCTGTTGTTTGCTTGCTGGTTTGCAATAGCATGTTTTTGATCTGGACAATAAA
The DNA here is from genome assembly GCF_000325575.1 of Pteropus alecto. NCBI lineage: Eukaryota > Metazoa > Chordata > Mammalia > Chiroptera > Pteropodidae > Pteropus > Pteropus alecto. Next base: position 1,994,007 of record NW_006435837.1, on the reverse strand, counting down.
TCTGGATTAAACATTTTTACAGGTCATTTTAGTGAGCAGTTGGATCATGAGAGTTCAGAGCGAGGAATACCTGGTTGAATGAAACCTTTACTGTGTAGCAGGCATAGGCCAGGGGGCTGGATATATAGCAATCAATACAAGAAATATGGTGCTGCTCACATGGCCTTATAACTAGTGAGTGAGACAATAAACCAGCAAACGAATAAAATGTATACTACTGCAAAGGGTGATAGAGATGGAGAGAGTAAAACAATGAATGCTATTAGAGAGAATAATGTATGGATGTAGAGAAGCAGCAGGAAAACCCTTCTGAGAAGGTAATTTTTTATTTTTATGAAACATTTCGTTTTGAGTTTTCTATGGAAATGTTTAAAGTGCAAAAAAGTGCCAAAAAAGAAAATGACAGCCACCCACATTTCCACCATCCAGAAATAACCTCGTAGCATTTTGGCATTGTTACTTCCGATCAAAGCTTGTAAAAGATCTATTTCGCGGCTGCAATGAGCAGTGGATTTAATAGAGAACTCAGGGTGGCCTGGTTCAGTCTAGTTTCTGTGGCTATGAAGTAAAGGAAGGTGACAGAAAGAATTTGAGCTACAACAGGGCTTGGAGATGATTAAATGGGTGAGAGAGAGAGAGGACCAAATAGGAAGAATCCCAAGGGTTGGGCATAATCAAATGGGCAATGATGCTGTCATTAGGGAGATGGGAAGAGGCGGTTCGAAATAGGTTGGAGGCAGGCAAAGGAGACCAAAAGTTCACTAATTGTGAAGATGCACGTGAAACACCTAAATGGAGCTGTCAAGTAGGCCATTGAAGAAAAGATTCTGGTGCACAGAAGAGAGGATATTAATTTGAGATGTTGCATACAGGTGCTATTTAAGGCACGGAGAATGGAAGATATCACCTGGGGAGAAAGTTTAGAGAGGAGAAATGGGGCCAGGACTGAGCCCCAAGAGAAGCCAACTTGAAAATGAATTAGAGGAAGAGCAGCTGGGCTAAAAGAATGAAAACGACTGGCCACAGGAGTAGAGAAAAACCTGATAAGTTCTGTGGCAGGCAGATCAGTGGCTCTAAAATACTCATGTCCTAATCCCTGCAACCTGTGAAAGTATGACCTTAAATGGCAAAAGGAACTTTGCAGATGGAATTAAAGTTATGGAGCTTAGATAGGGAGAGCATCCTGGATTCCCGAGTGGGCCAAGTATGATCACCTGGGTCTTTAAAAGTGGAAGAGAGAGGCAAAAGAGGCAGTCATGGAAAGGTGATGATGGAAAAAGAAACAGGACACAGTCAAAGTTAGAGGGACTTGGTCCAGCATTTCTGGCTTGGGAGGCAGAGGAAAGGGTTTGGTTTGTGAGCCAAGGATCGCAGGAGGCCTCTAGAAGCTGTGAACTCTCTCAGCTGACAGTCATTGAGGAAAAGGGGCTCTCAACTCTACAACCACCCGGAGCTGAACTATCTTTAACTTCGATAAGCTCCAAGCATATTCTTCCCCAGAGCGTCAGGAAAGGAACCCAGATCTGCCAAAACCTTGGTTTTAGCCCTGTGGGAACTCTGCTAGACTCCTGACCTACAAAACTGTGAGATGACACATTGTGTTGTTTTAAGCCTCAAAGTTTATAGTAAATTGTTATGGCAGTTAATGCTCAAAAAATATTAGCTCTTATTGTTATCCTTTTTAAGATTGTCTTCCTATTAAGGTACTGATTATCTTTCACTGAATATAGTAACAAGACAATTGCTTCTCTCATTTGTGGCCCGGGTGAGTTCTTAACAAGGTTAATAAAACTACCTACACCAAACAACGTCAGAGGCAATGGTTGATGAGTCTTCCATTATGTCAGCCTGTCTTAATTAATTGGTTGCCCAGTTCCCAGCTTATGGCACAGGGATGACCTCTGCATGCTGAATAAAGTGTGCTGCCGTCTCCTTACCTGTTATGTCCAGGCCATCTTCAGTCCATCATCAGAATTCCTATCTTGGGCTAACACCTCCTCTTCAGAAAAGCAGAAAAGAATTGCATACAAAATAACAGAAGTATTGAGATTATTTTGTGCTCCCTGCCTAAATGTCAGGCTCTGGCAATTATTCCTTCCCTTTTGTTCTCCCAACATGAGTAATGTCATAGTTCCTGACAGCTGGAATTTACTCATCTGTTAAACAAAGCCACCCAGGGACAACCTGCAGCCCTTTGTCTTAGAGCAGTGCTTCTCAATCCTGGCTGCACATTAAAAGCAGCTGGAAAATTTTTTTTAAAAATACTGATATTCAGGCCTCACTCTAGATCAATTGAACCTGAACCTCTGGGCATGGGGCCTGGGCATGAGTACTTTTTTAAAGTGCTCAGAGTGTTAGCAAAGTGATGTTAGAGAAGCACTGCCTAGGGCATTTTCTCTTTCACTTCTGAGAGCAGTGGAGGCACCCATTGTGCCCAGATGTCTATTAAAGTCTGAACCCTGCTGAGCTAATGAACAGAGGGGCCTACAGTGCAAAGTGCTTCCGTAGAGACAGTGGGAAGAGACATCCGCAGACAGACATCTCCAAGTGGGGCTGGAGGTCTCTGCTGCCACAACCTTCACTGGTGATACTGTACTCCACGTCAGCTGGGAGACAGGAAGGGGCTAAAGTTTGAAAGGCAAAGATGTATCTTTCTTTCATGAGCTTTATTCAAGATATTCATTTTATTAACTAAGCAAGAAAGTTCATTGACTCTACTTTCGCAACGTGGCAGACAAAAACTATCCATCTGTCTTAGTCAGCTTGGGCTAATGTAACAAAATTCCATAGACTGGGTGGCTTAGACAACAGACATTTATTTCTCACAGTTCTAGAGGTTGGGAGTCCAAGATCAGGGAGCCTGCCTGTTAGGTTCCTAGTGAGAATCCTCTTCCTGACATACAGATGACCACCTTCTTGCTGTTTCCTCACATGGCTACGAGAGTGAGCTCTGGGGTCTCTCCTCTTATGTGGGCGTTAATCCCATCATGGGGGCTCTATCCTCTAAACCAAATCGCCTCCCAAAGGCCTCACCTCCTAACGCCATCACATTAGGGGGCTTAGGGCATCAACATATGAACTTTAGGGGAACATAAACATTCAGTCCATAACACCGTACAATTTCCTGAGAACCTGTAAATTAAAATGATCAGTGTCCTATTGGAAGTGAACACACAGTGTAAATATATATGCGCCTTACTGTTAAAGTGTACAGCTGAAACTTACTGGATTTCGTTAACCAATGTCACCATAAAAAGTACATAAATAATGTTTTTAAAAAAATAATCGATGTCCCCTAGGTGTTCTCCAGGAACCCATATAGCTTGAAGAAGTGGTAGGAAACCTGGTCTTTGGAATCCGACACTCTGATTTCAGCCTTGTGAGACCTGGAACAAAGGAAGAAGAGGTGCTCATTCAGATTTCTAAAACATAAAACTATGAGATGATAAATTTGTATTGTTTAAAACCGCTAAATTTGTGGTGATTTTTAAAGGCAATAATAAAAAACTAATATAACTACCAAGGCATGTTTTGAGCTATTACACCATTGATAAACAATTTTAGTGACATTAACTTTGATTGTTGAACACAAACCACAGGTTGAGAGATCAGGAAACCTGGTGAGTTTTGGTGCTCAGTTTACTCCTGGAATATTTAGCCTGATTGTTGACTTGCCAAAGATGAATTGTGATGGCGACAACTTGGATTACGTTCCTTTTACAAAGTCCTCAAAGACAATAAACAGAAATTGTGATTCCTTACCAGCCCTGTTATAAAATATGATGCAGAGCTGACTATTGCCCCCCCCAAAAAAAAAGAAAAAAAGAAAAAGGTCAAAATAAAATAAAGTGCATGGTTTGGAACAGAGGTTTAACTATCATCAAGACAATCTTCTGCTATAATAGACCTAAGAGAACTGTACGGATTTTTGAGCAATTTATCTTGGTTCTTTCCCACGGATGTTATGCTAAGCAGCCCATGGCATCCGTAGCCTTTATGGTCTTCTCAATCTCCCAGCAACAGATTTCTAGCTCCTAGCCAGGGGTCTCATTAAGAAATGCCTGCATTCTAGAATCTCAGCATGATCCTTTAAAAGGCTTCCTTCTGGGCATATTTTATTAACTCCAACAATAGAAACTAACTGTACTTACCTTAAGCAGAAAACGAATTTATTGCAATAATTTATTGAACAGCTCACAGAATTAACCAGGAAGGTTGGAGCATTGGCTCTGAAAATGGGCAGGAAACAAAGGAAGCCAGGCAGTTGGATCCTCTGCTAAAATTACATCACAAGAATTGTGGATTAAAGAAGCTACCTCTGAGCCATGGATGCTGCCCCAGACTCTCGCCTCTGGAGGCTGCCTACTGTTGCTGTACCTGCAAAGAATTCTAAACTGTTCCCTATTTCTATCTCCAGATTCAAAATCCTGAGTGGAATATTTAATTTTTCTTAGTTTAGGTAATATAAAAAAATTCCAGCCACCAAGTGTTGGGAAAAGCACGTATTTTAATTTCCTTAGTAGGAGGCAGGACTGTCCTTCCCTCCAAGACTTACACTGTGGGCCATTCTCCAGACAAAGAAAAGAGTGTGAGGTGGAGTTCTTTAAAAATATATATGTTTTTTAAATATATACATGTATAATCTTCCACTTCAAATAATGCGACGTACCCTATTCCCAAAGCAAACAACACAATATTTCATCAGTTACTTCTTCTAGCCCCTCACCCAGGGCATCTGAGGAATATCTGTTTCTGTCATAATCCCTTCACGACCTCCAACAAATTCTGTGTGCAATAATGGTGTAAAAGAAGAGGAAAGAAAGGGCAATAATTTAAAATCTGTAAATATACACATGGTGCAGTGAGGAAGAGAATCTGGGTAGAAGCTATGGCCTTTGTTTCTGCAAATGATGATGAGGTATTTACAACGTCCCTCCTGTGTTACTCATTCTGTGCTCCCATTGCCTTCAGCCCCACCTTGGCTGGCTGCAGTGGTATGCTGATAAATGTTTACCTGCCAGCTCTCTGGAGGGAAAAATAGTATTTATAATAAATTGTACTGACATGAAGGATTTTAGCACACAATTTACCACTAATGATAAAATTTACAACTTTTTTTATTGTAAGTTCCAAAAAGCCAATTGATTGTCAAAGGTTAGTGCT
>NW_006435837.1:1988222-1988791 GCF_000325575.1 Pteropus alecto | reverse complement strand
AAAAAAAAATGGTTTGCAATTCAACCAGTATTTGATAAAACCGGGCTACGATTAGAGGCTTGATTACTACTCAGTTCAGCCAGCCAGGAAGTTGCTAGAGTCATTAATTGAGTGTAGTTCTGACATGGATATCAGTTGATAATTTTGTTTACATTAACAAGTAAAATGAAAGTAAAACAAATGAAGATTTATGATGGAACTACATTTGTCAATAACATGAGTGACTGCTTTATGAAATCAGATAAGTTTTCAAATATAGGAAGAATTTTGTCTCAAATTTTGTGCTATTCACAATGTAATAGCTATAGATACAACCTGGTTTTAAGTTTAATCTGTATTATTAACATTTTGTCCATCACTTTTTTATGTCTAGCTAATCAACAAGACAGTATCATGACTTGATCTATTTAAAGAATACATAAAGCTTCTAGTTAACATTAATAACCTTTACATCTTTTCCTTTTTCTGATTGAACTTTAATTTTCATATCATGACCCATAGGATTTTATGCTAATAAGTATGTAATTTTCTCTGAGTTTATTTTATGCTCTATCATTCTTCTCAGTAAA
>NW_006435837.1:1973331-1988154 GCF_000325575.1 Pteropus alecto | reverse complement strand
CTGGAATTTTTGAATTTCATCTCTAAATATTAAAAATATTCTTATGGATTGAGTTATTACAGTTATTTGTACACAATTGACAAAATCAACATAAATATAAATATCGATAAATAATCCTTAAACATAAAAAATCAAATTTTAGTTGAAATTGCATTTCTTAGTAATATGAATGGGGCTGATTTTTAAAAATTAGTTCATGTAGCCATAGATGAATATGACTTACTGCTAGATGAGGCAAGGTTCAGCAACAATTCAACAATTTATTCCTATTTTTTAGTGTTATAAATATAAGTTCTGAGGAACCTTGCTCACATAAATAAGTATGTAGGAATGGAGGAGTGTTGCTATGCCTATGTCACTCAATTTGTTGAAATCTTTCCAGGTATGTGCTAAATGTTGCATAGTGATCTATTGACAAAAATTATTTTTAACGTTGTATCAGCTCCCAGCTCATAGGTTTTTCAATTTTGTTGAGAGCAAAGATTTAGAACTATATGACTTGAGAAATCAATTGTCATCTACTCTTTGCATCATTTACTTTCTCCATTTTTGAAAGTATACTACAAAGACATTACTATGACTTACAACACAACTATTAATTTTACTTGTTCTTTCTCCAACAGGCATCTCATTTAGCCTTTATAGTGAGAAAAGTTTAGCAAACAGTTTTAAGTATTTGTCATTACAATATTATTTATAAAGTACTTTTATATTATTATATGCTCTTAACTATATTTTCACCAAAAGCTTGGAACTGCAGCTTTAGCCCATCCAAGTTACGGAAAATGTATCATCTATATGGAAAAGCCTGTCCTTATTGTCAAACCAGTTGGTCAAAACAGAGTTGCCTCTGACTTTCTCCATGTCACATTTTATATTGGCTTAGGCTTTTCGCAACATGGTGGCCTCGAGGTAGTTACTTCTTCTTACATGTAGCTGCCTTCCAAGAGGCAGGAATCAGGAAGTGCCTGGCCAGTTAAGGGTTACACTTAAAACTGGCACAGTATGGCTTCGCTCTATTCTATTGATCAAAGCAGCCACAGAGCCTGCCACATCCAAGAGGTGGAGAAATAGACTCCATCTCTCACTGGGACAGTCCCAAAGTTGCATTTTAGAACACCAGTGGGATCATGATATCATTGCAGCCATCTTTGGAAAATATAGTGTGCCATAGCCAGTTTCCAAGAACATATTTCATCAATACTCAAGAACTGAGGAAACAACTTGGAGATAGGTTCGGTATCCCACAGGTCTTTTCATGAGATAGAATCCTGTCCAACCTTCATTTATCTTCTAACCAATCTGACTAATCAGCCAAAGGAACTTTCAGGGTCCTCAGGACTTAGCATTATCTTAGAGCCCAGGTGCAATAATCTTCTATAGATATACACATTTCCCTCTACCCACTGCATACTTCCCACTGCATATGGAATCTCTCATAGGAGGGCTAAAATGAAGATCCAGGATGTACTTCAGGAAGTCTTTGCAGAATCTTTTCTTGAAGCACACAGACTCCCCTTTGTTCAAGGAGCCCTGATCTGGGAGTTGAGTGACTCAGGTTTTAGAATTGGGTACGAGGCCTCAAGTCAGTATTTTTCTATTTTGGCATGTGTGTAATCTTTGTTAATCAAGTATGGAGTTTTGTTGTAAAAATAAAATAAGGCCTTAGTAGAATAACTGGGATCTTCAGACCTGGTGATCCCATGATCAGTCCATTACTGCCAGAGATCCCTGTGTCTCAGATTCTTCTGATTCCCACTCTGATAAGTATGATCATCTTGCTTCTGGTGGTGAAGGAATGTCCCCTGGCCTCTGTCACTCTGAGATATTCCTAATACATTGATATGTGGTATTGAAGCACAGATGAGGGTGATGTGGTGGGAAGAGCTTTTCGTGATGAATGAAGGGAGTTTAGGAAACAATGAGATTAGTCCTGGTAGTTTTAAGGCATTTAATTGGTGACTGGATGTGTTTTGCGGGGAGAGTGGGAGAGATAGGGTCCTGCAGCTGCTTGCCTCTTCTCTTCTGCCAGGAAAGAAATGATACCACCTCATGAGTGAGGGGTTCACTCTTGACGCTGACAATAGACATGTGGCAGTCCAAGGAGGAACAAGTCTTCAATGAGTACATTATTCTGGGTGATCATGGATGATTATTTTGCTGGTTTGCCAGTGGCTGCCAGAGTCCTACCCCTTAACACACTGCCTTCAGCCCCAACTAGGACAAATAACTCATTCAGGATAGCTTCTATTTTCCTAAGGCTATTCGTTGCAGCTCATACCCAGACATCAATTCCTGTATGAGTCAAGGTTTATGATTGCAAGCAATAGATACTGACCCATCACTGGAAGGATTTGGGATAGTTCTCATATCAGGTGGGAGTGCCAGAGAAACAGGTTTGAAAAGAGAACAGGAGAGAAAAGGGTGAGTATGTCAGAGAACTATCACCAAATCATGCCATAGAAAAGTTTGGTTAGGACACCAGTGTACCATTGCATAATACTGAGCCTTGCCCCAGGTACTGCTGCCATTAGAATGGGCAGGCCACGCCTGTCAATCTGGAATGAATTCTGAATAAATTCTCACTGTCCACTGCTCCTTTTCTCATAATCAAATGGCCTGCCTTAGTGCATGTGCCCAAGCTTTATGTCTCTATGGAGGCAAGAATCTGTCCTTTCTGTGTGTGGAGGCCAGGAGAGATGCAGAATGACTGAACCTCCAAACATAGGAAGTGAGTGCAGTTGCTGGTCAAAAAAAGAAAATATATTCCAGCAAATAACGCACAGGATCCCATGTTCATTTCCATGGAAGAACAGCCCTTATATTAGTAAGGGTCAGCTGGGAGTAACGAAAACCCCAAGGTACAAGAAAGTGGTTTTGTTTTCCTCCCTCAGAAGTATAGGCAGTCCAAGACTAGCGTGGTAGCTCTATGGACAGGCTCCTGTCAACACACAGCTTCCGCCTTGTGGTCTAAGATGGCGACTCCTGCTCCAACCATTACATCTGCATTGCAGCTAAAAAGAATGAGGAAAAGGGAAGAAAGAAGTAGCTGACCTCTCCCTTCAGGGATAGTTACCAGGAATTATAAATGCTGCTTTTGTTTAATGACCCTTAGCCAGAATTTAGGCACAGGGCCACTGTGAGCTGCAAGAGGAATGGCTATGCAGCCAGTTAAAATTGAATAGTTTTATTACTGAAGATACGGGGGGAGAACAAATATTGGGGGACATCTAGCTCTCTCTGCCACTTTCAGGACACTTTTATATTTCTCCACTTTTACAGTGGAGAAACTGGCTTCTACCTTTTCTGGCTCATATCACCCCCAAATCATTGTGGCACAGAAGCCACTCAACAGAAAAGACTTACTTGCCACCCTTAAATCTCAGGGCTTCTCAGGATATCACAATCTACTCAACCACATTTCCATTGCTGATGCTTCCATTTCCTATTCTTTCTCGATGCTATTACCTCATCCATTGTTTTCACTGCAGAGCCTAGCAGGCTACCAAATCATTGATATTGATTACACATTATGTTTAAGTCCTCTTTCTCTTTTGCTCTTTTTATCAATTTATTCAAGGATGTTTTCTTATTGAACTGATACTTAAGCCCCAAGTCGTGTACAGTTTTGCAATGACTTACATAAACCAGAGTGACAGAAAGTCCTAGGGTGCTTTAGGGTCATGGGTTGAACCATGAGGATATTTTATTGCAGCTTTCAAAAAATCCTAATAGATGAAAACATGCTGCTTTTACAGAAAAGAGATATCTGGATCTGATTAATTGGTTTTCTAGGGATATACCTATTTAAAAAATAAAAAAACCAAGCCTTTATAGTGATAATAATCTTGTATATTAATTATATATGGAGAGCAAGTAACATTTGTTATGTAGTATTATCTATATAAATATATTTACACTTTTATTTATATAGATTTCTATTTATTTACTTTAGATAGATGTATGCCTCCCTGGCTTTATCTATATTTCATTATGATGAAAATGTAGTTTAGAAAATATGCAGGAAGGGGGATATTTGTGAAATTAATTGGAATTGGATATCTTACAGAATTTCTGTTTTTAAAATTATTTTCATCACTAATACTGTTTCATTAAAATGGGTACCTTTGTAAGAAAAAAAACAAGGATACTACTTCCCTATCCAGATGTTTTGCCTCTCATTGATTTTTAGTGGGAAGATACCAGGAATGATTCACTTTCTGAAGTAAAGATGCATATTTAGCCAGTCACAACTTCAGTAGATCTACTGTATCTGTGATCTACTACAATAAGAACTTTAATTTTTTGGTCATTTATACACAGAAGCTGTGACAGGCCCTGTACCTCACCATATAATCTTAGCTCCTACTTTCCAGTACACATGACCTGGCTTCCAGCCTTCCAATACTGCATTTCTTTTTCGGGAGCTTTACCTGCAAAGTGCACTTTGCCTGCTGATGCAGCAGGCGGCCCTCAATCAATGATGGAAGGGAGTCGACGCTTAAATACCCTAGCTCCCTCACTGGAAATGGGGTCACTCTGGGGCATGTGTTCTCTCCAGACTCCCACAGCTTCCCCTGTGGGGTTGAACTCCAGTTACTCATAATGATAACTGCTGCACACTCTCCCCTTTCAAATGCTTTCCCAGCCTTATCTCACCTTCCCAGTTCCCTGCTGGTATTTCCTTCCCTGCCCAAACAAGGTACCTTTACTTGAATCCTTGTCTCAGAGTCTGCTGCTGGGGAAAGAAACAAAGAGTGAAGCAAAGAAAAGAATGCTTATTGATGTGCTTACTACCCTGGACATTTACCTAAATCATAAGTTCTGATTTAAATAGAGGAATCCGAATTATGTAGAATTTAAATTAAGTGGAAATGATTTCAATCATGGTTTAAATCAGTAGATAATATAATTTATTTTAAATAATTTTTGGTAGTTTTCCCCTACTGTTCAGTTCTCCATGTACTCATCAAATATGGCCTTCAATGTAGCCCTCAAATATACTCATCAAAACTCAGCTTTGAATTGTCTGGGTGAAAGAACTCCACAATGCAGTATTCGCTCCTCCAGTAGTGCCTGGCCCTGCACTGGATGGAGTCTCATTGCCTGTTGATTTGGCTGTGGGTTTAGTTTTAAAAACACATGCAGCATTTTACAGCCAGGATTTAAATGCAGGTTAATCTGAATTCAGAGACCAAGCTCTTAACCATGTGCAGAACACCAGTGCTGGAGGGAGGGCTGCTTGAGCTGTTCTGCAGACTGTGGCTGTGTTAATCTCACTGGATGGAGCAAGGAGAGCAAATAAGGAATTAAGAAAGGGCTGGTGCCTGAGTCACCCCAGGGCAGTTCCAGGTCACATGTGCATCAAGACTATGTGACATTTAGATGTCTCAGGTCACCCAAGCCAGATTATCTTTTAGTCCACGGTTGGCCTGACCACATGCACTTGGAAGCTCTCACACATCCTCCTTAACCTTCAGAAGAAAATAGATGATGAGTGTTTGATTGTGCATGAAACAGCTTTGCCCTGCTCAGCCAGACCACAGAGAAGCCACAGAATCATCTTCAGTGACTGGAGACAGGCTCTAGGAGCAAATGCATTCTCCTTCTCTTTCCTCTCTCCCTCTCTCATTTTCTCCTTCCCATTTTGTCTGTCATTCTTTGTCTCTCCCTCCCTCCTTTCCTCCTACACGCCTTTCTCTTTACTACCTCTTAAGCAGCAAGAAAGCTCCGAAGGTTAAAAAGAGACATTCTCTGACATGTCACTATTTGGGTAAAGTCATATGACAACCGGCTGCCCCTCAGACATTCATCGCAGCTCCCACCTCTCTTGGACCCACCACCTTGTGTATGGGTCTCTGTAGAGGTCTCAGTACATCAAGAGTCAGATTGAATGCATCAAGCCTCCCAAGGAAGTCACTTGTCCTAAAAATCCGATTCCCAGAAGCACGGCAAGTGATTTCAGCTTATTTACGGGGATCAAATGTTGGCAAATAACCATGATGTCCAAGGCTGAGAGACTGTTACATAACCATCCTTCAGCAGAGACAATGAAGTCACATGTTTGCCTGTCTAATCACTGATCAGGGACATGTTTGATTGCAGATAATGTGCTCGCTGGCCCACAACTTAATTACTGAGTGTCTGAATCAACAAAGCTTCCCAATGTAGGTCTTGCCTAATGGTGCATCTGTTAGAGATCATTGCCTCTGGCCTCTAAACGAAAGTTCTAGGGGATACAATGGGTCAGCACTGTTCTCGATGACCTCGCACTGAAAAACATGCCAGTTCCCACGGTTTATTTTCCGCCAGCAATAGGCATTATTGTTTATATCCAGGGCCAAATGGAACAAATGATTCCAGAGTGGCAGATATTGGTAAAGCCTCTGGTGGAAGCACACTCTCCAAGGAAATTAATGGCACAGTCATTTTGGTATATCTGCAGCCAGAGTCCAGTTATCCAGACAGGAAAGTTGTAGAGCAACAGAGATGGGGGTGTTCTTTTCCCAAGCTGGTAAAGAAAAATACGTTGGGAAAAGTCTAGGGAGAAAAGCAAGCAATAAATAAGATTGGGCTAAAATGTTGAGTCTAGGGGTTGGGGTTCCCGCAGTTAACCAGGATATAACTACAGAGTTTGCAGCCCAGTGGAACACTGAGGGACATTTCTCCTGTCTGCTTCCTCCTTCAAAATTCCCCCACCCCATGTGTGTGTGCTTTGCCTGGCTTCCAAAGGGAGCTCTCACCCTCCTCCTCCTTGGCCATTATTATCACAACCATAATGCCAGGCAATGACTTCAAGATTTGGAAAAAAATAAGTTTGGGGTGTTTTTATTGGGAGGGGGTGTTTTTGTTTAAAATTTAAAGAGTCGTGGTCTATGCACAGTTGTTATTATTTAATCACAAGAAATCGCTATGCCCATTTTCTTGCCTGCAAAATTAAATCAATGCAACATGCCATTTTAAAGAAATTGTGATAAAGTTGGATCCACGCAGATGATTTTTAGGACACTAACCAAGGCCTGAGTTCTAAAACTGTGTAGAAATGTCCACGTCTTGCTGGCATCCAGCCCCCTAGATGTTAAGATGTCTCCCCTGGCTTCTTCAAATGTCTGTCACCTCCCACTAAATATAGGAAAACTCAGCTCCAGTTGGTGAGGAGGGTGAGGATTTTCTGAGCCCAAGATCTTTCTATGTGTGGCCAGAGCCAGAAGACAAAGTATAAAAGAAAACAAAACAAAATAAAACTAGAAATAATGCACAAAACCTTCTCTGGTTTTTGTTTGGTTTTGTTGTTGTTTGTTTTTTGTCTAAAGACTGTCATTAGCCATAGGCAGTATGGCTTGTGTGGGTGGTTCAGTTGAACATTGGTCTGTTCTAAAATGCTTCTGAACAGAAATTCCTACCGGACCCTGTCTTGTCTAGTGCACCATAGATTCATGAGCAGTATTAAGGAGCAGGAATAGATTCCATAGAAACCTACAGCCCTCATTCTGTAAGTCTAAAGACCAGAAACAACCCGCACACCAGGGTAAACTCCTGCCTATACATCCCTCCTCATCACTCCACCCAACTCTCCATCAGATTTGAAAATTAGAGTTTAGAGTACAGACCTGCTTTTGCTCTACAGACATCTAAAGCTCAAGGGAAAAGTCCCCTTTCCATCTGGAAAATGAATCTTAAATATACCCTCACCGAACCAGGGAAGATCTGGTTGTAAAAAAGAGCCTTGTTATATCGGAGTGCAGTCTCTCCTTATTGGGAGTGGCACTGAATTATTTTGCACAGAAGTCAAATGTTATGGGAGTTATTTTTCTCCTATAATAAACAAGCAGAGGGTTGAAGGCTATGAGGCCAAGTGCATCCCAGAATTTAAAAATGATTGCTTAATTGAGATTGTTTTTCTTTCTCTGAAGAAAACCTTTAGGTGATGGTGTTGTTAAGGCTGTAAACTTATTTATAGTCGAATCTCCTCTTTTATAATCAGCATATATATTTTTTTGACAGTGTGATTTGCCTTCAGTGTGGGATCTAAGCATGTTTGGTCATTTGCTTGGAGAATAAAAGGAACTGAGTGTATGAGCTCTAAAGGTTTTCTTTGCCTAGCAACATGCTGGTGGGTTGCATTACCCTTAGCGGTTGCCGTGAGCATGGGTTGCTGACCGAATACGTGATCCCATGTGAATGTTATGGCAATAAATCCTCTCTTTTGGAAAAGCACAGACATTTCATTAATGGTCTGAGAGGCAAAGAACTAGCTGTGGGCCACACTGATGCATATATTCGGCATCAGGTTAAAAATCCCAAGGGAGCATCAATTACCAAGTTAAAGGCACTTTCTATTTCAAGCTAGATTGCAAAGCAATGGGATAATGCCACATGCCTTCAAATGGAACTAGTTTTATTCATCATCCTGTAGTCCTTGAATCCAAATGAGCCTTGTTCTCTTCCCCATGAACCTTTCCACGTCTTATCTCAGAAGGGAGACCCTAATTCTAGGCCAGCCCAAGCATGAAAGAGAGGAGGTTTCACAGGATGGTACATTCCAATCAGTAGTGATCCTTATATGGACCTAATCATAATGGGAAGCCTTTTGTAAATTCTCTAACTCAGGGGCCCCCAACCCCTGGGCTGCAGATGCCTTTTAGGAACTGGGCCGCACAGCAGGAGGTAAGTGGGCTAGCGAGTACGAAGCTTCATCTGTATTTCAGCTGCTCCCCAGAGCTAAAATCTTCATCTGTATTTGTAGTCACTCCCCAGCGCTAGCATCACCGTCTCAGCTTCACCTCAGGCACTAGATTCTCATAGGAGCACCAGTCCCTGGTGCCAAAAAGGTTGGGGACCACTGCTCTGACTGCTCTAGCGAAAAATGAGGGATGCAGATTGTCCCCCATGCCCTGGGCCTGATTTTTAAAATTCTGTGTCATTTACCTACTAGTCTTGGAAACAAAGCTAATTATTTTCCAATCTGCACTCTTGAAATGTATAGATCATTTAAAAAGATAGTTGAGAAGATTCTGGAGAGCCTTGTTTGTTCCAGATGGCTTCTGCTCCAGAAGGAGAAGCTTTTCAAGTATCCCACACAATCCTGGATGCTGTGGGGCCTTCTTTTACTCATGCCTCAAACAACATAGGAAAATCCCATATGGGCAGGGGAGGGGGCCGAAGGGAAGGGGAGTGTTTTAAGCAAGTTGATTGTCTGGCTGAATGTACTGTGCTCCTCCCCACACTTATCACAGAGTCAAGGCGGAGAAGGCAGTGTGGGTGGAATGCCTGTTGTACTGCCCTGGGGATTCTCACCTGTCAGCCCAGTAACAGATAGTTGGTGCGGTTCACAGCACGTGCACTGAAAACTGGCTGTTGTACCTTATGCTTTAATTATTCCAACCAGTGTCGTTTCTAGTTTTTTTTCTCTCTGCTAATGAACCTTCAACTACTTGTACCTTGTTTTCGCTCATGGAAAAGTTGCATAATAATTGGTTGTTTGCAAACCTGTGAGAAAGATAAGACTGTTTCAAAGTGATGTATGGGTTTTTAAAGAGCCATGTAGCGTGAAACCTGAATTTTTTAAATTAGAGCTTCGTTGAAAGTAAACTGTCCTTTCCTATATGTGTTGTCCAATAAAAGATAGAATGTGGAACTTGCTAAATCCCACATACAGTGAATTTCAGCCTTAATAACAACAACAGAAAATACATATTAAATATAGATCTCTCAAAATATCCATTGCATTTGTCTAAGGATTCTGTTCTGTACTATGCTGTATATTGACTTGGGAGACTGCATTAAAATATGAAGACAGTTTTTTATAACATTAAACCAGAATTTAATTTTGAAGCTGAACATGGATCACTTGTATATAAACAAAGAGAACACTGAGGTAAATTTTGAATCCTGCCCAACTCCCCTCATTAAGAAAGAAGGGAATGGCCCAAGGCAACACAATGCCCTTATTTAGAATCTACTCTGCCGACAAATGATCAGGCTGGCATATTTGGTTCTGACTGATATTCCCTGCTCTGTGCGTGTGTATTAGATTTAGAGCACCAGGCTAAACCACAGCCCAGCAGGATGTCTGGCACCCATGACCAGATGGGCACTCGTTCAGGAAAACCTGAAACCCACCCCCCCAGACCCTATTGAATTTGCACCCAGTCACATTGTGTGCACAGTGATAGTCCTCCTTTTGGAAACTGACCTCTATGAAACAAAAGCTGAAGACTCATTTTTGCTTAGGATGTTTAGAAGTACATCTGATTTTTTTTAAAATGGCGGACACTGAGGCAAGGATACAAGTCATGGTGTTGGAGTCTCTGCATACCAGATAGGTAGGTAACACACTTGCCTTTAAAACAGTGTGGTCTTGGGAACCTGGTCCCTTAAATCTTCATATTGTGAAGTTGCCCAAGCATCTGGGAGTATCAGAAGACCCTAGAGGGGTATAGGTGATTCCTTTTGGCTTATGGTCATGTTGGCCATTAATTAAGTTTTAGAGACTCTCCATCTTCAGCAGCAGGAGAAATGGTTCATCTTTCTTAGGACAACCGAGGTATGATCTGCCCCTCTTTTTTGATCTGGTCCTTCAGCTTTATTTTTATTGTGCTTTGCAATGAACTCTATCCCATCTGAGCAAAGGGAATTTCTGAGCCTCTATGGAAGTAAAATGAACTCATCATAAAGGCCATCCTTGGAGGAGGAATTTCAATGATGCCTAGTTCCTCAGGCAATATTTAACTTCATTTGCAGTGATCAGTCAGGCATAGTTTTACCCATGGTACCCAATAATTCAGAATGAGAAGCCCCACTTAGACAACATGGCATTTCACTGGTTCTTATATCTCATTTCTCTCCATGTGAGGGAATATCTAGCTCTCTGAAGACATGAAAATCAATTTAGTCTTGATTCATATTTTATATTTACTCACATATTTATTTGAACTCATAAAAAGTTTATTGACATAATGTAGAAGGTGAAGAACTAAAATACATTCCAAATATTGACCAAAATAGTATGGGAAGTAGCTTAGAGAATTTCCAAATTTCAAAATCACTGTTATGCATATCACCATATCCCTCTCCATAAAATCATATCCCTCCTCAAAACCGCACCTTCCAAGTGGTGAATTCTTGAGTTTATTTGCTCTGCAAGGTGCCAAACATGAGGATAAACTAAAGTAAGAAGTGCAGCCAACTAGAAGGAAGAGATATAAATGTACAAACAGGACATTTCTGCTAGAGTCTCAGGCATTCAGGAGGTTCATAATCATCATACAAATATATAAAATTTTTAGTGAGCTATTTTCATTTGAATCCATTCTCTTCAATTCTTCACATCAAGCCTGCAAAAGAGAAACCAGAGGAAGCATTAGTTTAGTTTTCATGAGATATTTTGGGGGCAGCTTTTAAATCAATGTGATAAGTACATGTCAAAATTGAAGGTGTCATCTTCACTTGGAAATTTCACCTCTTGATTTCGTAAATGTAAAGTGAACTATGAGTAGACAGTGTGACCATCAACTTTGGTTCTAGTGATTTAAGTAATTCCAAACTAAATTAGATAGGATGGCTTCCTTCTGAAGGATTAGAGTATGATACTAAACTGACAATTATGCCTCGCAACACCTTTGGTGCAGGTGGTCAATTTGCAATCATGGCTCCAGTTCTCTACCCATTCCTATATCTGTCCCCATGACCATGGCACCTTTTAGTTTCCTGCTATTGTGGTTAGGGTATAATTCCTCATATCTGGATTTAACCACATGACTTGCTTTGGCCAAAAGAATGAAGCTGATGATGGTGTGCCAGGCCTGAGCCTAAGCCTCAGCAGATATCACATGTTTTTGTTTACTCTCTTGAGCCTCTGCCATTGCCATGAGTAGGCTAAGCCCAGGCTTACCTGCTGATCCCAGGAGAAGGACAAGAAACCTTTGGAACAGAGCTACCCAGCTAACATGCCCCAACCTAGCCCCATTTAGGGCAGAGCCCTCAGCTGCCACAGATGCATAAGTCAGCCCAGCCTAGATCAGCTGAGCCACAAACGTATGAGGCAGAATAAGAAATGATTTTATTCTAAGCCATTGGACTTGGGGGTGGTTGGTTATGCAGCAATAGCTAATTAATATGATGCCATTTCTTTTAAAAGCTCTTGTAATGTAGGGATCATTGGACATTATTTACACGTTTGTTTTCCATTCTTTCTTGTTGTCATTCCTTGTGTGTTTTACTTATGTGAATGGGCTGAATCTTTTTCTAAGAAGTGGAATGCTTGTGTTGTTTTATTAACAATGATGGAGCAAAGAAAATTCCACAAACAAGTCCCCCTACCTCCACCCTACTATGGCAGACTCTGTGGCTTGGGTCTCTCCATATCCATCCACAACCACCTTCTTCCTTGTTCTTCTCTACTATAAAGGCTGGTCACCAAAGACTTCACTTCCCAGTCTCTCTTACAACTAAGAGCAGCATGGGACCCCATTGTGGCCAAAGAGCACTGAGGAGAATTCTGCAGCAGAGATCATTTAGAAAGATTTGCTGTCCTCTGTGCTTCTTTAGAGAATAAAAGCCTGTCGTGTCATTTAGCATTTATAGTATTGCTGTGATGCAGTTTGCATTATACTCATGGTTGAGATGAAATACACAGAGGTTCAAAAAGCAGAGTAAGTAGCTCAAAGTCTCATTGCTGATAAATAGAAAAGCTAGAATTTGAACTTGAACATCCTAACTTGGGCTCCTTCCACTCCACTAACGGGGAAGGTTTGGATGGTTCTCAAACCAGAGGGAAAGGTAGGAAGGTATTAATAAATGCAGAATTGAAAACATCACCAGCAGTCAGCACAGGTTCTTGTATTTCTAGCATTTAGGTTTTTTTTTTTTTTTTTAGAAACTCCATTTTCAGTCCATGCCAGTCACCAAGAAGAAGCAAGAAAGCACCACTTTCCCAGCCCAGATTTTTAGCAAAATACATTTTGTTGACCAGCAACTCCATTCCGGCCCACCATGTGGGCCTGTCTCCCTCATACACCTTGCACTGAGTTTGCTGGTCACTTACTGCTTTTGTAACATGACAAGAGCCTTCAGGCCTCTCCCTCTTTGCTTATAACTTTTGACTACCCACCCCGTGACTCTCCTCTTAACAGGCTGCATTATTTACCCATATGTATCATCTCTTTCCTCTCCATTGCGATTATTTACCCATATGCATCATCTCTTTCCTCTCATAGCTTTCCCACCATAGCTGTCCTGCCACTAGGCTGTGACCTTCTGAAGAGTGTGAACATGTCCTATTTTTACATCACATTGCCTATCACAGCACCTGACACATAGCAGGGGCCTGAGGACTGATGAGTTGGCCCACTAGAGAAGTGAGAACAGGACAAGAGTTGGAGTTGGAGCTATAGCCAAACCCACATTCTCTAATGTGAGGCAGCAGGAAGGAGCAAGGGGCCACAGATACAGTAAATAAAGAGTGCTGATTTGATGTGCTATGTCCCCATAGTGCTGTCAGGTCTGCCCTAAACCCCACCCCATAGCCAGGGTGTACTGAAGACATTTTACCGCTGTGGTCACTGTGCTGGGTGACATATGGCCAGTCTCTGGCTAAGTGAGAGCCCTGTGACAAGCTGCCCTTGAAGCCGAGACATTCCTTCAGCTTCTCTGAGCTACATGGAAGGGGTGATGATTCATAGCAAATTGTCACTGAAGTATGTTCTGTGAGGTGTGATTTCTCTCCGAGAAGTGTCCAGACTGTGAAGCACCATCTGCAACCCAGAAATGGGAACCATTTCTGTGACAGGCTTGATATGGACTTTGACCACCACATATCTGTCCCAGGTAGTGAAATTATGGCTATACTGAGAAATTTAGGATGAGCCATTTGCAATGACTCTTTAGTGACTGTTTAAAAGCCCTAAAGTGCCCCTTCACAACTAGTGCAGCTTGTGGACCTCTCTAACTTTGAGACAGTTTTGGAAACCCAGAAAAACCTTTATCCAGTTTGCCCAGTCCATTGTGGCACCGAGATGGCCATATTATTCAGAAAAGTGAATTCATTATGCTACACTGGCCTAGGGCAGCAGTGCTCTTCCCCTTTGTTCACCTTGCCTGCGAGCCAAGGGAAGCCTGGGAACCTGGCTGAAGAGGGGGACGCTGGACCAGTACAATCAGCCTATGTTCCATGTGGGAGTGGAGGAACAGCCAATGGTGATGGTGCCAGTTTTGAATATCTACTATGTGCCAGGCATACCATCACTGGCTCTTACAGTTACCTCATTTAATCTACAAAGTGAACCCAATTCTTCCTTGTAGAAGAAGCCATGCAGGAGGCAGCAGAGGGAATAGAGGAGTCATTGCAGTTGTCTTTCAGACCACCCTGTAACCACCCCGCCCTCCACCCCGCCAGCTTCCTTCTCCCTCCCAGGTCCCAGTAGGGCCTAGCAACCTTGGGCACAGGACAGTGCTGATGGATAAGGTCACACATGGTCCTTTCAGGAGTGCAAAGCCCTCAGAGGACTAGCATCTCCATCCTTGGCCTTGTGGGGCTCAGTGTGTACTCAAAATGGTTGTATGTTACCAGAATACAAGAATCCAGGAATCCGGAGACCTGGGGTCAGGGCTTGAATTTAGAAATGAGAACAATGGGAAGGGATCCAGAGCTAAAATTGCCCAGGCTGGAAAGCACACTTGTTTGTCAGGTTGTTGGAATGCAAGTGTATTGGGCGGTATCCCGGGCTGCGCTGCTATGCTGCCTAGACACCAGCTGTCAACTATTCTCCTGTGTCCTGTTCTCCTGTAAGGGACATTTGTGAGAATGATGAGGAATGCGAGACA
>NW_006435837.1:1959904-1973316 GCF_000325575.1 Pteropus alecto | reverse complement strand
CTGAAAAGTCACTTTCCAACGATCCCAGATATCTTTTGTACTCAAACCAAAAAGACACAGAAGCCCCACTTCTAGTGTACATTTGAGTTCACCTTGGCTGGTGCAGGGGTGATACACCAGATATCTCCCTTGTGTCACCCTAAGTCCAGGCTGAAGAGCATGTGATGTTTACACCTTTTCATGAACCATTTATAGCTGTGTTACTCATAGTCACCGTGGCCCCGCATACATCATTTAGGAAATGGACTCCACTCAACACTTGTCTGCATTTGGTCCTTTAACCAGACACTCAGGGGGTGCTACAATGATTACTTCCTCCCATGTGGTGCTAAATCATAGAGCCATAAACACAGTGACACTCAAAAGTAGTCAAGGGAAAGGCCAGGCTTCATGTTCTGTCCGATTCCACATGCAATGGCCGACCATGTACCCAGAGCAAACTTGTTGAAGCTTTCACGTTTGTTAGAAGGCATTTGTGAAATCCTCTAGTTTATGAAGCACATTCACACACACTGTCCCATGCAGTCATCATGACCACACAATGAGGAAAGCAGTGTAAGCTACAACTAAGGCTCCTATGGAACCTCACCCACCAAGGTCAAGAGACAGGCAGTGCACAGGCTGGAATCACACCCAGGCAACTCCAAACTCAAAACTCTTTCTTTTATCCCAACCACTTATAAAGTGAAAGAAGCAAAACTCTTAGCAAAAACTTTTTTCTTAAACTATGAATCATCTACCAAAATTGGCTTTTGTGGATCATTAAGCCTTTGGTGGCTCAAGTAAAAATTGAAATGTTTCAACCAACATCTGGTAAAAGCAGGAAAGATAAGAAAGTCACAAAGAGCAAGACTGGTTTTTTTTAAAATTCTGTACCTGAAATCAAGATTCAAGTAGTGTATGTGCCACATGTGGAGAATTTATGTCACCTTAAGGCAAGGCAAATTGTGTGTCCAGGTCAAATTTCATTAAAATAAGTTCAGAGGGTTTTTTTAATCCTATTATATTGAGAATTTGTTGTTTGGGATATAAAGTCAGAGCCAGGGGACAGCGGCTGAGACAACATTGAATTTGGGGAGATGCTGGTAGAGAAAGTGCAATCCAAGGCCACTGGCAGCTCCTGGTTTTGTGGTCAATTCTCTCCAACCATCAGAACACACACGTCCCTGTTTCTAAAGGGACCAGTGATTTCACTGGAGAAACACTAACCCAAGACTTTCCTAGCACGGAAGAGCTCAATAACATCCAGAGGTAGACAAAGTTATAAACCAGTTGAATAGACTGCTGTCTTAACCGAGAGGTTCTCAGAATTTCCGAAGATAGTGAAACCCTTCTATGTAGTTTAGGCCTGAGTATTTGAGGCCTAGAGACAGTGGTACTTACATCAGAAATAGTCAGCATTCTCTTAGAACTGCTAAGCAATGGTCTATGTATGGCAGCTAGGGGTGCTGAAACATCCAAATGGAAAATCAATTTTTTGATGTAAAATTAACAGAACCTATGAAACAAATGTAGGCCTCCCTGTCTCTCTCCATAAGGCATCCTGGAAAGCACATCGTCGTGGCGATCGCCTTAGAGCTGATTGACTTTGCCCATTTGTTTGATTATAGTGACTGGTCCAAACACTCAGAATTCAAATAAACACCTGGCCTTTGATGTACTATTAGGCAAAGCTATAACTATAAAGCTTTATAATCTTCTAAAACTAGTAAAACTATTTTCAAAGATGAATGGAACTACAGTTTTAGTATTGCTCCTCATTTTAGAAATTAGGAAATTAGGATTGAGTCACTTGTACACAGCAAGTTAATGGCTGGTACAGGATTAAAAGCCTGACTGGAGTTCTTTCCCCTACGCTAAACTTTTTTTCAAAACTTGTATAAAATGTGCATAAGTAATCTTTACATACCGACAGTATATTAGAGGCAACCTTTCATGAACAACTGATACATAGAAATATATCTGTAGTGTATCAATATTTGACTTAACAAACATTCTTGTACTTGTGCTAATGAACACCAAAATTTAATATTAAAAACTGTCATGCCTTCTCAGAATTGAGCAGGGTTTCTTTTTAATATTTTTATAGAGTAAAATGTACAAATCTTAAGTGAACAGCTTGATGAATTTTTTACATATGTATATACCCCTGTATAGCTTTTATTTTTACATAGCCCTTAAATACTACGATATATGCAAGCATATCCTCAAGGTTTGTTCATCTGTTTGAGAAAAATTAGTTCCAAGACATAATAAAACAAGTATTGCTTTTAAAAGAAAGGGAGGCAAGGAGGAAATAAAAAGAAATTTTCAATGGTCAGATAAATTGAGAAGTACTGAGTTAAGAAAAGATAAATCATTTTCTTAGTTTTAGGGCTCCTCAGAGCTTTAAATAAACAAATGCATATTGTGTATGTTGGGTGTGGGGATGATACTATATAGAATTTTCAAAATTTACTCCATCACTGAACCACTTTTCCAGTTTTCTATTGTTTGTATTATCATTCACTGTATCACAAATAGTATATGTAGTATTTCTTCAGGTGGATACACCAGTTTACTTAATCATAATCTTTTTATTGGACACTTAGGTTCTTAATTGATTTTGATGTCATAAGTGAAC
The DNA here is from genome assembly GCF_000325575.1 of Pteropus alecto. Taxonomy (NCBI): domain Eukaryota; kingdom Metazoa; phylum Chordata; class Mammalia; order Chiroptera; family Pteropodidae; genus Pteropus; species Pteropus alecto. Next base: position 1,970,693 of record NW_006435837.1, on the reverse strand, counting down.
AAAACTTTTTCCACATAAACATTTTCTTTAGAATGGATTCCATCAAGGCCTAACTGGGCTGGGTGATACATAAATCCACCATGGCTGTGACTTTCTGCATTTGCTAAGCCCCACACCCTCATCATCCAGGCCAGCATTGCGCCTGCTATACAGTAGACACTCAATATTCTTTGAGATTAAGCAAGTGTCTGTTTCGTGATCATTTCCCCACTCATCTCTGTGAATTCCATAAGAGGAAAATTGATAACTTTTTGTTTCATTGAGCACCTCTTTGATTACTAGTGAGGCTATACATTTTCTCATGCTTCTCTACTAATTATACATCCACTTTTGAGAATAGGGAGTTCATTTTCTTTATCTGTTTATCTATTAAGGTGTAGTGTTTTGCTTCCCGGTTTGCATGGGCTCTTTACATAATTGTACATTTCATGGAAAACAATTTTCTTGATAGAGTTTTCTCTTTAATGCTTTATTCAAGTGTAGAAATTAGCAAGGTTTTGCAGGATGATTTCAATGGCTCTTCTTTAAAAAGCTATCTGAGGAAGCTTAATCAATGACTTTGTTTTCACCCCTAATCACTCCAACCATTATTTTAAAAGTTAAGTATAGCCAAATTCTACCTTTTGAAGCCATCATCAAAGGACTTTAATTTTTATCATCTTAAAAAAGAACATTCATGACAAGGAAAGAAGCATCACTTTGAACATGTGGGTCTTATATAGGCTGTTGTAAATCACTCCCAAAGTTGTGGGGTGGGGTTTTTTTAACCACCCAGAAGAGGAGCTCAAACTTGGCTGCACATTAAAATCACCTGTTGAGTTTTTAAAACTCCCAAGGCTCGTGCTGCCCCAGACCAATGACACAAGAGTCTCTGGGGCTGGGATCAGTATCGTTTTTAAAGCTCTCCAGGCCTCTGATGCTCAACCAACATTAAGAACCATTGGCCTAGAAGCAAGTGCTTGTCAGATTTTAATGTCCACAGGAAGCAACAGGGGATCTTGTTAAACTGCAGATTCTGACTCAGGAGGTCAGAATTCAGACCTCCTTGGGTGAACCTGAGGTTGTATGCATTTCTAGCAATCCTCCAAAAGAATGCTGTTAGTCTTGGTCCATGGACCACACTTTGAGAATCAAGAGTCTAGAGCAGTTGGTTATAGTGGGGGTAGAGGGGGACATTTTGCCCCCTGCTGGACATTTGGCAATATGTGGAGACATTTTCAGTTATTACAACCAGGAAGAGGGGGCGCCACTGGCACCTGGTGGGTAGAGGCCAGGGATACTGTAAGCATCCTACAGTAGTAGCCAGGATAGTCCCACCCTAAAGAGTTAGCCAGCCCAAATTGTCAATAGTGCTGAGGTTGAGAAATGCTTCTGTGAAACAAAATGATCCCAAACCTGAGCTGGGACAGCTGTGTGCTCCGGTGTGATGATTGGTCCCTTCTGGGAAGCATTGTTGATAAAATATATGAGTGATTTTCTGATCAACTTTAATGAGATTAAGAGCCCCTTCTGGGAAATTAGATTTACCTGCCTTGCTAAATTAGCTGTGTCACAGAGTTTAACAACCACTTGCACCTGGTCTAACAGTGTTATCTAACCACATACTTTCCTAGTCCAAGTTTTTGAACTGGCTTTTTGAAGCTTCTTTAAGCAACTCTGAAATAAAGCTTTGGTGTGTGCTTATGATCAATTCACCAGAGAAATTGCCTTAATACCCTTTGTCTTGCCAGCTTCCAAGCTGCATCCTAAGTGAGACTCTGTCTATACATTCAACTCATGTTTACTGAGTGCCTGCTCGCACATTTTAGTGCACACTCTGCCTTCAGACATCAGCTCTTCTGCTTCCTAGCTGTGTCACCTGGGGCAAATGTTCTTCTGAAGTACAGGAAAGTAATAGTATCAAGCTCACAGGATTGTTGTGAGAATAACATATTAAAGCATTTAGCAGAATTTCTCCCACATAGTAAATGCCCAATAAATGTGCATTTACTATTACTATTATTCTGAGACAAAGACCCACAAAAAGCTTAAAAGTCCTTCCTCTACCTTCCAAGCAAGATTCAGTCTTTGACATCTTGGCCTCAATCTCTTTGTGGTGCTGATGGTTGACAGAGCTCTAAATGGGTGGAGAGGAGAATTGAAAGGAGTGAATTGAGTCAAAATTACAGGAAAAAAGAAGGGCTGGGACAATCAGTAGATAACTGGATTTTGGGGGCAGAATGAAGAGAGATTTGGGGTAAGAAGTCTCTAGGATGAAGGAATCTTGGGCTGATAATGAATCAGCCCAAGAGAATTTTTAGGTAGCTTTACTATATGTAAATCTCTCTTGGGTGAAGATTTGCATTCTTTTTTGAGGCCATTTTTAGCAAATAGTTTGTTTCTTTTGGATGAGGCTGTAAACCAGATGCCTGGCATTATTTTGATTATATGCCAGAAAATGTCTTAGACCCTGTGGAGACACTAGTGGACAAGTTTTCACCCTTCATGGAAATGAACAATAAAGTGATGGCAATCCACTTCCCCATGGTGATGGGTGCCACTGTGATAGGACAAACACAGGAAGCTGTGCATGTCGTGTCCAGTTTAAGGGTCTAGAGAAAGGCTTTTCAGAAAGAGTATTTAAACTGAGACCTGAATTATGGGCAGAAGTTAGCCAGCCAATGGGTAGGAGAGGAGAGAGAGATTGGTAAAGAACACTCTGAGCATGTGTAAAGGCCTAGAGTCAGCAGGGCACCTTCATGAACGGGGAGAATTTCACTAGAGTTGGAGCAAGGACTGCCCTGGGTGGGTAGAACTGCAAGATGGAAAAAATCTGGCGAGTCTGAGTCAGTTAATGCAGGCCCTAAAGGTAACGGGGAGCCACTCAAGGATGCTCAGCAAGGCAGTGACATTATCACTTTTATGTTTTTTCTCTTTGAAAGATCTGTTGACTGCAGGGTTCTGGCAACTAGAAACGAGAGAAAAGGCTTTGAGGAGTGAAGTGCACAGGTCACTTTAACAGCTGTGGGCAATTTATGCACCAATTATTCAGTGAGGTACCTGTGTGACAGCAACAAGAATGGTGGGTGAATGGAGTTTGCAAACCTTCTTTCAAAATAAAGAGAGTGGAAAAACGTAGCAGAAACTCATAACACTTGACCAAGGACTCTTGCCTGAGGATTGAGAAAGGCCTTTCTCTATTAGCAAATACCCAGGAGCTCCTCACCAAAGCATTTCAGCTCCAGCTCTCAGACTTCCCTCAAGGGCTTAGGAAAATTCCCATGAGCCACACAAACATTACTTAGAGAACTAAATACGAGACAAATCGCAAGTGACCACAGACTGCTAGGTAGGCAGTGGGAACTCATGCTGCTCTCACCTGTCAATTTGCAGTATTTTGTGGGCTAGGAAAAATGTGAGCTTAAATAAAGCAGAAATGGACAGTCCCTCCAATCCCATGGCTTTATTTATTGAACAGGGGAAGTAAACCTTTGCAGGGAGACAGATCCATTCCTAACGATTTAACCATTAATAAAGCCCTGCTAAAAATGGAACTCAGGAGAGAAGGTAGCTTGTCAGAAGGCAAAGGAGTGGGCCCCATTAGACAAAATAGGTCAGGCAGAGAGAAAGTCTCATGTCTCCTGATGAGTTATGTTGATCAGAGATGACAGGCCTTGTCGTTTTTTAACCGATTGAAAAGAGAATATACAAGAGGTTTTTTTCTTGTTGCCTTTCTTAGAAGATGGCTGTTTGAAAGAATATGCTAAAAAGAAAAGAACTGATAATATTTATCACAGTTTCAAGTTCTGTGCTTAAAAATCTCTGTGTGGGTGTGTGCACGTGTGTTGGTGTGTGTGTTTTCAGAGACATAAGTTTTTACAGAAAAAAACAAAAACTCTGCTTCTCCTAGGGAGTGCCTGTGGCTGGATCACTGTCTTTCATCTGGGATTAATGAAACAGCAAGCCCTGAGGAGGGTGGCCCTTCCATTGATTTGATTTTTGGTGATACTCTGCTTTTTTCTTGTTTCTTGTTTTCTTTTTTCTTGTGGTTATTCTGTTTTCACCCTTGGAACAAGCCGAGGAGAGGAAACAGCATGTAAAAGCTAAAATCCCTCAAACACTGGATTTGCCTCCCCTAAGAGGTTCTGCTTTGGCTTCTCTTCTTTTGGAGCACGTCTTTCTTAATGGCTCAGGGAGTGAAGAAAACCCTTTTTCAAGTGTTCAAGGTATACGCTTTACTTATAGGTTGTCTGGTTTTTAAGGGCTTCTTGTGTTAAAAACACCAGGGAAACTGGCTTCACATTTGGAAATAATCTCCCCAAAGATAAACGACATTTGGATTTGTTTTTTTTAAATAAATATAAGAAATTGTGGGTGGTGAAGATCAGTGGGGCTGAAAGAAAAGCGAATACTGAAATGTTAAGGTTCTGTGACTTTGGACAAATCTCACTTCTCTGGACTTCAGTTTTCTCATCGGTAAAAAAAAGAGGAGTAGGCTGCTGTGGTGGGCATCCTCCCAGGTGGCCCCCAATGAGTCTTGCCTCCTGATATTCACACCTTTGTGCAGTCCCCTCCAACACCGAGTAGGGCTGATTCATGCAATTGATAGCATATTACAGAAATAGTGGAGTGTGACCTTACAAAGCTAGGTCATAAAAGTCATTGTGGCTTCCACCCTGCTCGCTCTCAGATCATTGGCTCTGGGGAAGCCAGCTTCCATGTTGTGAGGGCACTCGAGCAGCCCAGTGGCGAGGTCCACCTGGGAAGGCACCAAAGCATCCTAACAACAGTCATCACCAACTAGCCAGCGGCATGAGTGCACCATCTTGAAGGTGGATCTTCTAGTCTTAGTCAAGGCTTTAGATAACTGCAGTCGCAGCCAGCATCTTGACTACAACCTCATGACAGACATCAGGCCAGAACCACCGAGCTCAGCCACTTCTGAATTCCTGATCCACAGAAACTCTGAGAGAATATTTATTATTGTTTTAAGCTGCTAGGTTTGGGATTATTTGTTACATAGCAATATATAACTAATACAGTTGCTTTAGGCCAAGTCCAGCTCTTATAATTTATGTGTCAATGAATAGATGTTATTGGTCAGAATCATAAAAAGTTGGCATTTTCTTGTCCAAAACCAGATCTTAGCTTCAGAGTAGGACCATATTGCTTTGGGCATTTCTGAAATGGTGAGTAGACAGACTCTGGAGACCTGGCATCCTGAGAACTCATGGATTCAACTTTGTGGGAGCAGGCCAACATAGCTGGCTGGCCTATCAATTAGTCCTTAGTACATCACGCTGAAAACATAACCCACTTACATAACCCCAGAGACTGAACTTGTTAAAAGAAACTCTAATGGAATGGGGACTTACTTGGACTCTCCACTTAACAAGTCACTCCAGAGGGTGACCCTGGGATTATTTGGAGGGAACAACAGCCCTGGCAGCTTGAGACGAATTGGGATAAGGGTTAAAAGTTGCTGAGTTCATGGTTAAACTCAGGTGACTCGCCAGGGTAAGGGACATATCTGGAAAGCAGGTAGTATACAGTGGACCTACTAGGCTCTGTCTTGGTTAGATTAAATGACATTGATGATTCTCTGACCTGCGAGAATATGACTCTACTTATTGCTGGCTAGACACGCATCACAAAATTGACAAAGCACAGCACACTCACTAGTGGGGACCGGAGTGTCCTCAACTCCTTCTAAGCCCAATATGGCTCTTGTTCTGGACTCATATGGCAGTCTGGATAACTTAGCATCTCTTCTTCATGTTCTGTCCCAAAGGGAGGCTGTGGCTCACTACTGGGTCACTCTGAATAAGTGAACATCTATGCTGCATGGCTTTCCAAGAATGCTTCGCTGTTTTCCACATTTAGAGACTTTCATCCCAGCAGCTTTGACATTCAACCAAAGAAATGCTTTTCCAAGCAAGAAAGATTTCAGTCTGGTTTATCCAAGGAGGATCTGAGAAACATCCTCTAACTCAGCCCTTCTGACCCAAGCTGTACATTCAACTCACCTGGAGGTCTTATGAAACATACCACTCCCTCAAATAATTAATTTGTCAGAAGTGGGGCTCGAGCAAATCCAGGTGATCCTATTGTGCTGCCAGTGCTGAGGACCATGGATCTAACTGTATCCAACAATTTGTTGCTGCCTGACTCCAGGACTAAGATAACTAGAATAAAAATAAGTCATCCTCACCCAAAGCCCAAAGCTGGACAACTCAGTTAGTCAGAAATAGGCTTCAGTTCTTATGTCATAATATTTGAGAAAAGCTATATAACTTTCTATCAATCAGCCAAGTAGCTATGATGCTGGTCCTGTCTTGTATTGGACTTGAAAAGTGTTCAAATTTAGAATCTCTTTTGTGTTTTGCTTCCACTACCTGGACATCCATAATAATATGCTCAAATAAAGATGATCAACCCCAGCTTTTTGGTCTCTGCATATAATTGAGACTTGACAAGGCCTTCCTTAGAAATATTTCTGTAGAGATTAGAAAAATGATTCCTCTTCTTTCTTCCCAATCATTGCATCCAGGGATCTCTGTATTATTTCTTACAACTGCATGTGAATCTAGATTTACCCCAAAACAAAAAGTTTAACTAAAAAGAAAACCAGGTGGTGGACTACACTTGGCCTGTGAGGCCTGGTTTGCCAATCCTTGGACTGTAGCAGTGTCAGAATTTAATAAATAGTTACAGAAATGAATGAATGTAGGTGAGTTGATGTCATTGACAGAATTCCTCATCCATTGTATTAGGATTGCCCTCATAATTTACACAGTACATTTCACTCCCATGAGGCTTTTCCCACCTGCCACATGGAAAGTCAGCCTAGAGTAATGGTTAAGAGGCAGACAGCGTGAATTTGAATCCTGGATGCCTCACTGTCTAGTTATGCCACCTTGGGGAAGTCATGTAACTTCTCTGTGCCCCAATTATCTCACCTGTAAAATGGTGGTATTATGTATACTAACTCATTTAAGAATCACAAGGTAAAGTGCTTGGGACAGTGCCTGATCCTTGGAAGCACTATTATAAATATTAATGATTGTTGCTTCATTGATGCTTCATATGTCTGAAATTCAACAAAGAAATTTGACCAAGTTGCTCACTATACCTTTGGATACTAGCTATAAAACTGGACCTAGTGATGGCTTAGTTAGAGGATTTTAAGTGTCCAGACCTAAACAATCTAGATTGATGGCTCTAGGTCAGTGGTTCTCAAAGTGCGCCCCCAAACAGCAGCAGCAGCGGTAGCCCTTGGGAACTTGTCAGAAATGCAGATTTGAGGGTCCACCCCGGACCTACTGGACCGAAAGCTGTGGAGGCGGAGCCCAGCAGTCTCAGTTTCAGGAGGCCCTCCAGATGATGCTGATGCACAAGAAAGTTTGAGGACCACTGCTCTAGGCCGATCTAAAATTTCCACTGCCATGCCCCACGGGATGCTGTCCTTAGTGCTGCCTTGTCCCCACTCTCCTGAAGGTCACGGTTAAAGACAGAGATGAGCTTGCTTCTCGAATTGGCAGATCAGACAGACAAAGCTAGCAGGAGGAATAATGACACTATTGGACGCTAGAATATGGACCTGAGATGAGCTCAGTCAATTGCAAGTGCCAGCCAAATTTCACAAATTATTTAGATTTTTTAATAGAAACAGCTTTATTTTTACCTAACTCAAGTTTCTTGCCATTTTAACTCCTACATGTTCAGTTAGGTTGCCAGTGGGTGGTGTGGGCATCCAGGCACTGTGTTCCTAGGTGGCATCATGGCCAAGACTACAGGATTGCAGCAGATTGACTCCGAGTGTGGGAGCAAAGCCCTCCCTACCACCTCTTGGCATTTCATAATTTGATCACCTAGTTGGAAAGGGTGCCACCACGAGGGAAAACTGAATCTGGAGTCAGTTATGAAGGGATGGCAGTGAGATGGTGAGGAGATTCTGGGGTCATTCTAATGCAGTTGCATTTACCACCTGTGCTGGTCTCCAAGCATTATCAGCTGTTTTGTCTTATCTGGGCCACGATCTCTTCTTCCTATGTACTAGGAGTCCCTGTGAGCCAAGGGCTTTGAGACCAGCTTGGTTGGTGTTGTACCCTGCTCCTGGCAGGGGAAGCAAGTCTATAATTGGCCCATAATTAGATTGGATTTGGCCCAGAATGAATCCCAGGCTTCCTCTCCCCCAACAGATAACCAGCAGTAAATTTCATATATGATTCTGCAGGATGTCTAGGATGACATTTCTTGGCTGCTGGTGACAATGGAGACGGTTCCAGAAGAGTTGACCTTTAGGATGATGATTTAGGGGTACCTTAAAGTGAACTTTTCCCCAGGATCCTTTGTTTGCCACCTGGTATTTCTGAAATTAAGACATTTCAACTTCATTTTCAAATCCAGGATCAAATGAGAGAGAGAGAGAGAGAGAGAAAGAGAGAGAGAGAGAAAGTATGTGTGTGTGTGTATATTGGTTGTATGTTTATATGTATATAAAGGACACTGTATGATTTTTTTTAATTAGGCAGCAAGAAAACAGTAAATAGAGATGGAAATTAAGATAGTACCTTTCTTTTGAAATAGATCTATAGATAGAAATGGGAATATTAATCCTCACTATTTTTCTGTGTCAGTGAGAAAAGTCCTTCTGGGTATAAGCAGAGCTATTATCTGTTCAGGTCTGGCCCAAGATACAGGCTATAACTAACCCTATCTTGGCACCAGTGCAGATTGTATGGTGATCCCACTTTTCTGATTAAAAGAGATCACACCCATTTTCTACAGATGGACTTAACCAGGCTTAATGAATAATTAGTCTTAAAATGGACTTTCTCTGGAAGCAGATGACTATACATCTCACAGTCTTTCACCCTGTGTAAAGTCAGAAGTCATTTCAGAATGAACTGCAAATTTGATCCCTGCCCTGCCTATGTCAGAGAACTGTTGTGAGCCTTGAAAGAGAGCAAGAACACAGAAGTACTTTGGAATTCTTAAGGTCAAGTGCAACACCTTGTTAATATTTTTGCTACTGGTAGCCTCTAGTTAAAAGATGTGATTGAGTTTGTGCCGCAAAACGCTAAATGAGCCTCTGTTTCCTCATTGCCTGGTTCATGATGGCCCCGTAAATGGCCATTTCACAAAGTCTCCAAGCTGCCATATTATTTGGCACCTGTATTTATTGCTGACTACCTACTTGTTTCACTCTTATTGAAAGGTAGACATTACTTAATTATCAAATTAAGTAACATCAAAAGGTGGGAAATGGGGGAGGTGGATAAGGATAAAGGGAGTCAAACGTATGGTGACAGAATGAAATTTAACTTTGGGTGGTGAACACACAATGCAATATACGGATGAGATATTATTGAATTGTACACTTGAAACTATATAATTTTATTAACCAATGTCACCCTAATAAATTTAATATAAAAAGTAACATCAGAAGGAAGGAGAAAACACTTTTGGAGAATAGTAATAGGTGGAAATTGGATGTGCATGGGGCATAAGCCGGGACAGAATGGCATAGAGAAGGCACCCAGAGCACTTCTGGATGTTCGGATCGACATGAATCTTGTTTTAGTTTCTGGACCAGACTCCAATAGTACGTACTCTGTGTGCAAAGATTACTAAAAAGATGAGATGCCCCTTTTTGGCCATCAAGCCCATTCGAAATGCTCAGTAAAATGGTGTCTGAAATGCCTCATTTCGCTTTCCCTTGATAGGGAGAGAATGGCAGCTTGACTCTAAATATTTCTTACACACACTGATTTTCTTTGGAAACAGGTGCTGCAGATCTTGAAAAATGGGATCACAGTGCCTCCTCCAGGACAAAAAGGATACTTGCAGGTTATAAATCATCTTATGAACTGTCTCCAGCTCAAAAGATTCAAGGAAGGTGGTGATTGAGTAAGACCAAGAGATCCTCCTGAATGCTTACAAGTGCTCCGAGGAGCTCATATTAGTCACAAGTGGTGGCTTTTCATTTTCAGTGGGGATTTTCATATTCCCTGGGAAAATATGCAGAGCTACTCTTTAGAGACTGTTTCCTTTAAAAGCCAACCAACCAAACCCTGCCCTTGGAAGAAAGGGGCAGAGACAACGGCAAGTCGAGGAGACAACGAAGGGAATGAATACTTTCTAGATGCCGGTTTGTGCCAGGTGCCCCATATGAGTCAACTCATGGTCTTTACAGTTCCCTCTCAAGTGTGGTATTATCATTCTTATTTATAGATGTGGCTCAGAGTCGTCAGGAACTTGCCCAAGGTCACAAAATTACTACATGACATAGCTGGAAATGGAGTGCAGGCATGTCCCACTCTATCCAGCACATTCAGTGTTCAGTGCCCCGTGCCATAAGTTAAGTTCCTTCTGATAACAACATGCTATCCTTAGTAATAATAGCTATCACTGTGCTGAGGACTTTATAAACACTATGTAATTTGGTGTTTCTCACCTTGGCACTATCTGGGCGTAGTCCAGCGCGTTGTGGAATATTTAACAGCATCCCTGGCCTCTACCCACTAGATGCCAATAGTACCCACCCTGAGGTGTGACAACCAAAAATGTCTCTAGACATTGCTAAACGTCCCTTAGGGTTGGGAGCAAAATCATCCCCCTGAGGTGGGTATTTTTCTCATTATTTTCAGAAAAAGAAACAGAGTGATTATGCCAAATCATAGACCAAGGGAGTAGTGAAGCCAGGACATGAAGCTGTGCCTGAATAATCTCTAAAGTGTATGCTTTTCAACATCCTTTCTGTAGAATATCTGTTTTCCAAGAGCCTGTCTAAAATCTGTCACCTATA